>NC_139706.1:5103178-5130678 GCF_964188405.1 Protomyctophum parallelum | reverse complement strand
GCATGCGTGTGTGTGTGTGTGCATGTGTGAGTGTGCATGCATGTGTGCGTGCATGCACGTGTGCGCGCGTGTGTGTTTACGCGTGCGTGCGTGTGTATGTGTGTCCGTTGCAAGAGGCCTACTGTAAGTCCCATTCTACTGTGATCAGAATAACAGATGATATAACCGCACGTGATGGAAGAGAACAGAGGATTATGTTTTATTTATTTTTGCCCTCATTGATAGAATACAGTAGACTGACAGGAAATGGGAAGAGAGTGAGATGAGGAGTGACGGCGGGCAGCGAGGGATTCGAACCCGCGTCACGCTGCAGGCTAGGTGCCCAGACCACAACGCCATGCCAGCGGCCTGTGGGCCGAGAACAGAGCACTGAATGAAGCATGGAAGATATAAGAGAGGAGAGGAAGGTAGAGAGGAGAGCAGTGAGGAAGTGAAGGAGACGAGAAGAGCGGTGGAGGTGAAATGAAGAGAAAAAAAAAGGCCGAGGAGAGGAGAGCCATATTGTGTTCATGCTAACCTTTACTGAGAGGTGAAGTGCTGCAGCCTCCTGCCAACAACACTCTCTTTGAGCTTTTCTTGAATCGCTGCCAGGCCTTAAATGATTCACAGGAACAGCAGCAGTGTGTGTGTGTGAGCATGTGTTTGTGTGCGTGCGTGCGTGCGTGCGTGTGTGTGTGTGTGTGTGTGTGTGTGTGTGTGTGTGTGTGTGTGTGTGTGTGTGTGTGTGTGTGCGTGCGTGCGTGCGTGTGTGTGTGTGTGTGTGTGTGTGTGTGCGCGAGCGTGCGCTCACGCATGCATGCATGTGTGTTGGTTTGTGTTTGAAATAAAATGTTTTAGATCGTCAGCAAAGTCTGCAAACGCATTTTGATTGAACTTGTACTCTGTGTGCATGTGCGTGCGTGCGTGCGCGCGCGCGTGCGTGCATGCGTGGCTGTGTGTGTGTGTGTGTGCGCGCGCATGTGCATAACGTGGTGTGACAGAAAAAGAGAGAGTGATACTGAGATAAAGAAAGTTTTGGGGCATGAAGAATTGTGCATGTCTGCAAGTGTAACAGGAATATTCTCAAAGGTCTTCATTGATATGAATAAAAGCCAAGCCCTGGTTTGCTGTACAACAAAGCAACCTCACACTTGTCCTGAATTTCCCCCAGAACTCATAGCCATCGTGACTATAGGCACAACTCACCTCAGAATCCCTGTGCTGTATCTCGACCCGTTTCCACATCTTCATCCCAGGCCAAGGATTAGATTTCAGGCCAAATCAAAACAAGTCACTTCGTTAGAGGTAATTACCCAGGTAGCCTACCTCACTGGGCAAACAAACATGGCCGACGGCTGACACCCTGAGGACAGATCAAAGAGGGGTTCTGACAGGGAACAGGAGAACACTCAAACACATGGCTTGTTAGACACACACACACACACACACACACTCACTCACTCACTCACTCACGCACGCACGCACGCACGCACGCACGCACGCACGCACGCACGCACGCACGCACGCACGCACGCACGCACGCACGCACGCACGCACGCACGCACGCACGCAGCACACACACACACACACACACACACACACACACACACACACACACACACACACACACACACACACGCACACACCCCCCCACACACATTCCTTTTACACACCAATCAAACATCAAAGTGTACGTGCATGCGTGTTTGCTTGCTTCTGCACAGGCACACATCGACTCACACATTGCACAGACTGTATATATACGTCTAAGCTATAGAATCTTTGATTTGGAGTTATTTTCGGTGAGCCATACGCGGCTATATATTATCTAGATTACACACAGACAGACACAACACGCAGATCTGAGAGGATTGTAAAGTTGAAAGATGTCAGGTAACGATGAGATGAATAAAAGATGAACACACACACAGGCCGACCTTCACAGTCGAGTTGTGTGTGAGAACAGCCACTGCTAATGGTGCAGAACGTTACTGCAGAGGCATAAACTGTGCTGCAGGGTGAGAACCTGGCATAACTCTGTGCTGGTGGTCTGTGGGTTCTTCTAGTGATGAATGATTGTGGATATGGTGGACATGCTATACCTGTCAGTGGAATTATTTTCTTACGTTGGGAAGGGGCGAGGGGAGGGGGGAGGGGGGGGGGGGTGTCATGATGACCGGCATTTCTGTTCCAGGATGACTCACCTTCAGCTATCTTCATTTTATTCCTCCCGCGGGTCCTTGAGCCAAACTGTTACAAAGTCGCAACAATCTTTTAATTATTGTTTGCTGAGTAGTACAATAGCCTTCTCTCTCTCTCTCTGTCTCTCTGTCTCTCTCTCTCTCTCTCTCTCTCTCTCTCTCTCTCTCTCTCTCTCTCTCTCTCTCTCTCTCTCTCTCTCTCTCTCTCTGTCTCTCTCTCTCTCTCTCTCTCTCTCTCTCTCTCTCTCTCTCTCTCTCTCTCTCTCTCTCTCTCTCTCTCTCTCTCTCTCTCTCTCTCATATGCACACACACACACAACAGCACGCAGCAATCTCCTTTATGAAACACATGTTGTCAGGGCGACAAGGCATGGTTGCTTCCCTTCCCTAGCATGGTAGCCTGCCAGTGCACAATGGAGCGTATGTGGGTGGCAGTGAATAAGGTAAGAGATGTTATCTAGCCTCCACAGTGAAAGAGAGCGATGGGAAAGCAGACAGCCTACACCCCACACCAGCTGCCACATCATGGCCTGTTCACTGTTATATACCTCTGTTCCTTTCTCTCATATCTCTCTTGCTCTCTGTCTGTCTTCCTCGGTCTCTCTCCGTGGTGGACACAAGTCTACACTCGAGTAAATACTCAAGTATTCAAAAGTGCAAAAATACAAAGAGCATTTCATTTTTTACATGCATTGCTGTATTGAAATTTAGAACATTTCCAAAGGAAAACGAACTAAACAATTCACACATTTTCAAGTAATAGTTCATCTATACAAGCTGATATTGTAGATCAGCTATTTTCACTATATTTGCAATAGGGCACGAGTACTGGTTAATTCACAATATAATTTTATACGTTTGGGATCCAAGAGCCAAAATAAAAAAGTACAATATAATTGAAATGTAGAGTGAAAGTAATGTGCCTGCAGAAACACACAAAAACCCCCTCAAAAACATTAGGCCTACTCAAACCTGCAAATAACCTTCCTCTTCTAACCCGGATTTGAACCCAGTTTCCCTTGAAAGTGCTGCCATTTTTACCATTGAGCTAATAGAGCCTGTCTGCTTGCTCAGGGGATATAACATCTTGACCATCAGGTCAAAATTCGTGTCAGACATGACCTTTGACACAATCTAAACATGTCACTAGAAGAGTGGGGAGACAAAATACAACCACCCCAATTGTATAAGTTATATTGTATTAACATACTCTACCATACAGTTAAATTTTATACATTCTATTCATAAAAAAAAAGCTACACAGTGCTGCCTTCTTGGCGGGAACCCCTTTTGGTGTTTTAAGCATTATGTTATACTTTAGCTATTGAGAAATAGCAGATCTACAAGCTTATAGTGCGGCACAGAGTGCCGTGCTACGAGCTTGTAGGTCTGCTATTTTTGAAATTTGTCGCAAATCTTTGAATATATATTCTTTCAGAGCGTACGTTTTTAACTCATATCTTTGCTTCTGGGGGGTCCCTGGTACAACATATTTTCAGATGGGGGTCGGCGGCCAATTACATATCATTTTGGAGGTCCTTGACATGAAAATGTTTGAGAACAGCTGACATAGAAACATGAGGTTTTTCAGAAAACTGTCAGGATTTAGAAGGCATTTGTGGAATCGTTCTCACTCAGGTCATTTACAGTACTCAAGTACTGTAAATTAAGTTACTGTCCACCACTGGTCTCTCCCTTTCTCCCTTGTTGGTTCTCAGTATTTTTCCTTTTGCAGATCCTTTATCGGTGCCTCTCTTGTGATTATTCATTAAGCCTTCCCTGGCTGAACGCTCCATGCTACTTTGCTAATGACACATCTTTCCCATTGACGCAGCTGCTGCCGGAGCTGAAGTCGATGCATCATGATTTCATCATACACACATCAGCAACATGCACAGTGCACACAGGAACACAGACACATGTAAAACCAGACAAGTGGAAATAGGACATGATGTAATTGTTATCACATTAACGAGGGCGTGCTCATGTTTTGGATCTTTTCACACATAGGCTTGAAATTCCACTTGAGTTTTTTGGTCCTATTCTGGGTTCTGTGATGTTTATACAAAGAAAGAAAGAAAGAAACTGTTGCACTCTCTCCGTCCAACATGATGTCATATTGGAGCCGACTCCCCCATCCTACTCTTCCTCGTGTCTCCACCTATACTAGGGAGAACTGTGACTTTTTTTAAATCGTCTCACCTTCCGCCATGTTTCACGCAAAACCCATTTTGACCTGAGATCAGATTCTAAAAATGTCTTCTACATCCTGACAGTTTTTCTGAAAAAGCTATGTTTCTATGTCAGTCGTTCTTCGATTTTTCAAAAATAGAAGACCTACAAGCTCGTATAGCGCGCCACTCGGTGGCGCGCTATACGAGCTTGTAGAGCTTCAATAGCTAAAGCATAACATAACGCTAACACCAAAAGAGGTTCCCGGTCCAAAATGGGTTAAAGTCAGGAAGGTCATCCTGCCTTTTCAGTTGTTTATCTGTGTATACAAATATGCAGGGCTCCATCTTGCGCCACCCTTATCCCTAAACCTATTATACCATATTTTTAAATAGTTCAACTAGCCGATCTACATCTACATGTTGTGAGCTTGTAGATCAGCTATTTGGGTATTTTAAATAGTAAAAAAATGGCAAATAAGTTTAGGTATAAGGGTTTAAGGGGGTGGTGCAAGATATAGCCCACATGTGTATACAATTATATACCTATGCAAATCTCTATCCCAGCATTGGTTTGCATTTTGTTTATGTTTAAAGATGAAACTAAGAAAGAAAAACCGGAAGTCACAGAAGTTGCCCCACGAGTGAAGCTTTACACACACAATGTTTCCCATTAAGACACAGTGAAGCTTTCCCCACAGACAGGCACGTTCCTCCATTGCAGCTGAAAACGGCAGAGAGAAAATCTGAGAGAATCAAAGTTTTTTTTTACTTTTAACAACCTTTATGACACATTGTAAGGACCTTAACAAATACAGTTATGTTTTGTAAAAGAGAATAAAATGTCCACTTTAAAATATGAAACAACAGCAACAATAGTAGATCTACAACCTCACAATGCCCCATGATATGTTGTGAGCCTGTATAAGTATACATCTGCAATTTATGCTATTTATCATAATAGAAGAAGAAGTTGTAGGTGGTTAAATGAGACACTCAGTCGTAATTGTAGGTATTTAACTACAGACTGGATGGTACATTCCTTCGTTTATCAGGCTAAGTTGTCACGACATTTTTGTCAAGTGACACTAGCCGACGGGCTTGTGCGACAACGTAGGCCTATAACCCATTCTGAATGGGCTGTTGGCATCATGTTATGCTTTAGCTATTTAAAAATAGCAGATCTACAAGCTCATATCGCGCCACCGAGTGGCGCGATACGAGCTTGTAGGTCTGCTATTTTTGAAAAAAATCGAAGAACGACTGACATTTTTAGAATCTGATCTCAGGTCAGAATGGGTTCATCAGACCAGTGTGTGTCCAATGGAAAACCTCGTATGAATCTGATCTCAGGTCAGAATGGGATAAATACTGTACTGCTGACTCTGCATCAGGCCCGTGGTCCAGCAGACTGGTGGGAGGAGGAATGCATGAGGCTAACACGGCTGAGTCCACTGCTGACTGCAGCATGGACGTGACATGAGATGAGTAAACCACATGCACCGCTAAAACATGCTGGGCTTGGCCCGCGGTGTGGCTCTCTACGGGATCCACTTTCACACCGCGCACCACACACGCCTCCACAGTATACCAGCTCTCCTGTCTGTCCCAAGACCACAATAGCAAACAGGAAAGCCAGGCAGGCACGGGACGTGGCTTACACGCACGCGCACACACAGTCGCGACTGTGCCATTGCATGTGGCTATATGTGGCTATGCAGGGCCAATATACGTGAGCCGCATGGTTTGCCACATGTGGGGCAGATTAACCCATTCTGACCTGAGATCAGATTCATACGAGGTTTCCGCCGGACACACACTGGTCTGACGAACCCATTCTGACCTGAGATCAGATTCTAAAAATGTCAGTCGTTCTTCGATTTTTTTCAAAAATAGCAGACCTACAAGCTCGTATCGCGCCACTCGGTGGCGCGATATGAGCTTGTAGATCTGCTATTTTTCAATAGCTAAAGCATAACATGATGCCGACACCAAAATGGGTGCCCGGTCAGAATGGGTTAAGTCCACACAAGAGAGGGGGGCCCCTCCGGCACGTTGGTGTCGCTGTATACGCGTTGCTGTTTTCTCCTCTGTGGTCTGCTCCTGGAGGTGTGCGATGCCCTCATGGCTGATAGGGTGCGCCAAGTGTGCCGATCAGCAGAGGGCTGGATAGCACAGTGCTTCAGGAGGGTTTTTCTGTGGTCCTTGTTCCATTTTCTGCTGTCCCCCGGAAGACCTACATCCTTCCTGGAGTTGGCCTTATAGAGGATCTGACGAGGGAGCCTCTGTGTTCCAAAGGCTATCAATGGGATGGTGGTATAGCCATGATGCAGACTGAGCTATCCACCTCTGGGGGGGATCCCATGCTCTTTGGCCAGAGGATAACAACCACACAGTAATTGAGTCTTGGTGATGGAGACTACAGGTTATGTGGCGAGGAAAGACTTACGCATTCTACTTTCCATCACTTGGTTCCTTGGTTAGCTATAGGCAGTTACTGGAAGCGAGAGGCAGCAAGCAGGCATGCAACACAGCAAGCAGCAAACAAGCATGCAACTATGCTATTGTTGGCGAGGATGGCTGCACATACTGTAGACGCATCACATCATCCTGTGGGGTCATACGCCACTAGTCCCCCGCATGCACGCACGCACGCACGCACGCACGCACGCACGCACGCACGCACGCACGCACGCACGCACGCACGCACGCACCCACGCACTCACGCACACACACACACACACACACACACACACACACACACACACACACACACACACACACACACACACACACACACACACACACACACACAGCGGCTGTGGTAACCTTGAGGATATGTTGTGAGTGGGCTGGAAGCTAGAGGTTGGGGTTACTATACTGTGTCCAGCTGGAGCAGCAGAACAGAGCATCATCACCTCATTAATGCTGACCACTGGACAAGGCTGCAGATGGTTGGGAGCAAGGAGAGATATAGGATTATAACCATCTCTCTTTCTCAGCCAGGTTTGATAGTGTTGCTGTCGGGGAGAAACCTTGTATCTCCTATATATTTCAGCTATATTTGTGTGTGTGTGTGTGTGTGTGTGTGTGTGTGTGTGTGTGTGTGTGTGTGTGTGTGTGTGTGTGTGTGTGTGTGTGTGTGTGTGTGTGTGTGTGTGTGTGTGTTGTGTGTGTGTGTGTGTGTGTGTGTGTGTGTGTGTGGGTGTGTGTGTGTGTGTGTGTGCCTGTGTGCTTTGGTACATACCCTACTTCATCATACAGTGTCACACAAAAGTAACAAATAACTACTATTTTTGCTATTTCCGTGAAAGTGTGTGTGATGTGTAGCTAATGTGCGTGCGTGCGTGCGTGCGTGCGTGCGTGCGTGCGTGCGTGCGTGCGTGCGTGCGTGTGTGTGTGTGTGTGTGTGTGTTTAAACAAATGAAAAGCATTACCAACATCTTGTGAATAAATAATAACTACTGTAACTGCCTACATTGAAGCCATTTAGGTTCCTTTTTCCATTTCCTGAAAAGTAACGCTTTGGGAGATTTTATTTTTTAAATAACCAAACAAAGCATAACATAATAGGGTTGAAGTGGTTAAACAGATTTTTTGATGCTTTATTTACTAGTTTTGCTTCAGACCCCCTGGAACCCCTCAACCCCCACTTAGAAAACCATTGGCGTAAATAACAGTGTGTTAGAAGTCCTTCATATTAAAATCGGATTTGATAAACTTTATTACATTACAACTTCATTATGCTATTATTTATATTGATTATCCCATTCTGACCGGGCACCCATTTTGGTGTTGGCATCATGTTATGCTTTAGCTATTGAAAAATAGCAGATCTACAAGCTCATATCGCGCCACCGAGTGGCGCGATACGAGCTTGTAGGTCTGCTATTTTTCAAAAATCGAAGAAACACTGACATTTTTTAAATCTGATCTCAGGTCAGAATGGGTTAATCAGACCAGTGTGTGTCCAGTGGAAACCTCGTATGAATCTGATCTCAGGTCAGAATGGGTTAAATAAGTGTTGCCTTAAATTATCTCGTTAATTTTGCGTCTCTATTTAATGCACTTTGTATACCAAGTAAAACATATGTGATTTACTAATACATGTATTATTATTACCATGAGCACGCATCCGCCCGGGTGACAGCAGACTGCTGGGCGAGCGCTGGCCCTTTGGCATGGGAGGAGAGATCAATATGGAATGAAGTCTGTACTGGCCATATGGAGCGTGTCTTGAGTGTACAGGGTTTGATGAGGTCAGATCAACATGGAATGTCAGAACAGTTCAGCTCCATGTATGGAGATCTGAGGGTGGCATGAGTGTCTTGAGTTATATTATTGTTATAGTGTTTTGCTTGACTGTCCTTTAACTTTGGGTGTTACTTAGAGCTCTGAATGTGATTCGATCCATGTTGCATTTGGTTACATTTGTTTACCATTGATTATGGAAGGAAACATCTGGTGCAAAACGTATTAAATAATAAATAGTGCCCGTATTAGTTTGAAGCCTTTTGAAGTTCACTGCAGTTACACGGACGGCTGCAATTCGAAAATGGCCCCCGTAAAATCTGGATCCCCGCCCACACCCAAACAACACAATAAATACATTGTACTGTAGGTCTGTCATATCTTAAAATGTTGAATTCAGCCTCTCCTGTTTTCTTCCCAGAAAACCATCTTAAATAATAATAATCTGTTAAGACAACACTATAGTTTCAGTTTGACTTTATTCACTAATAAAATGTCACTTGCATGTTTATGTTACCACTGTAAAAGCTGCTTAAAGTTTGGCACTGAAAAGGCCGGCCATCATGCCATCGATTTAATCGAGGCAAACGTATGCTAGAATTGTGATGTCAGATACAAGAGTTATACTGATCTATGCATACTGTCATAACCGGGCAACACCACAGTTCCAAATGGACCCATGTCCGGATTAACCCATTCTGACCTGAGATCAGATTCACACGAGGTTTCCACCGGACACACACTGGTCTGATTAACCCATTCTGACCTGAGATCAGATTCTAAAAATGTCAGTCGTTCTTCGATTTTTTCAAAAATAGCAGACCTACAAGCTCGTATCGCGCCACTCGGTGGCGCGATATGAGCTTGTAGATCTGTTATTTTTCAATAGCTAAAGCATAACATGATGCTAACCCAAAATGGGTGCCCGGTCAGAATGGATTAATAATAATTGAGCGTGAACGAAACTGGTATAGTTAAATTGCCACTTAGTGTACTGTAAGACAAGTGGTAAAGAAGTGGCTTCCTTTTTAGAGTAGATTAGGGTACCAGGGATTTATTTTTTAAATGTTATCCAATGGGGCTTCGTAGGCTATTGCATATCAAACTGGCGTCCTTGAACTTGAAAACGCTGAGAACGACTGCTCTAAGAACTATAGAACTTTGGCAGGCTGCAGTGGAAGCTGTGACCGAAAGCGTTCCATTCATTTAGGATTCTGTGTAGCAGTTTGGCTGACAGATTGCTATAGCCTGGTGATATCAATCAATGTTCAAATAAGTGACAGGGGAGAGAGAGAGCAAAGTCCCAGGGAGAACGAAAGGGGGACGAAATAAAAGGAGGATAAAAAAAAGCAAGGAGAGAATGCTTCCTCTGCTGCGTTTTCCCCTGAGGGGCATAGAGGAGGAGTGACCGGCCCGGCCCGGCCCGGCCCGGCCCGGCCGCTCCCCCACAGACACATCTGAAGATGTCCTGTTTAGCTTTCCCTTCTGCTCTCCCCTTCCTGCAGGAAGCAACACCACGCTGAGCGCCAAAACCATCGGCAGGGCCTCCACCATGCAGCCCCTGGGTGCAGTATATAGGCCACGCAGACCACACCAGTGGTCCACGGACCACTCCATGGCTTAACCCATTCTGACCTGAGATCAGATTCATACGAGGTTTCCGCCGGACACACACTGGTCTGATGAACCCATTCTGACCTGAGATCAGATTCTAAAAATGTCAGTCGCTCTTCGATTTTTCAAAAATAGCAGACCTACAAGCTCGTATCGCGCCACTCGGTGGCGCGATATGAGCTTGTAGATCTGCTATTTTTAAATAGCTAAAGCATAACATGATGCCGACACCAAAATGGGTGCCCGGTCAGAATGGGTTAAATACAGGTGGTCCATGGGGAAATATTTTAGAATGTTTTTTTATTTTTATTTTATTTTACAGTGTTTGAAATCTTCCAGTCGTCCAGGCCTTCGAAAAGGTTGACAACGACGCTAATAGGCCTACAGAGTATCTCTGTAAACATGCATTGGTATTGGGTCTTCTGAACCAATTATGTACTGAACGAGTTTATGGAGGTGCATGATTATACACAATTATACAAGAAGGCTTATATTATGTAACATACTGTACATACCATGTTCATGAGCAGTCCGCCTCTGGTATTATCAGTAGGCCTACAGGTATAGCTGAATCTCATTTAGCGTTACATTAAGAATACTGTTGAATTGACTATATGCTTATTTCATAAAAAAACATATTAAATATATACACTAAAAGCTATAGTATTTCAGGCTGATGTTGGAGTGCCCCAGGGCACTATAATGTGGCTAAACGTTGACCTTGTGCTGTGACCTTGACCTTTGGCTGATTTGGGAGAAACAAAGAGGGTCCTATGTTTTTCTTTTCCTTTTTGCACGGGACAAGCATATTAATTAATGAACATTACAAATAAATGCAACGTAAATACACCGGAATTAGCAAAGGTACAAAATGATATCCGTATAGTCCCCAGACTCCCCATACAACACAACACATAGAAACAAAACAGGCAGGCAGTGAAGCACATTACCGGTACATTCCGAGACAAATCATGAAAACATATACAAGCAGCACGCAAGAAACAATTAAAGCACGAGGTAAAAAGTGCATCTATCCATAGTTTCGCGGTGTTTTTAAAGGGCAATACAGAATTGTAAGTAAAGTCACTTGTGCATAAAGTGCATTATTGCTTTCAAGTCATAGGATATGCTGTCCAATGTGCACTTCATCTGCCCAGTTTGATCCGGATCAGATGAACCCATTCTGACCTGAGATCAGATTCTAAAAATGTCTATTACATCCTGACAGTTTCATTATTAAGGAGATCGAGGTACAGGTGAATATCCCTGTCCTTCTACCAGAATGAAACATTATAGATGAATAATATCCCTGTCCTTCTACCAGAATGAAACATTATAGATTAATATATACAAGAAGAACCTTTTGGTCCTATCTCATGAATTTATGCTAATTATGTGGAACACAATGTTGAGTTGGTATAATGATGAAATCAGATCAGAACTCGCTTTATCTGATCTGATCTTTGGTTTGTACTACTAGGCTATACAGAGGCTTTTGTGAGTTTTGTCATTTAATTAATATACACTTGACATGTTAATAACAAAATATAATTTACATATAGGCCTACTGTATAATTGACAAAATAAATAAAAAATAATCTTTTGGAACATTTGGCAGTATATAGTAATATTTTACCTATTATGAGACATGAGAAAATTGCTAACAGATGCTATAACAGAATGTATGGTTTTACTGGGCAAAGGTTGTATAAAATCACGAACGTTTTATATTTGTTATAATATTAATGTGTGTGCATGTTATGATCGTTCAGCCACAAGCTATTAGCAGCAAATCATTGAAATAGAATCAAAATGGAGAAGAAAATAATCTTTGCTTTGAGTAACATACCTGACCTTAAAACAGTCCCCGTTAGTATAGCCTATACCTGCTCTGTTGGGCATAACAGCAGCGAGTGTAATATACAAGCACAGTGTCCACAGCAGCCTAATAGACTTATTAACTATGGGGTTTGCCTTGGTCTACTCTTACTGTAGCTTGAGAGCTTTTGGATTAAACCATCTAGATAGGAGTATTTCTGTGTGTGGTCCAGGATCAGTGTTGGCTAAATATTACTTTAACACTAATATACTACTTATTACTTAAAAAAAAAAGGAATAAAGTTACACTACTTATTACTACCTGAGAAAAGTAACTAGTTACTTATTACTTTACTTATTACTTTTTTCTCTCGCCTCCAGTATAATTGCATATTTTGTCCCCAAAAGTCTTACTCCCCTATTCTGTTTATTTTCCAAGTGTTTCTTGATATTTGAAGTAGATTCTTTTGACGTGGAATATAGCTTCTTCCCTATGCACAACTTGCAGCGGACAATAATGTTCATCTTGTCTCGATCGCGGACATACTCAAAATAATGCGAATACTTCCAAGTATTGAATGTTATAACGCTTTGGTGTGCCGGGGTCTCCGTCTCCCCCACCTCCTCCATGCTTAGTTTGTTTACGTCTCTTCTCTCTAACAGTGCAGTCTAACGAGTTACACACACTAGTTTAGGTTGTTGTTCCGTGTTCCGGACGGTTTAAGGCCCGCCCTTCTGCATCCGATACTTCACACATCGTTTCCGTATCCGCTCTAGAGTCTAGATCTACAGCGGATCAGCAGTCGGCAAAGCAACTTGACCCCTATCCAGTCTACCATTATAAATAAACACTCAAACCCACAGTTCCACCAAGGCTCGTGAAAATAGTAATAATATTACTTTTGGAAAAAAGTAAATGTAATATTATTACTCAAAATGTGAAAGTAACTAGTTAAGTTACATATTACTGGAAAAAAGTAATAATATTACTGAAAGTAGTATATTACTTAAGTTACTTGCCAACACTGTCCAGGATTCAAATTAACTTGACAAATGAATCAGTAGACCTCATGGGCTGTGGCCTGTGTTTGTAATCAAATGATGAAGTGTTACATGAGCAGTACTTATAAGATCATATACCCACGCACGCACGCACGCACGCACGCACGCACGCACGCACGCACGCACGCACGCACGCACGCACGCACGCACGCACGCACCTTCAGTGGATCAGTCTAAACATGAGGCAATGTCAGAGCTGACAGTGGAGGGACGCTATATGCAATTGGCTGCTGACCCCCATTTGAAAAGATTCTTTGCCAAGGATTTTGCAACATTTTCGATCTATAGTGCGCTACAGTGAGCTTAATTCTACTATTGAAATAGGCAAAAAAAATAGCGTATAAGTGTTGAAACTTCCTCATTTTGCTGGGGACCCCCTGGAACCACCCCTGACCCCTCTTTGAGAACCAGTGGTTTACTGTGCATTTCATGTGGTGTCGTCATTGAGCACGAACTCCATGCGGTTTCAAACCTCTCTCTCTCTCTCTCTCTCCTCCACCCTACCTCTGTCTATGCATGGTGTGCCTTAGTCAGGTTGAGCGTGATCATGTTTACACTATCAGCTGCACAGATCTGCACACAGGGCGTCACCACCGCCAACACGCATAGCTCCAGCCACACAGGCAGAACTGAGTGAGTTTGACCCCTCACCCAGCACAGTGACCTCTATAGTATTTGTGTCCGTGCGTGCGTGCGTGTGTGTGTGTGTTCCGCTTGTGTGAGCTCAGATGGTACTGTCTTCCAGAGATAGTGTGTGTGTGTGTGTGTGTGTGTGTGTGTGTGTGTGTGTGTGTGTGCTTGTCTGTGTGAAAGTATCTAATCTTGTAAGTGAGGAAGAAATGGGAGACGGCAAGGGTGTGTGAATTGTGTGTGCACATGTGTGTTTCATCACCCTGTGTAGTTGTTTGGTGATTGCTGTATGTTTGTGTGCACGCATACGTGTGTGTGTGTGTGTGTCTGTGTGTGTGTGTGTGTGCGTGCATGCATGTGCATGCAGTGTAATATGTACATTGCATGTGTGTGTGTCTGTGTGTGTGTGTGTGTGTGTGTGTGTGCGCTACACCCCTGCAGGGAGGGGAGGGGGTCCGTCAGGAGGGGACTAAGGTTACCCCCTGACGGAGGCAGAGCGGGGTCATTCCGCGGCGGGACACTTCTCGGGGGCGACCCCGCCGCCCCTCGCGGCCCCCCGAGCAGACGGGACTTCTGAGGGGAGGAGAGGAAGGACCAGAGGAGAGACCCCCGGAGAACAGGACCCCCGGTCTGCCCCGGGCCCCCGAGCCCCCCCGGCCCCCGAGACCCCAGACCCCAGACCCCAGCCTGCAGGCCGGGCCCGACTCAGGCCCAAATGTGTTCCCAATCAGGAGAAACGCAAACAATACTTTTATTAAAGGGAGTAGACGGCCGCCCCGCGAGAGGCGTGCACAAGCTAGCACGTACGTATGCCCACACGCATGCACACACGCACTCACAGGAGTTCTGGGTGCATCCACACACGAACACATACACACACAAGGACACACACACAAAACATGAATTCAAAGAATACAGTTGGACATCGTTGCCGTCGGGTTTAAACCTCTCATCTCTTATAGTCTAACTTTTTGTTTTCTCATAAATTGACGCCTTGATCATACCATAGCGTCACACAAAAGTAATATCACTTATATGCCGATAACCCAATTTGGCTGGCCAATTATTGAAAGACTTTTAACCCTTTTATCAGTTAAATAAAATTACATTTAAATGTAATTTGCGTAGTTACTGCTCTTTGGCTTTGTAGGGCAAGCGTCATATACATCCTTGCTGATTTCTTGCTGTATTTGAATTTGAATCCTGAAAAGTAACAGTTTTGGACATGACAAGGTTTCCACCCGACAGTGACCGATATCTCAAATTCATCACGACTAAGGTATTTCATATTACACACATTCCCTTGCTCTGCAAAGGAAACAGGAACCAGATTTATGAGTCATGGTTTATTCGCGCAAACGTTATAGGCGACTGTAAATGAACACGGGGCAAATAACTGTCAAATTAACTACTATCACCATCAACCCATGACCCACACATCCTGCCTCTTTACTTATCCTCCCCAACTCTCTCTCTCTCTCATCCCTCTATCCGGGAAAACAAACGGAGGGATTAAGGATTTTTCAGAGGCGTAATGGGAGCCAGGTGGAGGAGTGTGAGCATGGGGGTTCCTGACAGATTAGGGGGACAAGCCCCAATCTCTCTCACACTCCTTCCTACAGGCGGCTAATGTTTCTTTTGAAGAAATAATCCCATTTGGCCATCAAAAAGTACTTGCCAATTATGAGCATTTAACAGGGCATGTATGGTATTACCATGGCTGGCTACCAGCACGGCAGTGGTGGCTGGTGGTCGGCTGTTATTTTTTAGGACATATAGAGAGGATAAAACTGTCTCAATACGGAAGATTTCTCAGAGGTGAGTTGAATATTCTTCAACTGATACAGAATATAGTACAACCGTGCATGATTCTAAATGTATATTATTTGTCGTTGTCATCTGATTGAGCATCAGATTGTCTCTAGTCACTGATTTATTGGATTGAAAATGCCCCTTGATTTTTTTCCTCAACCCTATAACTGTCCCTATAACCCTATAACCCTATGATTGTCTTGGTTTGCACGGCTTATAAAGAGACCAATGCATGTTACACTGCCATTTGATGATTCTGAGGAAGGCCAGAAGGCTAAAATATCAATTATTAAATTATAACTGCACGTGGAGCCTGAATGGGCAAGGCTTTGTTTGTATCCCTCTCTCTTAGGTCTGTTCCTGGGTCAGCACTCACCACTCCTTGGTGTACATTACCTTTCCTGCTATGAGTCTGGTTAGGATGTATCATGTAAGTAATGTCTGTGTTCTGCTAATGTGTTCATTCATTTAGGGGTCTATAAACTCAGATCATTTGCTACCGTATGGCATCATGGCTGTTAGTGTTGAGGTTGGTGGAACGTTTTGAGGTATTTATACTTTGCATTACTTTATTTAAATTAGTACTTTTACTTTTGATACTTTAAGTACATTTTGCCAATTCCTTTGTACCAATACCTGTGTACATTTTGAATTCCGGACTTTTAATTTGACAATTTCTATATATTACTGTAGTACTGATACTTTTACTTAAGCAAAACATTTGAGTACTTTTTCCACCACTGGAGGTTAGCTACACCAGCATAATAGACAACAGAACATTTGGCCCACAGGTAGTGCCCCCTGGTGGATCGGGGGGGGCAGGGGACAGAGATCCTCTTCCCTCTCTGACTGACTGGCTGACTGGCTAACTGACAGACTGATCCCAGACTGATAAGTGTGTTTTGTTAGGTTTGTAGATGTCTTACTCCCAACAGCTGCTGCCGACAGACAATAAAAATACAGAGAGGTGAATCACAGAGAGAGCAAGAACCTGCTGTTATAACGCGGAAAGCTGCTTGTCCGTCTGCCTGTTCGCCTTTTCATTTTGATTTCCACTGAGGTGCAAAGCTTCAACTCCTCGCCATAAAATAATAAAGTGATTAACTCGTTTAAGGAGGCGAATGGATCGGCGCCAGATATCTCTCTCTCTCTCTCTCTCTCTCTCTCTCTCTCTCTCTCACTCTCACTCTCACTCTCACTCTCACACACACACACACACACACACACACTCACACACACACTCACACACACACACACACACACACACACACAAATACACACACACACACACACACACACACACACACACACACACACACACACACACACACACACACACACACACACACACACACACACACACACACTAGTGTACACACACGGACACGAACCCTCTCTGAGTTCATCCATTGCTACTTGAGCACCTACCGTTATGCTTAATTCTTTAAGTACGATGGATGGAAAAGGAGAATCAACCCCCATGCAGAGAGAGGTGAACAACCAGTCACACTTTTCACACCTCTCTGTGTCGCATGTCTGCACAGTGCACACACACGGTTACACACACACGCACGCACGCACGCACACACACACACACACACACACACACAAAGAAACTACAGGCATTCTCTTTGACAGCTCAAGCGTGGCACTCAGCAGACGATAGCAAAGTGTGTGCAGGGTGGGAGGGTGGGACGGGGGGGTGACTGATCTGTACGGTAGGCCTCCTTATCGGACCCTCGTCTCTCCATCAGCCGTCTGCCTGTCTGTCTCTCTCCGAGGGGGACTCCGTGGTCCAACACATCAGTCTACAAGTCATAGTGTGGCCCGCCGTTTACAATCAGCACGTGGCGTGTTTCATAGTGAAATAAATCATCCAGAGGCTGGTGATTCACTGCCTGTCTAGACAAATACAAGAATGGAATAATGGCCCATTGGCCCCAAAGGGCCAAAAACTAAATAAACAAACAAAAGGTCTGATATTTAATGGAGGCATTGTTATGTCTCAGTCTGACCCTCAACTCTCAGCTGCACTTTTGTGTCGATGCGCGTTGCAGGTGGAAACCTTGTATGTCCAAAACTGTTCTTTTTTCAGATTTCAGATTTTTATTGAGCCCCTTGAGATGCAGCATCTCATTTTCAAAAGGGACCCATAAAAAACAAAATACAGAAAAGCATACTGTACACAATTACACAAAATTTGCAGTACACAGATATAAACAGATATACAAATACATACATTATATACACAAATAGCTTGCTCACCATCTTCCACCTACACCACCAACCACCACATAATACACAGTGTAGATAAGGTCACAGCGCAAATATCTCAGGGTCATAAATGGTTACAGTCAGGTTAGAAGCATAGACAAGTTGAGTCTATGAGTGAATGTAAGGAGGTCCTGAAGCTACTATATGATGAGATGGATCTAAGATATAGAGGGAGGTTGTTCCAATCGAATGGGGCTTTGTAGGAGAAAGACCTACGCCCAACCACATTGGAGATTTTGGGGATTTTAAAGTAAGGGTATTGTAGATGTCTTAGTGGATAGGATGAGGTAGACTGAGTCAGGTACTGTTTTAAGTAAGCAGGGCACCTAAAATAAATGCATTTATAAGTGAAGAGATACCAGTGTAGTTGCCGTCTTTTTTGAGGAAATGGGGAAAGAAAAGTTATCTGTACTTATTTAGTACTTCTCATTGTTTACTATGTAATAGCACCCACAGACACACTTAACCACTTCATGCATGGACATACCTATCTTGGGCATTTTAAATTAGTTTATGTCTGCTTCAACAGTAGTGACATTCAACTTTGGAGAAAAACGGAAAGTCATACTTTAAATGCTTAGTATAAAGTACAGCGGCCTTGTGTTCATAGAACAGAAAGATTGGGTATTGAGTAAGACTGGCTTTATGTATCTTTCAGGACCTTTCACTGCTTCGTCTCAACCATTACTCTATGGCTCTGGTCTCAGCCACCACTGTATTTTTTGACATTCCGTTTTTCTCCAAAGTTGAATGCCGCCACTACTGTTGAAGCAGCCATAAACTACACAGGTTCATCCCGATGTTCTGGGCATCTTTGTAAAGTTAGTGTCAGTAAAAAGCAGGTAAAAGAGTAACGTTTGAGCAGACTAACATCAGTCACTCTACCATTCAATGTAGTAGAAGAAGACCTGTGAGTTTACACCGCAGATATGTCGTCTACGCCTACAGGAAATACGTTCGCTGCGACCATAAGACCCGTTTCTGAATCGGTCTATAGAAGATATAGGCCTATTCTGACTCAGCTTCCTTTGTTCAAGTGTGGCAACAGTGTCCAGCCTATAGAGGCAGACACAAAGGTCAAGACGTCGGCCATTTTGAGTCGGACTCCTTTGAGCTAAACTTAGACTCGACCCCGTGACAGGTGCCCCTCTGCGCCCCGTCAGTCCAAACGTTCACTGTCACATCAGCTGATTGCGGCAAACTCAGATCTGAGGCTTGCTAATAAAAGCCTCCGGGGCTCAGCTCTAGCGTCCATCTGTGTAAAAGAGGAAACCACACACTTCTCTCCACCTTTGTGTTCCTCCTCCATCTCTCCTCCACCCCTGCACGCTTGCTTACAGGCCCGGATCGTTGGCCGGGGCGAAGCGGGGGGCCGGCGGGGGGCCTGAGCGTTGGTGTGTGTGGGACATCAAAGACCCGAGCACACGCACACGAAGGAACACGCCCGAAATAAAAGGGGCGCAAAAAAACAAACACCGCCCTTTGTTCTGAGAGCCTAGGTCCGTTTCGCTCATGATTAGAGAAGGAGTGAGAGCCCAGGCTCATGGTGTGTGTGTGTGTGTGTGTGTGTGCGTATGTACATATACTAAGCAGCCATACTTGTTCTATCACACCAGAGGCCAGAATGCTTTGAGAAGGCTCCAGAGCGCTGCTACGACCGGAGGGTGTCCGTCATCGGACCCCCAGCCGCCAGGAAGTATCACTATGGTGGGGTTAGCAACGATGGCACGACATGCTACTGTAGCTAATCACTATTTGTTGATTAGCCCTTCCGCTAAGAGATAGCAGCTGTAGAGAGCAGGGAATGACTCACTGGTGCAGGAGCTGATTAAATTGAGTGACAAAAAATAATCAGTCCTAGCTTTTCACTTTGACCTTACATTAGGCCTTAATTTGTTTACACTTTCTGCCTATAAACATCATACAGTATATATAGGTTCTGAAACAGCAACGAGACGACGAGAATCATAGATTGAAATGGGGATGTGGTCTTATCGTTTATTGACGGTCAATGCGTAGCGTATTACCTTTCTCAGCGAGCTAAAATAAACCCCAGGTATGTGACATTTAACTTAGCTGACATCTAAGATGATATGAGTTTCTTATCCACTACCGCTGTTACTTCCTCTGTCTTGTATCTGTAGTCGGATATCCAGAACAGGCTGGGGCTCTCTAACGCTATACGTATAACTCTGTTTGAACGTATCAATGTGGAAAAAAGAGTTGTATCGCTCGCTGGTCGGCAAGATTACATCCGACTGCTGGAAATCAGACACAGGTGCGTGGACTTCCTCCTTCCAGCGTCTGCCTTCCAGCTAACCTTTCCTTTACCCTTCCCCTCTTTTCCTCTTTGTCAATCTCCTTTATTCCCTCTTCCCCTTGATACGTCACCCTCCGTGATCCCAGTCATGGGTACAATATGATGAAAAAAAGGATGGGCAAGTTTTACTTACAGCCATGTGAAAACATCCGTGCACTCGCATAATTCATAGTATTGTCAGTGGGGACACGTGCATGATGCTGCAGAAATACTGCTATCTATTCTCTTTCACTACTACTTTATAAATACTAATATTAGGTCATTGTTTTACATCAAAATCTATTTAATTTTCAGGACCACAAATTTTAGTTCATTGATTTGATTTAAAAATGAAAATGTACACACACATGCACGCACACGCACGCATGTGCACACGCATGCACACCGTTCCACACACACACACACACACACACACACACACACACACACACGCACGTCACGTGTGCATACCATTAGTAGCGCTCAAAGAATTTGTGTGGAAGGAAGCCGGAGGTTTAAACCAGTGCGACTTGTGTGTTTGTGTGTACAAAAGCTTCAATGACACGGAAAGCCTGTCTGAAGTCCCATTCAGCCAGCAGAAGATACCCTGTAGGAACAATGTGGGCCGCTCTACACTCTGTGTACAGCGCTGTACATGGGATATGTCCTGCAGCTGCTTTGGGTCAGCTCGGTTCAGTAAGTACATACAATGACACAGACACCCAGAGCCCTGCACAGCCATGTCCTTGCAGCACCTGTACAGCACTGCATATCCAATGACAGCAAATCAAATAAAGTGCATCTGAAAATACCTTTTCGTTTTTTTCTCTGTAAAATATTATGTTTCTTTTTTTTTTTTTTTTAATAGCCGATCCACATGCTCACAACGCATCACATTGAAATGTATTGTGAGCTTGTAGATTGGTAAGTATAAATTAATATGGTTAAAGCTATTTTGCTATTTTGCAGAGGACCCCTGGAACCCTCTCAAGGACCATTGGGGTTCCCTGGACACCACTTTGAGGACCACTATACAGTAGATGGAGCATATACAGTATAGCCTTGTCCAGCCAGCGTGCAATGCGCTGGATAATATTGGTTCACCGATCTTAACAATTAACCTCTTGCGAAGATCGAATATCCACAAGCTCACAACACGTCACATCATAACACGCTGTGAACCTTTAGATTGGCTATTCTTGTTATACTTTCCGTCGTACGTCGAAATATACAAAGATGAAACATGGAGAGATACAATGTTTCTGCCCCGACAGCAACTATATCCACATCCAAGTAAATGTCTATACTATCAATGCATTATACTGTCCCCCCTTTTTCCTTTCTAGATTTATTAATCGCCCCTTTTGTTATGCAAAGAGGATCTATTTTTAAAAAGTGTGAATATTTTCCCAAGACATAGTTCCTCTGATACGGAGGCCAGACACTGCTGTGTGAAGGACATCTGCCCCGTGTCTGTGTCACACGTGGTGATATACAGTGGGTGGGACGGGACCGGGCGGCCAGGAGACATCAGATCAGAGAGGAACCCACTGTTCTATAAACCATCCTCTCAGCCTCAAGGTTAAAGCCTTGCTTTGCCCTGCTATCTATCATAGCCTCCTGTCATGTGAACCCAGACGCTGTTCAAGCAAGGAATTTTCCCAAGGTCACGTCGTCGGTGGTTTATATACAATCGGAACAGCGTCAATTTAACTCATTCTGACCTGAGATCAGATTCATACGAGGTTTCCGCCGGACATACACTGGTCTGATGAACCCATTCTGACCTGAGATCAGATTCTAAAAATGTCAGTCGCTCTTCGATTTTTCAAAAATAGCAGACCTACAAGCTCGTATCGCGCCACTCGGTGGCGCGATATGAGCTTGTAGATCTGCTATTTTGAAATAGCTAAAGCATAACATGATGCTGACACCAAAATGGGTGCCCGGTCAGAATGAGTTAATGCATTTTAGAGCAGTGGTTCTCAGACTTAAACATTTCAAGGACCAGTACAAGTGGAACCAAATTGTCCATGTGGTTCCACTCGTATACTGTCAGAGTTACACAGACTTGTAAGGGTTAAATTGAGAACCCCCTCAAGGAACCCTGAGACTATACTTTTTGCTTTGGCAATGTATGTTTTCTCATGCCAATAAATCCCTTTGAATTGAATTGAATTGAATTGGGACCCTGGACCCCACTTTTGAGAACCACTGTTTTGGAGGATACTGCTGTATAGACAGCAGGAGAGCCTTTGTGCATGTCCTTGTTGATGTGTTTTTGTTCCGTTCTGATTATTTTCTTGTTGTTGTGCCTGCAGTGCAGGACCCCCTTGACGATGAGAGGCTGCATCTCAAGGTTTAGATCAGGGGTGGGCAACTGGCGGCCCGGGGGCCACATGCGGCCCCCACCTTCACTTAATGCAGCCCTCAGGTTAATGTCAGAATACTGATATAATATTGGTTTCAGCTGTTTACAATTCCACAACATGCAAAACATGACCTGCTTTAATTACTTCAGTCTAGATTAGTAGCTCAATGCTCAACACACGTATAATTAAAGGCATTTGAAATGACATAAAAATGTAAATTTTCAGGATTCCAATTCGAATATAGCAAAAATAGCCGATCTGTCGGCTATTTTTGCTACGACAGTAATATTATGGCCCTAGGGAGTGAGTGTGGAAATATAGTGGCCCTCTCCATCGTCAAAGTTGCACCACCCCTGGGTTAGATAATAATAAAAATAATTCACACTTGGACTAACGGACAAAGTTCCCTATAGTCGTAAAGATCTAGATCCCTGGGGCGTCTATACTTGTTGTCCCCTTATTTTTTCCCTCTTCACTAAACCTCTTTGTTGAAAATAGCTGATTTACATATCAACTATTTTCAACAAAGAGGTTTTGGGGGTTTCGGAACCTGTTGGTTCCAATGGGTCCATTGTGGTTATTATTTTGTCAGAGCTGCAAGCTTGTAGATGTCGTTATATGCTCGTTGGATGTTTGCATATTATGACATCAGGGTTTAAGTGGTAAATATTGGTTTGTTAGATTGTTGCACCCATGCTCACAGCTAAATAATAACGAATGAATGCAACTAAAGGAACATAGAAACATCTTCCATTCCATGCATGGATTATTATAGCAAGTAAATAACAAATTACTCTTATAATGCTGGATCAAATGTTTAGTTTCACATTATGGGGTTATTATTAATGATTTAGGCTTTTGTGCCTTTACACTTTACAGTGAAGACGGACGGGAGAGAGTGAGAGAGAAGGGGAGAGACATGCAGCAAACGGGACACGCGACACGATATTCAAAACATTGACATTGCATGCTTTCAGTCACAGTGAACGAATGTCAAGGAACCTCTTTTCTTTTTCTTCAACATGCCCAAAGGCATAATATGCCACTGCATGTTATGATAGATGCAACACCAATATTATGACAGTGCTACTGCCAATACTTTAGTGCACAATTCAGAGGTATAGCCGGATAGAAACGCCGTATAGCTTCAGTTCACACTGAGAGGAGATGTAAGACATTCTTGGATGCAGGCGCAGGTTTCAAGGATGTTTAGTAAATCCAGGCAAAGGTACAAGGGAAATAGGCAAAAGTCATAGTCAAAGGCAAAGTTAGAATAAGCAACAAACAACACTATACAGCTATAAACGGACGGACCGTGTGGAGTGGCTAGTGTCTCGTAGTGCAGGCAAACACTACTGACTGAAGTAGAGTGGCAGAGGGGGTGATTATATAGGTGTGGACTAATGAGGAGCAGGTGTGTATAGTTAGTAGGTTGGAGATGATGAGCCCACACTGGGAAAATAACAAGGAACTTCAAATATACACACAAGCTAGAACTGACCACATCATTTACGACGACAAACTGCCAAGGAAGTGAACACACTGGGGCATATATATACAGTATAAAGACAAAGACTAACTAGACAGAGGTGAACTGAAACAGACAATCAACACTGGGATAGGCTAACAGGCACAGAACACAGGTGACTATAGGGTTACAATAATGCAGGGATCGGTGAAAGCACAGAACCATTACTCCAAAATAAGATGCACCGTACTGGGAAAACAACAAACTACCAGAATACAATATTGAAACTGAACAAGAATTCAAGTAAAAGTCCAAAAACACATACAAAGTCCAAAAGGCACACGCACCCACGCTGCGCGCGCGCGCACGCGCACACACACACACACACACACACACACACACACACACACACACACACACACACACACACACACACACACACACACACACACACACACACACACACACACACACACACACACACACACACTCACATTTGCACTGCAGACACATGTATACATAATGCATACAGTACATCTGTACATGCACAGTATTTTACCCATCACTCAGTGTCACAGATGATTACCATCTGGCAAAAGGAAGCTGACTTCTTGAACGAGGAGAGACTAAACAAAACAAAACCAACCAAATAATAAACTAACACTGAAATCACAGTGACACAAAAATAAAAATAAACAAAATAAAAAATAACACTGATGTCTATTTGTTTATGTCTATGGTTATCACCACGCGGGGTGATAATGTGGAGCAATGAGAATATTGCTTTTATAAATGCATTTGATAACTAAACAGTGCTATTAAATAAAAACAATAACACTGAAATAACAGAGCCAACAAGCTCATCTGCCACCTGCCCAATCTCCGGCAAAATGTATTTGACATACATGAATAAACAATGTTATGGAAAAGTCTTATAATGATTGAACAAATATTGTTTCATTTATATTCTGTTCTGTGTTATGCCTCAGCGATTTGTTTGCATTTTTTGCGACCGAAGGTCGCAGTTAACGATGAAACCTTGCGTTTTTGACCTGCTGAGATCCCTGATGTCATCATCAATATTAGTATATGTCAGAAGTCCTGTTCTGACATTCCATATGTTCATCCTTCCTCTTCGATGTCTCACTTTTGACTGAGGGGGTGGGGGGGTATTTATGCTGTGGGGAATGTCACGTGATTGGCTATGAGCTAGGGACGCAGGTGAACTTAATGGGAGTGATTGAGGTTGAGCAGTGGGCGTTCTCTACTCCTGAATCTGCGTTGAACACAACTTCATATATGGAGCCATAGAGACCTGTTCTGACATTCCATATGTTGATCTGACCTCATCAAACCCTGTACACTCAAGACACACTCCATATATGGCCAGTGCACGTGACCTCACCCTTTAAAAAAGAGGAAAAGAGACCTTTTTCCAGTACAATAATGTTTCAAGTTTACACATACTGTACAAATAAATGACATTAATCAGTGCTGCAGATCAAACAGCAGTGGCAAATTAAGAACTTTGTGCAAAATGTATCAGGTCTTCGAGACCTGATGAAGATCAGAGGCATGCAGGGCGTTACCAAGGGCGGGTCTTTGTCTATAGACGTTACCGAGGGCGGGTCTTTGTCTATAGACGTTACCGAGGGCGGGTCTTTGTCTATAGACGTTACCGAGGGCAGGTCTTTGTCTATAGACGTTACCAAGGGCGGGTCTTTGTCTATAGACGTTACCAAGGGCGGGTCTTTGTCTATAGACGTTACCGAGGGCGGGTCTTTGTCTATAGTCGTTACCAAGGGCAGGTCTTTGTCTATAGACGTTACCGAGGGCAGGTCTTTGTCTATAGTCGTTACCAAGGGCAGGTCTTTGTCTATAGACGTTACCGAGGGCAAGTCTTTGTCTATAGACGTTACCGAGGGCGGGTCTTTGTCTATAGACGTTACCGAGGGCAGGTCTTTGTCTATAGACGTTACCGAGGGCGGGTCTTTGTCTATAGACGTTACCGAGGGCAGGTCTTTGTCTATAGACGTTACAGAGGGAAGGTCTTTGTCTATAGACGTTACCGAGGGCAGGACTTTGTCTATAGACGTTACCGAGGGCAGGTCTTTGTCTATAGACGTTACCGAGGGCAGGTCTTTGTCTATAGACGTTACCGAGGGCGGGTCTTTGTCTATAGACGTTACCGAGGGCAGGTCTTTGTCTATAGACGTTACCAAGGGCGGGTCTTTGTCTATAGACGTTACCAAGGGCGGGTCTTTGTCTATAGACGTTACCGAGGGCGGGTCTTTGTCTATAGTCGTTACCAAGGGCAGGTCTTTGTCTATAGACGTTACCGAGGGCAGGTCTTTGTCTATAGTCGTTACCAAGGGCAGGTCTTTGTCTATAGACGTTACCGAGGGCAAGTCTTTGTCTATAGACGTTACCGAGGGCGGGTCTTTGTCTATAGACGTTACCGAGGGCAGGTCTTTGTCTATAGACGTTACCGAGGGCGGGTCTTTGTCTATAGACGTTACCGAGGGCAGGTCTTTGTCTATAGACGTTACAGAGGGAAGGTCTTTGTCTATAGACGTTACCGAGGGCAGGACTTTGTCTATAGACGTTACCGAGGGCAGGTCTTTGTCTATAGACGTTACCGAGGGCAGGTCTTTGTCTATAGACGTTACCGAGGGCGGGTCTTTGTCTATAGACGTTACCGAGGGCAGGTCTTTGTCTATAGACGTTACCGAGGGCGGGTCTTTGTCTATAGACGTTACCGAGGGCAGGTCTTTGTCTATAGACGTTACCAAGGGCGGGTCTTTGTCTATAGACGTTACCGAGGGCAGGTCTTTGTCTATAGACGTTACCAAGGGCAGGTCTTTGTCTATAGACGTTACCGAGGGCAGGTCTTTGTCTATAGACGTTACCAAGGGCGGGTCTTTGTCTATAGACGTTACCGAGGGCAGGTCTTTGTCTATAGACGTTACCAAGGGCAGGTCTTTGTCTATAGACGTTACCGAGGGCGGGTCTTTGTCTATAGACGTTACCAAGGGCGGGTCTTTGTCTATAGACGTTACCGAGGGCGGGTCTTTGTCTATAGTCGTTACCAAGGGCAGGTCTTTGTCTATAGACGTTACCGAGGGCAGGTCTTTGTCTATAGACGTTACCAAGGGCAGGTCTTTGTCTATAGACGTTACCGAGGGCGGGTCTTTGTCTATAGTCGTTACCAAGGGCAGGTCTTTGTCTATAGATGTTACCGAGGGCAGGTCTTTGTCTATAGACGTTACCGAGGGCAGGTCTTTGTCTATAGACGTTACCGAGGGCGGGTCTTTGTCTATAGACGTTACCGAGGGCGGGTCTTTGTCTATAGTCGTTACCAAGGGCAGGTCTTTGTCTATAGACGTTACAGAGGGCAGGTCTTTGTCTATAGACGTTACCGAGGGCAGGTCTTTGTCTATAGACGTTACCAAGGGCAGGTCTTTGTCTATAGACGTTACCGAGGGCGGGTCTTTGTCTATAGACGTTACCGAGGGCAGGTCTTTGTCTATAGACGTTACCGAGGGCAGGT
>NC_139706.1:5078178-5098178 GCF_964188405.1 Protomyctophum parallelum | reverse complement strand
CATCATGGCATCCAAATATAGTTCACTGTGCAGTGGGTGGAAAAAGCATTATAATCATTATGCATTTTCTTTAGGTATCACAACTCTGGAACACTTCAGAACGTGTATATCACACACGGATGAAGGTTTATATCTGCACGAGTACAAACTGAAATGAAATGCAATGTGATTTAAGTGACATTGTCCCTATAGCTGTCACTTTTTTAAATGTGTGAAATGACTTCATATTTTGGCATTATTATTGTTTTAGTTTTCGTTTGTATCTCCGGAGTCTACCAACTTAGCGTGTAGCTGGGGGAGCCTATACTGTATGTGCAAGCAGTCGTCTATCTGGAAGTTGGAGCTCCATAGTAACATATCAATCTCGACAATTTAGAATAGTTGTGTCAGACTAGTCCTCACCTGGAATGATCCCACTGCAGTCTCTTAACCATTAAGCCCTATTTTATACCTTATTGTACGACAGTATCGCACAATATAGGGAAAGTAGCACACAAATGCATATACTAATCAGCTATATAATGACATGCCCGAAATAGAGACACCAGATTGAAAGTGGTTCAATTGAAACTATTAAAACTACACCCTTGTGTAAAAGGGAAGCACAAAAAGGAGTATAGGCAATGAATGACTTGCTGCATGAGAATTAGGATAGAAACAAGGAGAGGAGGAGAAATGACGAAGATGCACAGGAAAAAGAAAGAAAGAAAGAAAGAAAGAAAGAAAGAAAGAAAGAAAGAAAGAAAGAAAGAAAGAAAGAAAGAAAGAAAGGAAGAAAACAGTTGACTGAAGCCAAACGGCAGTCTTGGCAGTCGGCCATTGTTCTAATGAGTGCCCATTAGGAAATGGACTGATTCCCTCTCTGAGACCTTAAGCTAATTTCCTGTGGCGTTTGGACTCCTTTGAAGAGAGGGGCACGGAGAGGCTGCGTGTGCCACCGGGTCGCCAAGGTGACGCGGGACATCCCGGCAGGGAAAACAGGAAGTGAGAGGGTAAAGGAACGACTCTGATTGGACCACTCCCCGCTCGCGTGTGCCCAGATAAGAGGCGTTGACTGGCCCCGTGGTGGCCACGCCCCTTTCCTCTCTTTCATTGCCGGGGTACGAGTGTTAATGGTGCCGTGTCACTTTAAATAAACACTGGGTTTCAGGGAGAGAATGGGTCTCGGGCTCACTGTGGTGTGTTCATGCAGTACGTACACACACACGTTCACACACGTGTTTGAGAATTCACACGCACACGTATGCATGCATGCATGCACACACGCACACACGAACACACGCACGCACACGCGCACACACACCCACACACACACACACACACACACACACACACACACAGTTGAGTTTATAGACTCAGCGTTTTGAGGTTAGATTTAGGCCTATAGTTTCTGTGAGGTCAAGGTTAGGGCTGAGGTTAGGGATATAGGCACATAGCCTACAGTATAGGGACAAAAACACAGACAACAAAAGGCTGTCCTTTCCTTCTCTCTTCTCTCTCCTCCTCCACCCCAACTCCCCTTATTGCTCGATAATAATGTGTCGTAAGGTGGTGTTGCACATGCAACAATAGCATGTGTCATGTCCGCATGCACACACTGCCATTTCCACCGTGCGAAAGCGGAGCATAGAACAGGCATAACAGAGATAGTGTAGAGGTCACATTCACTCCCTGTGTCTGTTCCCTGTTATCTACCCCCCCCCCCTCTCTCTTTCTTTCTCTCGTCCTTGGGCTGACTATCAGACAAAACATGCATCTATCCCTCCCGCACTGCAGAAACAGATCATTAACCACTTAAAACATAATTCATTGGCCGTGGTCCCCCAGGTTCTATACACCTGCTTTTGTACGCCAAATCTAATTAAATAGCCACGTTTGTGTGTGCTTTAGTGTCACATCACAGTTTTACAGGTGAAATTTGTTTTTTGCGTGTATTTTTCCAGAAAAAACAAAGAAAGGGAAGAAGAGAGGGGGGAGGGTTTAAGAAGGAGTCAAGGCATGAAAATGAATAAGGTTTGAGCGCTTTTACCCAAAAAAGTACAGGTATAGGCCTAATGGATTTTCTTCTGATATTTACAAGCTTTTGCCACAAACGGTACAACCAAAAGGTCTCTTATAGCTTATCTGCAAGCTTTGCTACAAATTGCACAACAAAAGGGGCAGTGGCAGATACAGAATGTGTCGAATGTCAATATTTCCCTCATCGTCGACTGTTTTCCATGAGCGGCACAGCTAGGGGAGAAACAAATAGACCAGATGCATATTATTGTTAGCGGAGCATCCACGTTCACGGCTTCTGGGATCACACGCATAGTGGCAGTGATCGGGTGCATGCGTGGCAGTTAAAAATAGCAGATCTACAAGCTCATAGCGCGCCACTCGGTGGCGCGCTATGAGCTTGTAGATCTGCTATTTTTAACTGCCACGTCGCAGCCAGAACACCACGCTGCACTCCAAGGAATCCAAAGTTGGATCTGGCCGGGGGGAAAAGCTATAGCTGTCAGTCTGGGTTTGCCCAGATTCAATCTGTGGGGCTTGGGCCCACCCAGGCTGGCTAATTCGTGTATTGGCTATTTTTTTTGCCAATTTGTTTTTTGCCTATTTTAGCCCAGAATTGGGACATTGGGGTTCATGTGGTTCATTTCCATAATTGTAGTCAAGACGACGCATAAACTTGAGCGTCAATCAAGCCAAGTAAACCGACAGCTTTTGCCAGAACCAGCCAATCTAACTTAATATTTATTCATTGCCTGACATTTATCCGTTCAAACTTAATCAACATGAGACAACCACGCCATTTTATTCTCTCTGAGATCATCAGGCACAACATGGCCCAAAGAGGAAGTACGTCTTTAAACAGATATATGCCAAATGTTTTTTTCCCCCCCTCTCTCTCAGAACCTCAGCCATTGGTCCTGCAGAGCCCCTCTGAAGTTGCAGTATGATCCATGTATGAAGCGCCGAGTGTTTTGACAGCGATGATGTGTTTGCTTCCTTCGTAGAGGATGTTACTGGACTCATATGACTGTGACCGCATTGAGGTCACAGTCTGTGAGCTGTGGGGTGCCTGCGCGGTATACAGGAGAGGAGACACACATAGTTTGTTACAGCAGGTATATATACGGACATATACTGTACATAACACACACACACACAAACACACGTTCAGAAAATACGTTACTAAAATGGTCTATACATTGTTATTGAGCGTGAGTGCCTGGCTGATACTGCTCCGTTGGAGAACCCTTTTGACATCTTGGGTGTTACAGCATCTGTGTTTGAGAATGTTGATAATCATTGCACCACGTGGTAACTAACACTCGGAACTACAGATGATGGACTGAGAGGGAGCTAGAGAGAGATACTCATGTCCTGTCACAGCTTGCCCTATAGACAATATATCACACAGTAAAATACTAAGTGTTGTTAATTTGACACTCTCAGTGCTACAGATGGACACATCGACACTAAGGGGATTTACCGCGTCGACTCAGAGAGTGAGAGATGTTTTGTTTCTAGGCCCTGCGTATTCCCTGCCAAAACGAATAGCTGTTATTGCTCATTGTTATCACTGGAATCAATGTGTGAACAATAATGACGCTGCAGACACAGATGACCCTCGGAGCTCGCGCTCAATAGCCTTTTATCAGACATTAACCCATTCTGACCTGAGATCAGATTCATACGAGGTTTCCACTGGACACACACTGGTCTGATTAACCAATTCTGACCTGAGATCAGATTCTAAAAATGTCAGTCGTTCTTCGATTTTTCAAAAATAGCAGACCTACAAGCTCGTAGCGCGCCACTCGGTGGCGCGCTATGAGCTTGTAGATCTGCTATTTTTCAATAGCTAAAGCATAACATGATGCGCAAAATGGGTTAAAGCAAGCATCAGCGATCCCAAGACATCTGTGAGTTGTGTTGAAATGACAACGCCTCTCATCGAATCAGACCCATACTGCAGGAAACGTGCGATACATTTCATTCGTTTTTAAGATGTATACAAAAGTGTCATTAAAAAAACCTTCTCATTTGTCAGAGACTGTATATAACGCTTTATTTATTCAGGTTCACACCATTATAGAGCTAAGTAAACTCAATACCCAGTAGCTAAAATCCCTTGATGAGCGCCCGCCTGTCCCCAGAACCATATAATAGCAAATACCAAATTAATGTCACAGATAAATCAACAGTAGTTGAGAGCGTAAAATGAGAGTTACATTATTGTGGCATTACTTATAATTTTTCAAGACATCTACATAATAAGAATATATAAGAATTGTTATTTTGATCAACGTTTGCCAACAGCATTGAATTGTGGACACAATCTTAGAAAACAACAACGAAATATTCTCCAGTTTGCGAGGCTATAAATGCCATCACTCATCAAATGGTGGTCCGTGGCTCAAAAGACGAATAAGTAAATGGACCTTGATATCATGAAAAGGGGTTGAAAACAACTTTGGCTATATATGAAGTCTGAAGTTCAGGTTTAACCAAACCAACCCCCCCACAGTCTGATGTGAGACCCTCAGCTCACACCTGAGAGGAGGTGGGTGGGTGGGTGGGTGGTGGAAGGCTGCGAGGGTTTATCACAACACTGAGGGCTGCTCTCACATGTCCACAGACAAAGACCCCCAACACCTGCAGGTGCAGAGGTCAGTGGTGGTGGGGGGGGGGGGGGGGGGGGGGAGTCGAGGGTTAACCATCTATGACTGGAAGGAGCTGTATACCTGGGAAGAGCAAAGTGCATGAAGGTGTTTGAATGCGTGCGTGTGCGTGTGCGTGTGCCTGTGCCTGCCTGCCTGCCTGCCTGCCTGTTTTAAGTACTGTATGAATAGCCAGGGAAATGGATGAGATGAAAGTGTGCTTACACAGAGTATATTGGTATGCATGTGTGACCCACACGTACACACACTGTGTGTGTGTGTGTGTGTGTGTGTGTGTGTGTGTGCTTGCTTCTCTCCACGTCACTGCCTCTCCATACAGTCCAGGTGTGCATTGGGGTCTATTGTGATCCGACTGGACTTATCGGCCCCTCTTCTGCCTGTCAGCTACCTGCCCTTTGATGTCTGGGAAAGTCTCTCACCCTCTCCCCGCGTGGGTCAACATTCCAACAGCCTGAAGATTCATACACGCACGCACGCACGCATGCACACACGCACACAAATGCATATAGTCTGTAGATACACACGTGTGCACGTACGAATACATGAGTGTATGTACATAGACATGTGTACGTGCGCGCGCGCACACACACACACACACACACACACACACACACACACACACACACACACACACACACACACACACACACACACACACACACACACACACACACACAAACACACACACAAAGGACAGGGAGGGGAGGGAAGGAGGGGAGGGAGAATGGAGAGGGCTAGGTAGAAATAACAAAAGAAGGGGGGCCTGGCAGAGTACATGTAAACACACGCTCCATATCAAAGAGACAGGCTTAAAAAGCAGCTAAAACAATCTCCGCTCTGAGCGGCGTTTAACAGCTTACCCGATAATATGGCTGAGAATGGCACCGCCCAATATTGCCCGCGTGGCTGAACTTACCTGGGTTGCGATTGTTTCAATAACAAAAAAGTTATTTTGTTAAGAGACTATTAATGGCCCAACCTGGAATAGTTTGATTACTAGATGGTAAATAATATATACTGTATTATATTTTTCATATATATAAAATATGCTATAACGTTCATAAATAAAGGTCTATTTTATTTCAACGATTACAAACCTTTCCAACATTTACAGTCGCAAGGTTGAGAATACCTTAACCCATTCTGACCGGGCACCCATTTTGGTGTTAGCATCATGTTATGCTTTAGCTATTTAAAAATAGCAGATCTACAAGCTCATATCGCGCCACTGAGTGGCGCGATATGAGCTTGTAGGTCTGCTATTTTTGAAAAATCGAAGAGCGACTGACATTTTTAGAATCTGATCTCAGGTCAGAATGGGTTAATCAGACCAGTGTGTGTCCAGTGGAAACCTCGTATGAATCTGATCTCAGGTCAGAATGGTGCAAGTGGAACTTCATTTTCTATGTTACACGACAAGTATAGGCGACAAGACAGTATAGATAGTAAGAATCTGGACAGATTAGACCCGCACACTCCCACTTACAGGTTCAAGAGAATATCTTATTAAAGACACAAAGTGCTCTTTAATAAAATATTCTTGTACGGTGTATCTTCAGAGGAGCATGTGCACAGTCAATTCCATGGTTCCACGCCAATTCCATTTTGTTACGAACATGTCTCCACTTTTTGTTTGTTTTTATTTCTACCCATTTGTTTACAGTCTCAGCAATGCTTTGCTGGTTTAGCCTTGCAATTAATTGCTCAGATAGTATTTTCAAGTTGACTAGTTTATAGGTAGCTGGGTTTCCCCAAACAACACTTTTTACACCATGGTGTAAGAAGTGTTGTTTGGGAAACCCAGCCAAACAATTCAATGTCAGCATTCACTGCAATGTTTCTCAGCCCAATATAGTGTCAGGCAGGACTCAACAGTTGGTAGTGAGATGTTATGAAAGGGTCATGGCCAAAGATCATATTACCAGAGGATTTATGTGTCACTTATAATATGTTGGATCCTGACTTTGCGGTCAACTCAACACTGCTGCAAACCCCACTGAGAAAGCTGACTTTGGTGTACACACCTGCATGGTCCCATGCAACACCGCAGACCGCATGACCTTCAGCCAAATACAGTGTCCAGGAATCACATTTTAGCAGTCTATAAACTCTATATCCTGGCGTATGTCTCCTCATGTCACAGACAGTGTGTGTCTACGGACGCCTGGTTTCTCAGTTACTGATGGATGGCTGGGGGCTGACAGACAGAAAACAGTCTAGTCTGTCAAGAACCTGAGATCAACTTCAGCTCCACACACTTCACTTCTGAAGGAATGCTCCCACGCACACTAGTACTACAAACAGTATACATCAGCTTTACAACAGTTATGTGATCTACAGTATATATCATACTGTACATATTCCATTCTTTTCTTATCAGAGACAATTTTCTTATAAACTATGATTATCCAAGTTGCTTTCTGTACTGCTGTTTTTGGCATACAGAATTGTCCGATGTTATATAGTGTTCCACTCTATATCAACGTATTTATTTTGTCACAGTTTATTCAAGATGTAAGGGTATACAATAAATCAAATCAAACAACATAACACAATATAATGTGACCCATATGGAACATACCAAAGATGATAATATGACCAGTGACCACCATATTATGCAAAATAGTGTGTTAAAAAAAAAAAAAGTATCGTTCTATACACTAACTGGGAAGTGACACTGACAGTTTTTTCTTTTTTTTTCTAAATCTTTATCCCACAATTTTGTAACCCATTTTTCATCTAATGTGATCCCATGGGCTCTACACACCCTCCGCCAACCTGGGGAGAGCAATGTAGGCTACTTGAACTCACGCTTCCTTCATGCATGAGTGTCCAAGTTGCTCCTTTACACCTGACAGGGGGGAGTTTCCCTGATTGGACATAACGTGTGGAAGGAACACGTTATTCCAACCACGCAACCAGTTCCTTTCCCCTCCATCAGAAAACAAACAAGACAACACAAAACATGGCATAGTGGGTGTTAAGTGATTATCCAATCTTAAAAAGTGTTTTGTTAAAAATGTAAAGCTTTATATTCTGATCATAAAATAATCGCTAGAGTGTTTATTTAGTAATCCTCGTCTCTCCAAACGGAAAATAAATGTTCTGTTGGAGATACAAATAAATGATTACTATTAGAATATAGAGATATTAATTAACAAAGAAATCTCACATACAGAACCAAAGTGAGAATATAATGCGCATGCATGTGCCATTCGAGGTCCATTTGGTTCCATGTGTGTTCCACTCTTCACACTGAGGACTGTGCAGGAAGGGAGAAATAAATATCGCATGTACTTTCTTTTTTGTCTTCCTTGGAAAGACGGATGAGGTCGCTGGGTTGACTCTCTGTATTTGACCTTTGCATCTGAGGGTGTAGTTTTACATTTCAGGTTAATTGGTGCTGAGACGAGTGTCAGAGACACACACGAGTGTGTGGGTGTGTGTGTGTGTGTGTGTGTGTGTGTGTGTGTGTGTGTGTGTGTGTGTGTGTGTGTGTGTGTGTGTGTGTGTGTGTGCGCGCGTGCGTGTCAGGGCACTACTGGCTGAGCCTGTATCTATGGCTCCCCTCCCAGCCAGGTGCGTGGCAACGCCACAGAGCCTTTATTCCAGCCAGATCCCTGGGAATGTGGAGAATGTCTCCCAGCCACTCCTGGTCAAAGTGCCCCAGCAGCTCCCCAACATCACACACACGCACACGCAACACACACACACACACACACACACACACACACACACACACACACACACACACACACACACACACACACACACACACACACACACACACACACACACACACACACATGCGCGTGCACACACACACACACACACACACGCACATGCGCGCACGCACGAGCGCACAGAGGAAACCGTGCACCCGCACACCTTCCCCCTGCCTCCACACCACTGACAGACACAGTCCAAAGAGCAGACACCTGGCTACAAGCACATAACACACACACACACACACACACACACACACACACACACACACACACACACACACACACACACACACACACACACACACACACACACACACACACACACACACACACACACACACCCTGGGGAGTGGCAGGGAAAGTCGGAGATCAGCAGAAACACTCTGGAGAAACAGGAGAAGACAGAATGGACCAGATGCAATATACTACTCAACAAGGGCTAAGAGACAGAGCACAAAGATCACACACAGAGAGAGAGAGAGAGAGAGAGAGAGAGAGAGAGAGAGAGAGAGAGAGAGAGAATGGTACACATGCAGATGGAGAGGTACAATAACAGACAACATTTTCATGTTTTTCTTTTTTCTTTTGCTTTTTGGACCCTCATGTGAAAATATGTGTATATAGTGCCAGGGATATACCCACACAAGATTTGTGTTGTTTAAAATGTTTCATAAATATCCAAATCAGAACGTAATTGTTGATCTACTGTTGAAGTGAAGTGTTGAAGTACTTTTTGTGGTAAAAACGCTCAAACTTTCTTTCTTTTCGACCCTGATCTCCTATAAGTTATACGGGTCACCGCAATTCAAGCCTTTTCTTTTGACTGTATATATTTGTACATCTTTAAAATGGAGGACCCTGATGTAAACAAGTCTTTTTCTGGTTTTGGCTATTTAGTGTTGACCTGAGTGTATACCCCCATTCTATATGTGCATACAATTTTCAATCAATCAATCAATGATCTATTTGGCACAGGTTTGTGAGACCTGTGTGGCTCTGCAACGTTTTCTGAATGTGTGCCCACTTGAAATCCTCGAACGCTTTCGCGACTTTGCAGCCCACCCGTCTGAGCGTTTAACAGTGGTAAGAACAGCATGTTTCAATCGACCTCTTTCCATAGAGTTCCTATATCTCTCAGTATAACAATGAAAACGCTTCTTAAAATAATAAGAAGGGGACCTTGCAGCATATATGTACGGCCCACCAGATACAGGGGTCTTCACCACTTTACTAACACATCACCACTACAGTATAGCACACTACACACCACACCGTATAGATACAGCTGTGTGAGAGAGAGAGGGGAGAGAAAGAGAGAGTGACTGAGTCAGAGAGAGAGAGAGAGAGAGAGAGAGAGAGAGGGTGCGCCCTGCCTGTCAGTCAGGACTTAACACCACCTGAGTGTTCTGTCAGCCTCGCTTCCTCCCCTCTCTACTGCTTGTCAATCAAAATGCTGTGTGTGTGTGTGTGTGTGTGTGTGTGTGTGTGTGCGCGCGCGTGCGTGTTCGTGTGCATGTGCATGTGTGTCCATGTGTGCTCATGCATGCGTGTGCGTGTATGTGTGCGCGTGCGCGCGCGTGTGTGTGTGTGAGGTAGTTCCGTTTTAGCCATTATAGATTCATTGTAAACACCCTTGAAATGCTTGAGCAGGCCGTGATTTTTCCATTCCTTTTTACAGTTATTTTTGTATATATTATTATTATTATTATTATTATTACCCTTTATATTTATATTACATATAAAAGTGAAATATCCCTTTAACAAATAATGTGTGTGCACTTGACATGAATGTCTGGTACCTGCAGTTGTGTGTCGGCAATCATGTCAGCGTTCATAATGTGAGCGCAAAATCGGCATAGATTAGGATCCCGGAGCATTGTTCAGTAGATACTGTACATTCTTATGTCAGAACGCAGTCCCCAGTCAGACAGAGCTGATGGTATTGGTTTGCCGAGGAAGCATTCATTCCTGTTCGTGTCGTAAAGTACAGAAATAGACAGCCCTCCCACGGCATGTCTGCACGTTAGGTGAGGTATATACCGACTGGTGTGAGATAATATCTTGTCACAATACACACACATACCAAAAGAATTAAAATCATTTCACCGCTGAGACGGGGAGCCAAATGCTCTTTCCATCTCTTTACGCGCGCGCGCACGCACGCACGCACACACACACACGCACGCACGCACACACACACGCACACACACACACACACACACACACACACACACACACACAACCCATTATATAAACACTGTAGGGCATGTCTTCTATCTGTGTCTGCACCTCCGAGGCCAACACAAACACCTCAGCACACACACACCTCCCCCCATCTCCAGATGTGCCGTGCAGGTGGAAGATGGGGGGGGGGCCGGGGCGGTGATGACATTGGCCTTCATTTTAGGAAAAGAAGGTACACAAAAGAAGTCTGGGCATACGGTAAACTGCCACGCAAAGCTCAGCGTTTATCCGTTTTGGACGCGGAGGCTAAAAGTTCTATACAACCAAATCTCAAGTCGAGTCTCAACTTGTGTACGCTATAGTTTTTAGTCACTGTGGACTTGTGGTGCAACGTAAATCTGTTTGAGTTGGAGAAATGTTATTAGACCTGTCCGTATTCTGCCTCGCATCTAAGCATAATACGCAGCCACATCTTCATCGGTTAAAAATATGTAGCCTTTATATGGCACAGCCTTGTAGCCTATTTTGTGAAGGCCTTCGACCATATGGGTCATATATCTGACCGGGCACCCATTTTGGTGTTGGCATCATGTTATGCTTTAGCTATTGAAAAATAGCAGACCTACAAGCTCGTATCGCGCCACCGAGTGGCGCGATACGAGCTTGTAGGTCTGCTATTTTTGAAAAATCAAAGACACTTTTAGAATCTGATCTCAGGTCAGAATGGGTTAATAATGAAACTGTCAGGATGTAATAGACATTTTTAGAATCTGATCTCAGTCAGAATGGGTTAACACAAATAAATATTAGTTTGTTTGAAGGGGAAGTGAATCGTGAATGTTCGGGATGCAAACAGTTGTTGTTGTGCGAGAGTGAGACTTATATAGCCAACACCAACTCGGGATTAGCGGATCGCTGCCCTCCACACTTTCCTGTACAGGTCCTTGAGCTCTGCAGTGTTGTTAGTTAAACCATTCTGACCGGGCACCCATTTTGGTGTCAGCATCATGTTATGCTTTAGCTATTGAAAAATAGCAGATCTACAAGCTCATATCGCGCCACCGAGTGGCGCGATACGAGCTTGTAGGTCTGCCATTTTTGAAAAATCGAAGAGCGACTGACATTTTTAGAATCTGATCTCAGGTCAGAATGGGTTCATCAGACCAGTGTGTGTCCGGCGGAAACCTCGTATGAATCTGATCTCAGGTCAGAATGGGCACCCGTGGTACTGTAGGTCCCCATGTAGAGCTCCACATTTCTGACGCGGTCCGTCCATGTGACACCTATAGTGCCATTAGTAGCATTCTTGGCTCTTTCCTGTATACAGCAGTATACTGACTCCACAGTAGCTATATGAACATCCTGCCTCTTAAGGTCTTTTCCCATGTCTGACATCCACACACTCCTCATCCCATGCAAGGCTTCCAGGCAAGTGCTCTCCCCTAGGGATACAAACAATGGTGCTTCTTAAGTGGATTTGGTTCCTATTTTTGACTCACTTTAACCGTAGCTTTGTGCTATATAGGACAGAAAATAAACCGTCTAGCAATTCCAATGGCGACACCACCTACAAGGCAATGGCGGATATGGGGGCCGCTATAACTGTAAAAAAAAAAAAAAAAAGCTTTAAAGCTAAGAGACTTTGGTTGTGTAGTTTGTAGCAAAGCTTGTAAATAAGCTAAGAGACCTTTTTGGTTGTACCCTGGCAAAAGCTTGTAAATATCTAATAACCACACAGAAGAAAACTCTTATCTGCTTTTTATGGCAAAAGCGCTCAAACTTTATTTATTTCCCCTGCTTGATCTCCTTACTCCCCACCCCCTCCTCCTCTTCCCTTTCTTTGTAACTATTTTTTTGTGTGTGACAATAAAGCTAATTCTGATCATTTAAATGACGAATTCTGTTCCCATTCCGCCACCTGTAGAAATATAATTGACACGAGGATTTAACTATCAGCGTCGTTTATCATATTCCTTTCATACACGGAACCACAGCCACAGAACACTGTCATCACACGTCCCAGACAGACAGAGCGATGGGGGAAGATAAGGCATGTCTCCTGTCTGAGAGCTGAGCTCTCTACTGAGCCCACCTTTCTAGTTCTGACAAGGTGAAATCCTATCTCGCCTTTCACGTGCCTCGAAATGACACAACACACACTGTGAATAAGACGATGTACACCAGTGGTTAGTTATGTAATATGTCACTGTCTAAGTGTATAGCGATTTAAATGTACGTGTGATGGTGGAACACAGAGGTCTGGTAAAGTTTGTCCATCGGGGCGTGCTGTATAGTTGTACAGCTGTGAGGTATCTCTGTCAGTCCACCGGTCTCTGTTTCACACAGAATTCCTCTGCGGCCGTCTAATAGGCTGAGAGGCCCCTCAAACTCACAACACCGACCTGCTATTGGCTCCCTGGGGGCCACAGACCTCCCCCACACTCAGGCAAACGACAACACACAGACGCAGACACACATGCAGGCCACGCACTTAGTAGTGAGCAGTGTGTGTGTGTGTGTGTGTGTGTGTGTGTGTGTGTGTGTGTGTGTGTGTGTGTGTGTGTGTGTGTGTGTGTGTGTGTACACCTGTTTGGTGTACTACTGCTCATGTGAAAAAAAATATTGCATGAAAGCCAAGGCAGCCACTGGACACCCCTTCATTACACGTTTGACCTGGAAGAGAAGAGAAGAGAAGAGAAGAGAAGAGAAGAGAAGAGAAGAGAAGAGAAGAGAAGAGAAGAGAAGAGAAGAGAAGAGAAGAGAAGAGAAGAGAAGAGAAGAGAAGAGAAGAGAAGAGAAGAGAAGAGAAGAGAAGAGAAGAGAAGAGAAGAGAAGAGAAGAGAAGAGAAGAGAAGAGAAGAGAAGAGAAGAGAAGAGGAAAGATTACCAGGAGCATTAAAGTGCTCATTCATGGATACAGCCTCTGTCTAATAAAAAGATCCCTCTTCCAGAATTAATCTCGCAACTACATCAAGTACTGTTCATTTGCTCATGTACTTTAGCCATGTTGGCTTTCTCCAGTATAGTTTTCATTGTTCTTAAAGGATTACATTATCATGATTGTCCATTCCTATAGCTTTGGCCATAAGTATATAGCCATTTTCCTGTCAATTGTTAGAAATGTTGTCGAAAGTTATAAAAAAAAACATATATCAATATTATTCTCTGGTATCTGTATTTGGTATCGGGCTATCGGCTAACACATAAATTGTGGTATCAGGATCGGACCGAAAACGTAAAAAACGGGACATCCCTGCTGAACAGTATGCAGTGGCTCAGCGGTAGAGTGGTCGGCAGAGCGGCCATATGGGAACCGTGAGGCTCCCAGTTCGATCCCGGGCTCCCCCCCGAGTCAGTGTCGAATTATCCTCGAGTAAATCTCTGACCCCCCAATTGCTCCTGACGTGCAGCTTGGTTCCATGCATGGTTTCTTTCTGCCATTGGTGTATGAGTGTGCATGTGAATGGATGGATGTCTTTTCAAAGCACTTTGGATAAAAGCGCAATACATTCATTTATACCATTTAACTTAGCCAAAGCTGGCCAAACGTAATTGTGGTGCAGTTGTTAGTGTAACGTAACCACAATTACACTGTAAAATGAGGCGCTCTGTGCATATCTCTGGTCTTAGAGGGGAGAGAAATAAAAGGTTAGTGTGAGGATGGAGAGAGGAGGATGGAGGTATGGATAGAGGGATGGGGGGGGGGGGGGGGTGAGGATCTTTTTTAGACATTACTAGTGTCTCTGACAGGAGCTCTCACAACAGAAAGAGGAGAAGAAGAAGAAGAGGAGGAGGAGGGGGAGGAATTGACAAGAGAATGGAATGGGAAGGAGAGATAAGGATGCTATAACAATAATAGAGATGGACTGAAAAAGAATAACATTAAAATAGATGGGCTATAAAAAATACTGGGCTATAACTTGGCCTTGTCCCTAAACTTATTTGCCTTTTTTTTTTTTTTTACTATTTTGAAAAACCTCAAGCTCACAGCGTGACGACGCAGATCGGCTAGTTGAACATTTGGAAATGTTTTTCAAAATAGTAAAACAAAATGGCAAATAAGTTTAGGGATAAGGGGTATAGGGGTGGTGAAGATACGGCCCCTGTACTGTATGTCCAAAACTGTTACTCTTCAGGATCCAACGTACTATTTAGTCACACGCTCTTGCTAATACTTTTCATCGATTCAATATTTATAAAAGCCACAGAAAGCAGAGAGAGAAAGAGAGAGGGGGTAAAGCTATAGAGCACGAAGGAAGGAATGATTGCACATGGCACTCACTCTCCAAATAGATGTGTGAGCAGCACTAATGAACACAAACAGGATCTGAGACGGACGGACGGACGGACGGACGGGGATTGGGTGGTGGAGGGGACGCCAGGACAGGGGGATGAGGGGACAGGGGGGGGGACGGGGACGGGGGACGGGGACGAAGGGAACTCACACCCTCTGTGACTTCACACGAAACAGTTAGCGATCGCTCCATCTTCATCATGTCATCACTCAATTAAAAGGTTAGCAGTGTTTACTCTTCCTATTAGCAAGCCGTGGAAAACATCAACAAGCACTTATTATACCGAGACTCTCACTGCCTGTGGGCAAAGCCGCCTCTGATTGTAGTGTATGTGGTGTGTGCGTGCGTGCGTGCGTGTGCTGTGCAGTGTGCATGTGTGCGTCATTGTGTGTGTGTGTGTGTGTGTGTGTGTGTGTGTGTGATGCTATAATTTTCACTTTCAATATTTTCGTTTTTCCGGACAGACAGACAGACAGACAGACAGACAGACAGACAGACAGACAGACAGACAGACAGACAGACAGACAGACAGATACAGAGATTTCTTTGCTTGTTTTTTTTTGGTCCTGGACAACTGCTGTTCCGACCAAATTCCCACTTAGAACAACACGCCCTCAGGCGATACACACGCCAGTTTTGAAGTTGATTGGTCACACGGTGCTTGAGTTATAAGTCTTTCTCTCTCTCTCTCATGCGCGCACGCACACACGCACGCACACACACACGCACGCACGTACGCATGCACGCACGCACGCACGCACGCACGCACGCACAGACACACACGTTTCTACATAGATGGAAAGGATACAAACACACCAATTAATGCATGTGTGTGTGTGCGAGCATATATGTGTGAGTGTGTGTCTACTCATGTGCGTTTAAGAGTTCCCTTTGCCATGAGTCAGTTTATAAGCAGCACAGGGTCAGGATTACGACTAACCCCATGTTATGGTTATACTGGGATAAAGGATAAGACATGTGTAATTGTATTTTGTTATAATGTTAACTCTTTTATTGCGGCTATAGCTGTTAGCATAAATCCCGGTTCCAGCCAGGTGCCACCATATACGTGTTCACTTTAAGAGTCGGAGTTTGCCCGCCCCCCCCCCCCACCCCCCACACACACTGACTGCAGTGTAGTGAGTGTACAGTATACACACACGTTAGCATCGCGGTACAAAGGCAACAAATTAAATCGGAAATTTGGATGGCAGAAGATCCACCAAAGGACAGCTCTCCTGGATTACGATTCATGGACGTTTGGAAATCCTCCTTTCAACATGCTTTACACGGTGATTATATTTTCAATCCCATAGCTGGAGCGGTGGGGCGTTGCCATAGCAACCGGACCCATGTTAAAAGCTGCCGCGGGACTCAACCATTATATAGACAGAGTATACATTGGGGTCCGCATTTATACGGACATGGGAAAGAAATAATTAACATAGCCTATGAAAGGTTTGACCCATTCTGACCTGAGATCAGATTCTAAAAAATGTCAGTCGTTCTTCGATTTTTCAAAAAATAGCAGACCTAGATCTGCTATTTTTCAATAGCTAAAGCATAACATGATGCTAACACCAAAATGGGTGCCCGGTCAGAATGGGTTAAGATCACATTGCACTCTTTCCTGGAACAACGTATCAGTGAATGCTTTCACCATCCAAACACATTCAACATTGCTTCATAAGGTCTTCCAGGTAGAAAATGCCCAGGTTAATCGCAATGATGAGTTAAATTAACAAAGTAAACATATACATCTCTCTGAGGCTTGTTTTGTAACATTACGACTTTGAAGCACTATATGATTTCTGCGATACGAGCTATATTTGTGTTGGCAAGATGGAGCATATTTGGAAGGTTGTAGTGATTTTGCCTGGTCGTGACACCATTATTTTTGGAAAGTTGTTGTCATCTTTAGTTTATTCAGTGACCCAGGAAGGTGTTCCAGAGTCCAGCCCACCAGCTTCTTTCTCTATATATGTGATGCCAGGTCCACTCTCCTACCAGTCTTCTCATCTTGAGAGCTCAAGACTTTATATATACAGTTGCCAGATGTTTACAGAAATATCCATGCCCTTAATAATACATTGAGCTCTCTCTATCACTTTGGCCTTTAAGCTGATATACATACCAAATGTGTTTAATCATCATAACATGCTTAATGGTCAGTGTGAGGTCGGCTACACTTTTCAGCATGCTGTCAAATGAAATGGCCGGGCATTCTTGTTCTTAATATAGTTCTTCAGAGCGTGGACATGAAGCAGCCTCTCACTCATACAGATATTAGTATTGAACACAGCTTGCATATGTGCTAATATGAATAATTTCATATCAGTAGGAGATATGCAGGGTGGCCCCAGTTGAATGGTCCGGGTACATAAATGGGCTGTAATCGATTATCTATCGATAATGTCTCAAAAAAGCTTCTGAAATGCAATGTGCAAACCCCTAGATCTTCCTCCTCTCATGGTCGAAGACCGGGGCTGTATTGTTTTTGTCCTCCTCGGCAATAATGTAAATACTTTTTGTCTCCACCACGCCGAAGGCATGGGGGGAGAGTATGTTTTGCACTCCGTCCGTCCGTCCGTGTGTCCGTCCGTGTGTCCGTCCGTCCGTCCGTCCGTTAGCAGCTAATCTCGGCCACCGTTAACCCGGTCGATGCCAAATTTTGCACACACACTCCCTGGATGCCAACGATGAACCTCTGCCCCAAACTTTCCAGAACGGCCTGTTATAGCGCCACCAGGAGGCCGCTTTGTGCAAAACAAGTTTTTGCACAGTACACCTACAGATTTTGTCCAAACATCACGCAAATTGGTACACAGTCTCTCTACAGCCATTCAACGAAACCGCTCTTTCAGATTTCTCAGACTCCATCCTGATTGGTTAAGATTGGCTTCCAAAGTTCACAGGAGTGCTCAGTTTCAAACAAAATGCTGCAAATCATGAACACATCGCCTGATTTCCGTCAAATTGTGCACCCACATTCCCACTAGGCCGAGGACGAAATGCCACATGAACAATTTCAACTCAGCCTCAAGGTGGCGCTATAACTGGCCGAAAGGTGTTTTTACCTCTAACTGCACGGATCTGTGGATAACTTTGTATGCCAACTCCCTAGAGGCCAAGGAAAAACCTTTGTCTGGAATTTTTCACATCTGCTCTTTATAGCGCCACCAGGAGGCCGACATATGTCAAACACATTTTCTATTATTACTCCTTCAGATTTTATCCAAATTTCACGCAAATCCGTACACATGATCTCCATAGTCATGTGATCAAGACAGGTTTGTTTGATTTCTCATATTCCATCCTGATTGGCCACGATTGGCTCCTACAGTTTTGTTAGCAGCTAATCTCGGCCACCGTTAACCCGGTCGATGCCAAATTTTGCACACACACTCCCTGGATGCCAACGATGAACCTCTGCCCCAAACTTTCCAGAACGGCCTGTTATAGCGCCACCAGGAGGCCACTTTGTGCAAAACAAGTTTTTGCACAGTACACCTACAGATTTTGTCCAAACATCACGCAAATTGGTACACAGTCTCTCTACAGCCATTCAACGAAACCGCTCTTTCAGATTTCTCAGACTCCATCCTGATTGGTTAAGATTGTCTTCCAAAGTTCACAGGAGTGCTCAGTTTCAAACAAAATGCTGCAAATCATGAACACATCGCCTGATTTCCGTCAAATTGTGCACCCACATTCCCACTAGGCCGAGGACGAAATGCCACATGAACAATTTCAACTCAGCCTCAAGGTGGCGCTATAACTGGCCGAAAAGTGTTTTTACCACGGATCTGTGGATAACTTTGTATGCCAACTCCCTAGAGGCCAAGGAAAAACCTTTGTCTGGAATTTTTCACATCTGCTCTTCGCCACCAGGAGGCCGACATATGTCAAACACATTTTCTATTATTACTCCTTCAGATTTTATCCAAATTTCACGCAAATCCGTACACATGATCTCCATAGTCATGTGATCAAGACAGGTTTGTTTGATTTCTCATATTCCATCCTGATTGGCCACGATTGGCTCCTACAGTTTTCAGGAGTAGCAAATGGCCACAACTCCTCCATTGCGATGAAACTGTGCACGCATATTCCCACTAGGCTGAGGAAGAATCCTGGTGGAGACCTGTGCCGATTGGCACTTTATCTAGTTTTTTCCCCTTTTTTTTAAGATATTCTTTTTGCGGCTTACGCCTTTCATTGTTTTTTTTTTTTTTTTTTTTTGAAGGGACAGACAGTAGGCTGACAGGAAACGGGAGAGAGATGGGGGGGAAGACATGCAGTAAAGGCCGTGTCGGGTCCGGGAGTCGAACCCGCGGCACACTGCGACTGGATTACCAGTCGGGTGCCCAGACGGTTACGCCACCTCCTGGGCAAGGTTGTTGTTGTCTGTCTTTTTCTGCCCACTCTTTTCTCCTTTTTATCCTTCTGAAATGTACAGTCTGAAGTGATATTGCCCTGTTGCCCCTGTTTAAGTGTGGACTTGATGTCATATGTAGCTCTGCTCATCTAAAGAAAGAGAGGATTATACAGAGACATTGGAGATGGAGCCACTTGGAGGGGGGATGAGGGGGGAGGGAGGGAGGGAAGAGGGGTGGAAAAAAAAATCTTGGGAATTGCACTTGTGTCCTATGTAAAAAATGCTATCTATAATGTATTGCTTTATCCAAATAAAACAAATATTATTAAAAAAAAAGGATCTCCATATATGGAGCTGACCTGTTTTGACATTCCATTATGTTGATCTTTCCCCATCCATCCTTCCTCTTCGATGTCTCCCTTTTGACTGATTCCATTTAAACTCTAGACGGGCCTGCCCCAAAGTTATTAGTGCAGCCATGCCAGGCAGCCGGTGAAAACTATAGTGTTCTCAACAGGCATGAGAATTAAGATCTTACCCCCCATGCCAAAGCGCCAGTGCTCGCCCAGCAGTCTGCTGTCGTGTGTGTGTGTGTGTGTGTGAGGGTGTGTGTGTGTGTGTGTGTGTGTGTGTGTGTGTGTGTGTGTGTGTGTGTGTGTGTGTGTGTGTGTGTGTGTGTGTGTGTGTGTGTGTGTGTGTGCGTGCGTGTACCAGCACACCACAGACAGATAAGGAGGTAATT
>NC_139706.1:5055678-5075678 GCF_964188405.1 Protomyctophum parallelum | reverse complement strand
CACAATAAATCATAGATTACTACTGGATAAATTAAATATATATGGTATTAGAGGGGTTGCCAAATGCATGGATTAAAAACTATCTAGAAAACAGAACTCAATATGTACAAATTAATAATGATAGATCTGAATCATCAACAGTCACTTGTGGGGTCCCACAGGGATCCGTCCTGGGGCCAAAGCTTTTCATTTTATATATTAACGACATATGCAAAGTCTCCGAGAGGCTGGATTGTGTCTTGTTTGCCGATGACACAAACCTGTTCTGCTCTGGCACAGATCTGAAGCATCTTCTGGATACAGTGGAAAGGGAATTAAAAACAATAAAAAGATGGTTTGATGCAAATAAACTATCATTAAATCTAAATAAAACTAAGTTTATTATATTTGGAAATCGTCAAACTGAACAAAATATACAAATTATGATAGATACAGTAAAAATAGAGAGAGTATATGAAAATAAATTTCTTGGCGTGGTTATCGACCATAAGCTAAGCTGGAATTCCCATATAAACCAACTAAAAACAAAAATATCAAGGGCCATCGCAATACTGCATAAAACAAAAACCATTCTTTCCATGGATTCACTATATATTCTGTATCAATCTTTAATATTACCACACATTACATACTGTATTGAAGTCTGGGGAAATACTTATAAAACATTAACCAACCAAATATATATACTTTAAAAAAAAAAGCAATAAGAATTGTCCACAATGCTGAGTACTATGAGCCAACCAATACATTATTTATAAAATCAAACAGTCTTAAATTCAGAGAACTAGTAGACTTTAAAATCGCTCAACTCATGTACAAAATCAATAATCACATGCTCCCGGACTGCATCCAGGGGATGTTTCATATAAGACAAACAGGATACAATCTCAGAGGTACATGCATTTATTCAAAAATAAAAACCAGAACTAATGGCAAACAAAGATCTTTAACATTCACAGGAGTAACATTATGGAACAGCCTCAATAAAGAAGTAAAATTAAGCAGCTCATTACATTTATTTAAAAAAAACTCTTAAAAACAATATGATAGACAGGTATAAAGTGGATTGATATCATAAAAGTATAACCAAAATACTCCTTCCTCCATTATGTTTATTATTATTATTACTATTATCATCATCATTATCATTACCATTATTATTATTATTATTATTATTATTATTATTATTATTATTATTTCTGTTGTCCTTCTCCGTTTTGTTTGTTTGTATGTTTTTGTTTTGTTTTTGTCTTGTCTTGTCTTGTCTTGTCTTGTTTTGTTTTGTTTTTGTTTTGTTTTTGTTTTTTGTTTTTTCTCTCTGTTTTGTTTGTTTTTTTCTTTGTTTTGTTGTATTTATTTTTCCTTTCTATAGCTATTTTGAATATTAAAAGGGCACTATAAGCTGAGGCTTCTGCCAAACACTCCCTTTTGGTCAAAAAAGAAAACCCTGAATACATTGTATAAGGTGTGTGTATTTTAAATGACCAATAAACTTGAACTTGACTTGAAATCCACCCACTAATCCACCCACTAATCCACCCATCCATCCACCCACCCACCCACCCATCCATCCACCCACCCACCCATCCATCCATCCACCCACCCACCCATCCATCCATCCACCCATCCATCCATCCACCCACCCACCCACCCATCCACCCCCCCACCCACCAATCCATCCAACTCCATCTACACTGGACATTCCTCAGTGTTCATTTATCACTCAGAGTGTGTACAGATGAGACCAAATGAACCTGTAAATACACCCGTAAGAGTCCATCGTACTTTGGCAGGCCCAGAACCACATGTTGAGAACCACTGACCAACTGTAGCAGCCATCACTTCAACATGCAGAGATGAACACGTTGCATTGGCTAATTTAGCACAATCTTCAATCACATTTACAATAAACTTAAAATCTAAACCAGAAGGAAATATTATGGTTATACAACATGGCTGTCGTCATTGTGAAAGGACATTCTTCTGTCTTCTGTCATGCGTAGTCAATATATGTAAGAAATACATGACACACGTACTATACGACATAGATTACACAGGGAATACGAACATTCACGCACAGTAGCAGTGAAACAGCAGGGGAGAGCTTAGCTGTAGACTAGAAACTTGGACTGGTGTCAGACTTGCCTATAGAAGAAGAAAATAAATCGAACTGCTGGTCCGAACAAATTCCCACTCAGCATTCTTTCCAAACTGAAAAAAAAAAAAAAAAACCAACAACTGTCGAAATGAAAATGAGGGTACATGTTCGCACATTGATTATTTATTCATTGAAAAAACATATTTTTTGCACGCTGATTATTTGTTCATCGAAACACCATGACTAAGGAAGTGGCCACTTCAAAGAGCTGGGCACATGCTGCCACCCATTTGTTTCTGTTCTGATCCCAACAAGTGATCTAAGTAAGGACAAATTCACCACATGAATCGAACAAGGCAAATAAATCTACACCTGTTGTTTTTTCAACATAAATAGTTTTGAGCACTTTTTTTTTGTTTCATAATAAAAGTCATTAACATGTAGCCTATTAACCGAATCAGCTTTGTATGAAACACCATTAAAACCGTTTCGCAAAGAAACGATCAAATCCACTATGTGTCATAATAATGGGGCATTCAAAGACCTGAAAGACTTACATCTTGACTTACAGATGGAAGATGTATAAGACTTGACTTGTGACTTGTCCTGAAAGACTTGTGACTGTTCCAAAATGCTGTATAGTCAACAATTGTGCAAAAGCACAACAGATGATAAGCACTGGGAGCGTGACTCAGAGTACCTGTATAAGTAAGAGACAGATGTATTCTGTCGTGATGATGTTCTGGTGGAAATCAATGCATTGACTGATTGAATATTTTGTTAGACAATATAAAAATGCAAACAGTGCAAGGTACAGTCAGGCATTTTGGTCCGATAGGATTTCCGAAGAAAGACCTGCAGCCTTCTTTCCATTCGGGTCCCGCATGCACTCACACACATACAGTCATGAATAATAATCTAAAACGACAATCGATCACCTCCTCTCCCCTCTCTGACCTACTGACAGGTGGAAATTTATAGGCCTGTTAGGAAGCCAGTGATTTGCTTGTTTTAATGGAAGGGGCAGGGCATTCCACATACCTGAATGGCAGTGCTGAGGAAGGTGCATTTACCCATATTTGTTTTATAAGTGGGTGGACACACCATGCAGTTTGTTACTCGCTTTGTTTGTACTGTACGTCCAGCTACTATGCAGGATGGCACCAATCATCCGTCCAGGTAACTTTGTCATGTCATTGCTTATAGGCCTTTATTTGCACAGCAGCGATTCGTGTGTTATGTGACTCTGTGACTTCAGTAAGGTTGAAAAAACCTCTGTTCGCTCTGTCGATCTCTATGTGGTGTCGAACCCCTGTAGGGATGGAAAAGGAGATATAGGCAACTATGCGTGTGCAACGAGCACATCTCACTCTGTATCTACACATACGTATGTGTGTGTGAGAGAAGACGTCTCCATTAGGGAGCTTCAGGCAGCAGCAGGTGTCTGTGGTGACAGTGGGGAATGTCAGCCGGACAGTGGCAGGCAGGCACACTTTGGCTCAGTGTGAAGTGACACTCGGTACTAAGGCTGTCAGCCTAATTGCTATACCATGCACAGCTGTTCATAGAGTGCGCGTGCTTGTGTATAAATGTTGCACGCACGCGCGCGCACATTTACGCTGTCCTGCACACACACGCACCGAAATGTATAATCACACAGGATCGAGCCCGCAAATATGCGCATGACATGGCACATGCTCTACATAGACCTACATGTATTTGACAAAATGTACATGTAAACAGACACACATGCACACATATCTAAGCACGAGTGAAACTCAAATCGAGGCGTGCACACGCCACACACCCTTAAGGTCCTGGCAGACTGCTGCTTTTTTATTTATTTTTTTAAAGAGCGAAAAAACTGAAAAGTTCACAAAAAACACAGCTGTCTTCCATGTCCAAGGTTGGGCTTTATTGTTACGTCTTGTGTACGGGCGCATGAGAGTCAAAGTTATTTTTGTTTGGCTTCCTTACAGACAATGCAGAAGCTTAGATAATGACAACGACAACAGCAAAAAAGAGCAAACAAAAAATAAAAGAGCAAATAATGTTTTCACTGTAGTAGCAAATATGTGAACTTTACAATTGTGTGCATAACTGTAAAGGTCCGTAAATCTCTCTTTGTCACACGCACTCACATACGCATCTGCACACGCGCGCACACACGCACACGCACACAAACACACACACACACACACACACACACACACACACACACACACACACACACACACACACACACACACACACACAGGAAGAGAGTGATGAGGTGATTGACAGGGCCCAACAAAGTTTGCTCCCCTAAACAAACATGCCAACACAATACGTGTTGAGAGAGCTGTACACACTACACACACATACATGGGCAGAGCTCACTATACAGCCCATAAGTAGTGACATTATCTGAAAAGCTGTGTTTGTGTGCCAATAGTCCATTTAAAACATACCGCATTTCCTTCCTTTACCTGTCTCCTAAAAGTGTGTGTTGTGTTTATTCTTAGAGATTACACAAATAGAGCGATAAGGGTCAATTTTTTTACACAAACTCCCACTGTTAGTGAACCAGGGGGCCCTTATATATCCCACTCCTACTCCTTAACCAAATTATTGATACACCACTCAAAAGTCTGCGATAAACATCTGAAGGCGAAAGACAAGACAAACGCAGAGATGAAATGAGGCGAAAGGTAAATATTTGGTCTAGTTAAGTGCTGGTGTTTACGTTTAAGAGTAGCGAGTGGTTTGTTTGAAGCCACTCTCCTTCGAATGTGTAAACTTGGCTACCAGATAAAGACTTCAGCCACCTCCTCCGCTCGGAGAGGGAGAGACGTACGTGAGTGAGGGAGGGATAACAAAACAAACAGAGAGGGAAGCCAAAAAGGGTTCTTTGCCACCGGCTCCTATCTCCATCAGAAACATTTACTGTAGCGTGGCACAACAAATAACCAGGTGACAACTGAGCAAAACATAAACAGGGGAAATGCCACATCGACCGACACAGTTGTTGAGCGAGAGAGAGAGAGAGAGAGAGAGAGAGAGAGAGAGAGAGAGAGGGGAGATGGGTTTCTGTGTGTATCTGAGACTTTGTGGCGCTATACCGACCAGTCTATGATGTCAGTCATATTATGACATCAGAATTATGACATCAGTCATCTCCATATTTAGGTAAATGGACAGCCATTCACTTCTAAAAGTCTTTCAAAGTGGACTTTAAACCCATTCTGAACGGGCACCCATTTTCGGCATCATGTTATGCTTTAGCTATTGAAAAATAGCAGATCTACAAGCTCATATCGCGCCACCGAGTGGCGCGATACGAGCTTGTAGGTCTGCTATTTTTTGAAAAATCGAAGAACGACTGACATTTTTATAATCTGATCTCAGGTCAGAATGGGTTCATCAGACCAGTGTGTGTCCGGCGGAAACCTCGTATGAATCTGATCTCAGGTCAGAATGGGTTAAATACAAAGTAACAAGAATGCCTGCTTCATCGTCACTTCTGAGAGGTGTCATCCGGGTGTGTGACTCACGTACGCAGCAAGACACACGCAGAAACAAAGGATAAGGAGATCTATAGGCAGGAAAAGAAGGTACGTTTGAGCGCTTTTACTACAACAAGTATATAGGCCTACAGGCAAAGGCTTTTCTTCTGTGTATTTACAAGCTTTTGCCACAAGCCAACAGGTACAAGGGTTTATTTGCTTTTTCCACAAAAACATGTACAGTATTTACAAGCATAGCAGCCACTGTGTATTGTGCATTATATATATTCAAGGTGCAGGGCATTATTCATGGTGCATATAGTCCATAAGTAACAAGTAACATAGAGGGAGAATACAGTGAGTGGAGCACCGGTCTGGCTAACGTGGGACAGTGATTACTGAGGCAGGGACAGGCAGGGACAGTGATTACTGAGGCAGGGACAGGCAGGGACAGTGATTACTGAGGCAGGGACAGGCAGGGACAGTGATTACTGAGGCAGAGACAGGCAGGGACAGTGATTACTGAGGCAGGGACAGTGCTTTTTGTGTTGTGTCAGTTTCTCAGCTGGCCAGCGCAGTTGTGCCCAAATCAGGTTGATTGAGCAGGTATAGATTGATAGATTGAAGTAGTCTCGGAGACCGCAGGTGTTTAATTGGCAAGCAGCTTCCCTTGATAACACACGCGGAGCAGAATGAGGCAGGCTCGTCTTGACTGTGTCCTGCATCCACTCCACTGACTCTCTGTGTTGAGGTGCTTACCTGACAGGCGGTTGACTAGCGACACTTATGTGCGTGCGTGCGTGCGTGCGTGCGTGCGTGCGTGCGTGCGTGCGTGCGTGCCTGCGTGCGTGTTGTTATTTTCTTCTCACCATGACCATGATTGTGACCTCGACTTTATAATCATCTCATTAGGGTAGCCTGCTGGTCATTTGAGCTAAAAGTCAGAACTTGACCTTGATTGTAACCTTGACCTTTGCCCTTTTGGGCCTCAAATGTACAGTATAGTGTAATGATCTCTTGGAGGCAGCTCACTGAGCTGTTTCAGCTTTCATTGATAAGCTGCACCATCTTCATTCTCAAGTTATCTTGCCATAAATAAATAAATAAAAATACACAGAAACGGACAGGACAAATTCAAATACCCTGCCCGGTCAATGCTCACATGTATAGGGTAAGGGTGCATCCACAAAACCAGAAAATATTAATAAATTATCAATTTAAAGGTTTTATGACATTCATTTTCATTTATTTTTATTTTCTCTTTTAGGTTTTATGACCTCAATTATACCCAAAAAACCTGAACTTTGAACATTCAGTGGATTTTCTGTGGTCTGAAGTTTTCTTTGGGTTTTGGAAGCCTTTTGAGCTACAGTGAAAACAGGCAACACAGTGAAAACAGTGACATCTGCTGGCAAATCCCATTGACATATGTGGGATTTGCAGGCTCTTACATCACAAACTGCCGGCAAATCAGAGCACCTGTTTGAGCCAGAAAACCCCAGATCACAGAAAATACTGAATGTTAAAAGTTCATGTTTTTTGGGTGCAATTGAGATTAGGAAACCTAAAAAAATAAGAACAATTCCAAAACCTTTTTTTTTAATGTCACAATCCCTTTAAAATTCAAAATAGAGAAATACATAAATGTATCGCTGTTGGTGTAAAAACGCTTTGTGTCTTAGTTTCATTTGTGTTCTTATTCTGCTTCCATGGAGGAGCGACCCCAGCCTTCCGCACTGTGGCAGGAGGCAGAGCCAGTAAAAAGAGGTTGTGTGAGTGTGCGTGCGAGACTGCGCGTGCGTGCATGCGTGTGCGTGTGTGTGTGTGTGTGTGTGTGTGTGTGTGTGTGTGTGTGTGTGACATTGAGAGAGGATGGCAGACAGACAGATAGGAAGGAAGAGAGCACTAATTTTCTTATAAAGAGGCCAACAGTGTTCCATCACAGAGAGAGAGAGAGAGAGAGAGAGAGAGAGAGAGAGAGAGAGAGAGAGAGAGACAGAGGGGCATGCCTAAGGAGATGGAGAGATAGGGGGGACTGGGGAGGCCAGAGATTGAGTGATAAGCCAATAAGGATCCATGTGTGAGTGTGAAAGAAAGAGTCTTTTCTGAGGCCCCAAACAGAAAAGAACTCACAGTTCCTTCCAAAACCTCTACCCCTTCTCCTCAACCACTATATTTATTCAACCAATTAGAATAAAAATAGATGGAGGAGTGTGTGCTGCATCTGTCTGTACAGTACTAGTGTGTGTGTGTGTGTGTGTGTGTGTGTGTGTGTGTGTGTGTGTGTGTGTGTGTGTGTGTGTGTGTGTGTGTGTGTGTGTGTGTGTGTGTGTGTGTGTGTGTGTGTGTGTGCACGCGTGCCTGTCTGGCCATCTGCAAGTCTTGTAGGCCTTTTACAATTCACCATTTGTCAGCATTCTGATTGGTCCCTGACTGACCAACCAGCAGGCTCTTTCTGCCTTGTTCCGCCCCCTGGTTCCGCCTTGTTTATGTTGACTTTTCTAAAACATCATTCTTTGAAAAAACTAAAAACAAACATGACATGCCCAGTCACCATGCTGCACCTGTGATGTTCCTGGTTACTGGCAACAAGTTTAAAATAAGAATTGAATGCACAGAATATCAATACGAAGCAACTGAAAAACACCTTATCTCAATGGTAGTGGATGGAGAGAGAGGATTTTTGTCCAACCATGAAACGGCAACCAAGAAGAGGGACACAACCAGGGCCGGGACTTGACAAAGGGTGAAATGTGTGTCCCTTTGCTTGATGTTTTGTGTAAATCACATTGAAATAATTGCCTTGCCGTGGCCAAGGCCACAGAAGTACCTCCACAATAATTGTTTTACACTGATTGAAACACAGCATTTACAGTGTCTAACTTTCACTCCATTACATTGGGCTATACATCCCCTCATTACCTTTATTCCCTCTCAAAATTAGTTTTATGGTTTAGTATCAAGGTTCAAGTTCAAGGTCTTTATTCATTAAACAGAAAACAAACATGTTTCAAGTGTTTCAAATGCAAGTACAGTAGGCTGGTTGAAATATACAGTAGATGCCGACCACTTGGCAACACATTTGAACTCACTTAACTCTTCCTCAGACAGCAATAATAATAAACTAGAAAAAGTGCCCTTCTGGGCACAGGTCTCCACCAGGTTATCCACAGATCCGTGCAGTTAGAGGTAAAAACACTTTTTGGCCAGTTATAGCGCCACCTTGAGGTTGAGTTGAAATTGTTCATGTGGCATTTTGTCCTCGGCCTAGTGGGAATGTGGGTGCACAATTTCACGGAAATCACGCGATGTGTTCATGATTTGCAGCATTTTGTTTGAAACTGAGCACTCCTGTGAACTTTGGAAGCCAATCTTAACCAATCAGGATGGAGTGTGAGAAATCTGAAAGACCGGTTTGGTTGAATGGCTCTAGAGAGACTGTGTACCAATTTGCGTGATGTTTGGACAAAATCTGTAGGTGTGCTGTGCAAAAACGTGTTTTGCACAAAGCGGCCTCCTGGTGGCGCTATAACAGGCCGTTCTGGAAGGTTTGGGGCAGAGGTTCATCGTTGGCATCCAGGGAGTGTGTGTGCAAAATTTGGCATCGACCGGGTTAACGGTGGCCGAGATTAGCTGCTAACGGACGGACACACACACGGACGGACACACGGACGGACGGAGTGCAAAACATACTCTCTCCCCATGCCTTCGGCCTGGTGGAGACAACTATACCCGATTTATTTTCTTGGTGAATACCTCTTCAAAGTGATTCCTTAACGTTATTAACTCTAAACACCTCTCTGGCAGTTAACATTATCTCTAAAACCTTTTCCCATAATCCTCTTAACTGTCCAAACCTTATCTGCAGTGGCGTGCACAGACATTTAGAGGGGCAGGTGCTCAAGTGAAAAAAAGGGCACCTTGTGCAGCGCATTTTGGGGCGGGAACCCATTTTGGTGCTTCAGCTATTGAAAAATAGCAGATCTACAAGCTCGTAGCGCGCCACCGAGTGGCGCGCTACAAGCTTGTAGGTCTGCTATTTTTTTTTTATCGAAGAACCACTGACATATAGAAACATAGCTTTAGATTGTGAGGGCCTAAATAATATAGTAGAAGCGTTTTTTATCAAGATTTGATCAATGTCACCATGGTCCACACACTACAAAATTAGAAAAAAAAGAAAACGTTTTTTTGTCTTTTTTTTTTTTTTTTAGAGCACATTGCCAAAAAGGGCAGGGGGTGCTCTAGCACCTCCTAGTGTCTGTCTGTGCACGCCACTGCTTATGTGCCATGATGAACCGCCAGCAGGGACCCTTGGGATCCCCCAAAAAAACAACACACCCAACAACACGCTGCTGTGTGGAGGATTCACCCTCCTCATCAACCCGGGAAACCTTCACACCTCGCCTACTTTCACCACGCAGGCACACACACACACACACACACACACACACACACACACACACACACACACACACACACACACACACACACACACACACACACACAGTAGCACGTGGAACTTATGAAGACAAAGCATTTAGATTTCATAATATGTAAACTTCTTAAAATTCTGTTCTCCGCAGCTCTTCAGTGTAAAGGAGCATTTTAACTTAATGAACCACCGTATAGCCTCCTCTCCTTATTGGCGCTCTTTGACACTGGCGTGTTTTGATTGGGAATTAGTTTGAACCCCCCCCCCCCCTTCACCCACTAAACAAGAGCCAGCTGTTAAAGGCACTGATTGCATCTAATCTCCCCACTGTTTGCTCCAAACAGCCACACCACTGCTTACTGCAGACTATGCACAGCTAGAAGCTACAGGGCTGGGCAATATATCGATCATACATTCATAATGTGACATGAGATTAGATATCGTTTGTGATTTTGGACATTTTCCTCGTTTTAATCACTTAAGCCTTGTTGTGTAATTGCGTAATAATAGCACATCTACAACCTATAGTAAGCCTGTGGGGCATTCATTTGAACATTATGTTGTATGTGGATACCATCTGCCATCTCACCTGCCATCCCTATTCTGGGGGGGGGGGGGGCAAAATATAAGCGCACAATGAGTAACAACGTTATGGAGATTGCGAGCTTGTAAATCAGATGTCTTTGACATTTAGATTTGGTGTCGAGTGGACCAAGTATAGGACCACCTGCCATACCCCGGTGAAGTTTGACTGAGTGAGTATCAAGGGTTTAAGTGGTTAAAAACTCTTGAGGATGCTAAAACCGTATAACGCGAAGACATTATAGGATCAAATAATAAGGAGGGTATAGAGTGCTGGTTGTTGATCCGGGGGAGAGCCTACTACATTCTCATGATAGATAGACAGTATAAGGAGGAAGAGAGTGCAGGAAGCTACATTCTCCAGATAGTTGGTGTGTTCATCTGAAAGGGCTGCGCATGGCGGGGCAGCGCGCTGATTCAGCTGCAGGTTATTGTCCCTCAAAGACTCTTCCTTTACAGTGAAAATATTGTGATACATCTGCACACACTTAGCCCGCTGCCTGCCACACACACACACGCACACGCACACACACACACACACACACACACACACACACAGTCACACACACAGTCACAGTCACACTCAGATGTGTGGACAGCACGCATGCGTATAGTACACACACCTCATGTGCATGTGAACGTCCTGAAGGAGAGTGTGCTGAAACGTTGGTGGGCCCTCAAAGCAATAAAAAGCCTATCGACACGTCATCGGCTCCCGTCATCCCCATGGGGGGACGACTATTGATCAATATGGTCGCTAATCCAAAACTGGCGGACACGGTGACTGCCCCACGGCGCTCTTCATGCACTCCCCGCGCTGCAGCCTGGACTCCCACAGCCACGCGTGTCAAAGCCTCACGGTTATTCAGAAACAAAACGACAAGTGTTTTCCACTAAACGTCCGCTAACACTTTCAATGCTGCGCGGCGGTCGGGTGGAATGGAGAGCATAAGAATTGACTCAGTGGGGTCTGAAGTCCTTTTGAAGTGTAGTGGATATAGGGTGACTCACACACACACACACGCATGCACACACGTATACACGCAATCACGCAATTGCATTGCTAGACTTCTGAGGACATTCCATTGACTTATATTCATCAATGACCTTATCCTTAACCCTAACCCTTGCGCTATAGCTCAGATTCTGTACCATACCCGTAACCATAACACAGAGGAACATTCAATTATACGTTAGCGTCTGCTAAAAGTTCTTAGAACACGCACGCACGCACGCACGCACGCACGCACACACGCATGACACACACACACACACACACTCTTTACACATAAATAAATAAATAAATAAAGTTTTGGTTATGCCTTGGGTGTATTGAGGTGGGCCCCAGACACTGCCTATTACGTGTACTGCGAGTGCTCGTAGAGCACAGCGACGAGCAGTCATATGGGGTAAAGGGCTCGTTGAGACATACAACGCAGCATCATAATACAATGACACACTTCATTTCATCTGCTGGAACTGTATATGGCGCATGACCCCCGGAAAACCCCGCCATGACCCCCCAAAGACTTTGGAGTGGGGCGCCATGGAGGCAAGACCTCTCCTGCCACCTCTCTCTCTCTCTCTCGCTCTCTCTCTCCCTCGATCTCTCTCGATCTCTCTCTCTCTCTCTCTCTCTCTCCCTCGATCTCTCTCTCTCTCTCTCTCCGTCCCAGTCTCCCTCTCTCTCTCTCTCTCTCTCTCTCTCTCTCTGCATGCCTCTCTCCATCTCCCACTCTTGTTATTTGTTCAGTATGTAGTACAAATTTCCCTCGCGTTGCAGGCGTACAGGGATCAGTGAGGCGAACTGTGCCCAACCTCGTCTTACCTTATGGAGCTTGTTACGGTGCCACGGAGTTCAGGCCTGACAGATCCAATAACCCCCCTCCGCCATTGCGTTCCGGGGAGAAGTTCGCTCCGAGCAATGCGCGCTGAAGAGGGGGGGGGGGGAAAGAAAAAAGAAAGAAAGAAAAAAACCGCCCTGCGCCTCACCCCTGCGTTTAAAGTTATGATCCTTATCATAATTAATTCAATAAAGAGGTAATGTGCTGCAAACCCAGCACACACCCCCACTCCCCCCTGCCCACTGCGACGTCGTGCGGGGGGATATAGTCTTTCAGAGCGGGCCGCTCTCACTGACTTCAGTGTCGTAGGTAATAGGGAGCAGACAGGAGTTAGACAGCGATAGGTATGTCTGCACTGGTGCAAGTAAAGAGGCCTAATCGAATTTGTTTTAGACTTTAAAAAGATACTTGCAGGGGTTTGTGTTAATAACCTAATAATAATAAGAGACGGAAAGCCGATCCAAGGTCAACAGTTTGGAAGGGACGCCATTTTTAATTTGGAAAACTGGAGCGGGCTCTCCGGCTTAATGGGCTTCCATCCTGCCCAATGCACACACTGGCTTCCCCAGCACATCACATGTATAGGGCGCTTATTGGACACGGCCTAAATCACTGCAATAACTGTTAAGCAGACCTATAAACAACTGGCTTAATGTGAAGAAACAAACAGAGTGGTGACATCAGGAAACCAATTCATGTCAATGTCAATATTCATGTCAATCAATCAATCAAAAATCGAGGTTGTATATGCTTGCTAACTAAATATTCATTTGAAAACAAAACAAAAAATAATTACTCTAATGAAAGCAAAAGGAACCTCATTTGAGGTCCCATTATGTTAAAGTTGACTGCGTTCAATTTGGACTACCAAAAACCAAAATACTTTATGTATACTAGCCTGCTTTTGTTTCAGTTATTTAAAAACTTTAATTGCCAGCCGTGCTTAATATGTCAGCATATGAGTGATCGTTGAATAATACAAATATTATCACTGAAAATAAACAGGATGTCACTAGAGCAGTTTAGAGTCATTGGGAACGTGACCTGCAGCTTTAGATGGAAAACAATATCCACACATGTGTTGTTTTACTCAAGACATAATTAATTCAACACACTTCTGGAGATACAAACACATGATTAGACAGCATTGCTGAACACTGTGTGTGTGTGTGTGTGTGTGTGTGTGTGTGTGTGTGTGTGTGTGTGTGTGTGTGTGTGTGTGTGCGTGTGCGTGTGCGTGTGCGTGTGTGTGTGTGTGTGTGTGTGTGTGTGTGCGTCACAGTGCGTGCGTGCGCATGCTTGTGTGTGTGCAGTTGGGGGAAGGATTAATTGTGAGTGTGTGAGTGTGTGTGTGTGTGTGTGTGTGTGTGTGTGTGTGTGTGTGTGTGTGTGTGTGTGTGTGTGTGTGTGTGTGTGTGTGTGTGTGTGTGTTCATATGCTGACACTCGATAGATTTGCATAATGAAGTAATGCACAGATGAAAGCTGAAGGAGTTACGGCAGGCCGGACCACCTGAGGTTAAAGGGAGAAAAGAGTGCATGTGCCAGCCACGTCCAAACACAAAGCCATGCCTCACAGAGGGCTTCAGGTCCTTGCAGAAGCACTCAGCCATATCTCCTGTGACACTGACAGACAGAGGAAGGACCTGTGGTTGGGAGGGCTGTCCGTGCACAGCGGGAACACCGGCACAGACATTTAATATTAACAGAGCATTGAGGAACCTTTGTCTCCCACATTTTCATATAAGGATACTCTTTAATTTCCTACTCAGGCACATTTGATGATGACTGGTCGGCGCAAAGCAGGCTACACTTGGGCCGGGTCGTGTTGTAATGTTGGTGAATGCAAATTCATGCCAAATGCGAGGCAAAATCTCTTAATAACAAATAACAAAATCTCTCTTAACAATATGAAACCTGTTTTTGTGGTATTTCGCTGTATTTGTTTTCTTGTCCCACTTCAGGTTAAACACGATACAGCATGGTAAACATGTGCCAGGCTACTGCCTTTAGGGCCTAAAGGCAGTACAAATTATTTATTTATAGCCTAAAGTTTAGGCTATAGTACACTGTGATGCAGCTAACTAATATTTAGATGTATATTTTATTTATGTTGACTAATGTCTATGTTTACCCATGTTGTTTTTTAAAGATGTGCCGTGATTTTTCTGTCTTGTATGAGTTAACATTTACTCTAATAGAGGGTATGCGCGTGACATCATCGTACCTGGAAGTTATGCGGGAACGCCCACTGAGTGGCAAAAAACTACTTTCTGGCCTTGACAGCCCATTCATCCAAACAGAAACGTCCTGTCTGATTGCATTAAACAATGTTAAACTCACCAACATTGCAGCATGTACGAAAATAATTATCTCTTTCTATCTGCAAAGTTTTTGTTTCATAAAAATCCACCATAGAAACGTTATGAGATGCATTTGATTGTGTCAGTTTGGAAGTTTGGGAAGTGCTTGTTTTCAATAACACAACATTTTGCTGCCTCCTGCATCATGTGACATTTAGAAACACGTGGTACGCAGGTCGGTCGAGTGATTTCCAACGAGCGCTTCCAAACTCCAACACTCCATGCTGCTCAATGTTTTGCCACTCAGTCTAGATGGGGGGGGGGGGGGTGTCCTGATGGGAAAATCATGCATGTGCATACTCTCTATATACCCCAGGTGTGGACGTGTGGTTAGAATATTCAAATATGTCTTCCCTCTGTATTTTTGGTTTCTTCCTGAAAGCCGAAAGCCTTTGAGTCAAAAGGCCCAATTGAAAACACAAAAGTTTTCGTGTCATCCTAACCCCTCCCCCATTATCATACAACACACAGCTGTGGACGAGGCTTATAAGTTCAGGTGGGTGGTGCTACTGCTAAGGTGAAAACCACTGGTTTGTGTGACTACATAAACACATCATGTTAACACTGGGGCAGAGGTTCGTCGTTGGCATCCAGGGAGTGCGTGAGCAAAGTTTGGCCATGGATCGGGCCAACGGTGCCGGAGATTAGCTGATAATGGACGGACGGAAGGACGGACGGATGGAAGGACACACGGACAGAAGGACGGACGGAGTGCAAATCATACTCTCCCCCCATGCCTTCGGCCTGGTGGAGACAACAAAATCTTCCTTCTAGTATAATCATAGTAGCCTACCCGATGATCACGTTTTAGGGGGGAAAAGATCACGGCGTTCTTTCTTTAACCGGAATTCATTGCTTTGACAAGAGCCCTGGAAACAACAAAACACAGGATTTCATGCTTTAGCTATTGAAAAATAGCAGATCTACAAGCTCATATCGCGCCACTCGGTGGCGCGATACGAGCTTGTAGGTCTGCTATTTTTGAAAAATCGAAGAGCGACTGACATTTTTTTAGAATCTGATCTCAGGTCAGAATAGGTTTATTAGACCAGTGTGTGTCCAGTGGAAACCTCGTGTGAATCTGATCTCAGGTCAGAATGGGTTAAGCCCTACTTTCAGATTGTTACGATACTTTAGTGAGAGGCTCTCTTATATAATCAAACGTCCTATAGATATCATTTAGAAATGTCAACAGCAAGATTGCACGGTGAAAAAGAGGAAAACATTGGGATTTGGTCTGGTATTGCAGATTTGGTTAAGGGCATGATTTAGTCATTATTATTATTATTATTATTATTATTATTATTATTATTATTATTATTATTATTATTATTAATTTATTTTTTTGTTCCCATTGCACAGTGGTAGGAGTACTGACATTTTGTGGCATCTTTGGTCCCGGGGGGAGGGGTGGGTGGGATTGTTTGTTTGTTTTTGTGTTCCTTGCTTTTGCTGTTATGTGTTTTGTTTTCTTTATTCATTCATGGTGTTAACGTGTCTTATTGTGATTTATTGTCAAAAAAAAAACATACGTCATCCGTCATCGCACATCATCTCATCCCTGCCAATCAGAATTTTGTCCTCAATGTTTGTGTTACGCAATGTTTGTGTTTACACGAACACTCAACATTGTCTTTTCATTGTCGATGGCATTTAATGTCTGTGTACAGGACAAAGTTTTTGCACATACACCAAAAGCTGGACATACTGTATAGGAGGGGCTAGCACCCCACAGGTGACAGGTTATAAATCACGAAGGTCTAAAAGTTTAACCGTAGCTTCCAGGATTGTATTATGTAGTATTAAAGGTAGTTATAGAGTATAAATGCAATCAGAACTGCACTCTGTCGAGTGCCTATACTTGCGCGTTGCACAAGTAAATAAATGGCTTACTAGTGCGCAAGCAGAGCGCGCAAGTACTGTCGACCGCTACAAACTTTAAAATCTCAGCCTCTCTGTAAAACATTGAAATTAAATACTAATCAATATTTGTTGGGTAACAGGTGAGGTAACGTATGTATGTATACAACTATACATGTATGTAAGTTGTAAGTTGAAAGTACTATACTGTGGTCGGCTGGCTTTCTTATGTGCGTATGGTATAGGTATATGTTGATGGTGACATAATTAAGATATGTTTCAGTGTCGGCTGAATTAAAGGCAATGTGTATAAATGTATGTAATCTGAATCCTATCTTTATTACGTCACCATCAAAAGCCAGTTATAACCCGGCATTGATACATATCTTAATTACGTCACCATGCATCAATATATACCTATACCAAGCATACAAGTGCATTTGTACCAGCACGACCTATACTTGCGCGCTCTGCTTGCGCAAGTAATTATGATCAGTACAGTACAGATACAGTACAGCAGTGGTTCTCAAAGTGGGGTCCAGGGAGGACCCTCTGAGGTCCTTGAAGGGGTTCCACAGGGTCTAACAGCAAGATAATGTGTTAATGCAGCATCGCAACCACTTAGTTTAGTACATCGGCTATTTGAAAATAGCACACAATATTTTCAGACGGCGGCCCGCGTCCAAATAGGATACATGTTAATTTGGAGGAGAACCATTGCCGTTGGCCTATACGTGTGACTGAAGGTGGGTGGTTGAGGTGGTGGTGGTGGTGGTGGCGGTGGTGGTGGGGGGTCGATCAGTTCAAGATATTTGACCAACGTTTGCACCCGCCCCTCCACCCACACCCCCCCCCCCCAAAAAAAAACTCTCCTCCAAGACAGTCCCCCCTCGGATTGATTAAATTGGATCAAGATGACACCAATAATTGGCTCAAGCTGGGGCCGGTGCGCGCAGGCCCAACGATCCGTATCTAACTCCTTTTGTTGCGTGGTGTCCCTTTTCCCGCGCCGGGCTCCATTTGGAATGGTTTACCTTGGCTCTGTCACAAGCCTTTCAGCGCAATTCCCCCTGCCGGGGACGGACCGAGAGGCCGCGGTGTGACATCATGAGAGCGACGGAAAGGTTACATTTTTCACAGATGTCTGGGAAAAGTATGGGCAGTATGATGGGCCCTTTACGGTCACCATGTTCATCCACCCCGAGTTGGAGATTTCCCCGGAGAGAGAGGCCCGGGATGTGTTCTTTTTGCTGCAAAGGGTTTCGTCCTTGATGTCAGTACACTGGTGTGAACTCAGAGGGGGGGGGGGGTTCCATTTTTTTTTAACCCATTCTGACCTGAGATCAGATTCATACGAGGTTTCCACCGGACACACACTGGTCTGATTAACCCATTCTGACCTGAGATCAGATTATAAAAATGTCAGTCGCTCTTCGATTTTTCAAAAATAGCAGACCTACAAGCTCGTATCGCGCCACTCGGTGGCGCGATATGAGCTTGTAGATCTGCTATTTTTAAATAGCTAAAGCATAACATGATGCCGACGCCAAAATGGGTGCCCGGTCAGAATGGTTTAAATAAAAAAAACAAAGATGGCAGAAGTTAGGGTAAGTATACCTACATCTCATAGTAAGTTTAGGCTAGCTACCATATTATACTCACACAGTATAGGCTACTGAATCATATATAGAGATTGTGGTGACTAACTTTACCGTTGTTTAAGTAATTAGAACTGCTAAATTTAATCAAAATGGCTTTTTTCAATTGTCTTCTGCAGAGGCTATAATCAACGCACCCCAACACTCCCTCTACACGCACGCACACAAACAAACACATGAAATCGAATCTTGAGCAGGCTATCTATATACACACCAAGTGAATAAGAAACTAAACATATTTTTTCTTACACCATCACTAAAGACGACTATATTTTACCCAATATAAAATATTCCATAAATATATTTCTCATGAAAATATATTGAAGTACATGGCAACTTGAGGCACTCTTCTTTAATATTTCATCATGGCTTTCCACAAAAGAAACATGTCATGGGAGGCAAAATCGGTGAAAACGCGCATATAATCTTTTTTTATATTCCTAAAAAAAAATGGAAATGGAGCTGGGAACTTCTCCTTTGGTCCACCCATTCCTGGGACATGTACATTGTGGTTGTATGGGATTGTTCTATATCACTAAACACGGGTGAAATTCACCCGAACACCTGCATGTAGAACAAAACAGGGATGTGGGCAGGGAAACAAACCTACCTTCTGTGATGTCACAAAGGTACTGAAAGACCCACCCACCTGAGACATCAGCAACATTATGAAAATTACTAAAATATAATTGTCCGGGTGAAAATCACCCCAGTATCCCGTCCCCCCCGTCCCCCGTTCCCCCCCAGATTAGGGATGCTGGGGTTTAAGTGGTTAGGCCACAAGTATTAACAATTATTGTCAATCTGTCCTAATGGAAACTAATGCTCCCTCAAGTGTTTTTCATGACATACTGTATCTTATGGGGAAATATTTACATATATTGATGTAGCGTTAATATGACATAAGGAGCTATAAAGTATAACATTGTAATTCAGGATGAAAAGGCTATTTACAGGAGTGACCTGAGCCACTGCTGTAGCTCCACAGATCACATTTCCCCATGAGGGAAAGGGTTACTATTACATACTATTATTACAGTATATATATTATTAGCATGTTATGAACAGAACGTCATCTTCCAATTTGCTCTTCTGAAAATGTAAAGTAAAAAAAAGAAGAAGATATATATATATATATATATATATATATATGTTTGAGATTTCTTTTGGAGATGTTTGCAGTTCAGGCAACAAAAAATACGGTCGGTGGTGCACTTGTTTGTCTTCCGTTTTTTGTTGTTTTTTGTTTTGTTTAACTTTAATGTAATGTCTGTTTGTATTGTGGTATACTTGTGGTTAAAAAAAAATACAAAATACATAGGTGGTTCTATATGCACTGTATACTGCAACTGAACAAAATGTGAAATCATCTGTCTCAATAAAAATAAAAATAAACATCGACAAAAAAAATAATATATTACTGTTTGTCAGATAAGCTGAATTATGGCCGGTGAGCTCAACCCCCGCTCAAATCTGATGTTTGAATGTGCCTTTGAAATGGAGAATTTATTTTGTATGTAAATGTCCTAGCAAAATGTTTAACCGCCGAGCACAATTGTTTAACGCTGCAATGAATTTAAAGTAAATGGTGACAAAGTGCAGCAACACCGCCGGCCTTGAAAACCTTAATCAGAAACAATATACACCTCGCTGCTCGTGCTTTGTGACCTGCCACC
>NC_139706.1:4995678-5050678 GCF_964188405.1 Protomyctophum parallelum | reverse complement strand
TGAAAGTCCTACTCAGGCCCCTTTCCCATCACCCGAGAGAGACAAAAAAGAATGAATGGGAGAGGGGGGGGGGGGGGAGAGAGAGAGAGAGAGAGAGAGAGAGAGAGAGAGAGAGAGAGAGAGAGAGGGTATAGCGGTAGAATGAGAGAGTGCAGCAAGGGAGTAGTGCTAAGTGTATTGTCCTTCGTACCACGGTGTGGCTCGATGAGGATAGCTGATCTACAAGATCACGTCAGATGTGTCAGATTCAGCAGAAGACACCGTCGTATGATGAAGTATAAAGCAGACTATACTCCAGGATGGAGAGAGAGAGAGAGAGAGGAGCTGCTTATATAGCAGAGGAAATGTTTCTTTGGCACGAGGCAAAATAAAATTACCAGACAGACGCACGCAGTATACTGGTATAACCCATTCTGACCGGGCACCCATCATTTTGGTGTCAGCATCATGTTATGCTTTAGCTATTTAAAAATAGCAGATCTACAAGCTCATATCGCGCCACCGAGTGGCGCGATACGAGCTTGTAGGTCTGCTATTTTTGAAAAATCGAAGAGCGACTGACATTTTTAGAATCTGATCTCAGGTCAGAATGGGTTCATCAGACTAGTGTGTGTCCGGCGGAAACCTCGTATGAATCTGATCTCAGGTCAGAATGGTATAAGAGACAAGGGGGGGAAAAAAACACAGAACCTTACAGAGAGGGAGAGAAAGTGAAGGAGAGCTCTCCTGGAGTGAAAAGTTCATGATCTCCTCAAAAATGTCCTCTGTAGTGAGTTCAGCCGTCTCCCGGGGAAACACAGCGCCATGACCTGATTGGCTGTCGGCCCGAGGGCTGAGGCGCCTGATTGGCTCTGGCACATTCCACATTTCTGACCCACTCCGGCTTACATTCCCATTGATGTCGCCCTATCAAATTATGGACGTCGCTTTCTATCTGTTGGAGAGAGAGGTGAAATGTGCTGGAGATCTGTCCGAAACGCCGGCCGAATTAAAGGTTCGAATTGACTCATCTCGTGAAGCCGCTATAGCGTCTGTGTGTTGCTCCGTGAAACATGCAAAACATCGGCACTTTGATGTGACCGGCCGCGTTTTGGCAGCACCCCTCTTACATTTTCATTCCTTCTCGCAAAGCATTTCCTCTCCTTCTCCTGACCCCGTTATGTCACCCAGCAGCATCCCATTATGTGGAGCTGATGAGTGTGGAGGTCCGGTTCAGCGGTTCACTTCTATCTCGGCGTGCACTCGTGTCGCTCCTACCGCCGTCAGTCATCGGCCACGTCACATGTGTCAGCCCAGAACGTCCGCCCCTGCCCGCCCTCGCCCCAGTCCCCACGCGGGGTAAATCAACACACCACATCCTCCCATTGTTGCCCGCCTTCATGCCCGCCTCCGTGCCCATCCAGGGCCTGCGTTGCGCCGTCCTGAGCCCTGGCGATATGTGGGTATATTATGCGTGGGTGCCATCCTGTCCCATGCAGCGTGAGCGTGGTCACGCGTGTGTGTGTGTGTGTGTGTGTGTGTGTGCTGCCGGGCCGGAGGCGAGGGGGAAGAGGACGTTCTCTCTCACACACACACACACCGCACATACAGACGCATGCACGCACGCACGCACGCACGCACGCACGCACACACACAGATGCATAAGCGGGGATCCATTAGGCCCCATGTAAAACAAACTCAACATGTGCGCTGCTTCCTCTTCCTATAATGCAAGGCTTTTATCCCCTGACCCAGAGTCTTAGGAGCTGGACAGGCTGGACCTGCGCTTTGGGTTGAAAGACAAGGGCAGATCCTAAGGTCATTTCATCTGGGTGAAAGGTCAACAACGATGCTAATGCTAATCAAAGACTCATGTTGTGCAATGGCGAGGCTGCAACAAAGGCATCTGGCATAAAGTCGCACTCCTGGCCATATTTAGACAACTCTCTGCGCTGCTTGTTGCATGCGTGACTATAGCTGATAGAACTATACTGTAAAATCCTGAGAATTGTAATGTAGATTTCTATATTCTCTGAGTCTCAGTTACAAAGGAATACATCAGTACAATGCCATCGATTGTGGGTCGACTAGAACATCTCAAGTGAAATTGTATTCCTGTTTGTTGACGCTGTTTATTGAAGGCAGACATATTTGTGCCTTTCTACCTGGGCTTTTCCGTGCAGCAGCGACGGCTCCAGCAAATTGTGACTGGGGGTGCTATGGGGGTGCTATGGGGGTGATATGGGGGTGCTATGGGGGTGCTATGGGGGTGCTATGGGGGTGCTATGGGGGTGCTATGGGGGTGCTGGCTATTTAGAGACGGGGGCTAAAGCATCTTGGTTTACATGAAGTCAGTCAATTGGCCTTGTTTGGAAGGGGGGCTTATAGGGGGCTAAGCCTCCATCAGAGGAGCCATCACTGCTGTACAGGCCAGTGTAGGAATGGAACTAAAATACTTGCCTCCTCTAATAATTAATCTTTATCAAACCCTGGCATCAGGAGTAGCCGTGCTGGTCCTGCAAAGTTCCAACTGATCCTAAACTCCCAAAACGCTGGGATTTGCACTGAAGACATGGCGATGCGCCAGCGGAGATTTCACTCCAGGACCTGTTTGGAGCGAAAGGAGGGGAAGAATTGAACCCAGGGGTAAATGAACAAATTAACTCATGCACCAAAGGAAATGACATGAATGACAGAGCGAACCAAATGGGAATAGGAAGAGAAAAATGAGACCGCCCACGAGTCAGTTGTATACCCTCATGGGGAAGCTCCTTTCTGTACAGGGCTTCTCAACCTTTATTAATTCCAAGGACACCCACTTTGATAACATGATTTTTAACAATGGGACCCCAATAAGGAAACCTTTGTTGTTAGATATGATTTGGTCCAGTATTCCTTGGGATATTAGAGATAACAGTGAAACTCTGATCAACATTCTCTGGTTGATACCGCATATACATGTAATAATGGTGAAGATTAATTAACAATAATTTAGCTGGGGACCCTCTGAAAGCCCCTCAAGGACCCTGGTGGCCTCTGGACCGCATGCACGGTGACAACCACTATTGCACCTACTGTAGCTTTGGGTTGCATCAATCTGTATATTAGTATATTCCATACTGTGGTTATAATTGCAGCAGATACCCTCATCCAGTTGGACCCTAATGCAACATTTTGCAAGTTATAGCCGATCTACAATGCATTACGTTGTGATGCATTGTGAGCTTGTAGATCGGCTATTTCTGGAAAAGAGATTTAGTTAGTTTAAGTTCTTATATTTATCGATATAAATATGAAATAATATGAAAACACATTTTCCAAGCTTTTGAGGAAAAAAAATACCATGACATTTGATGATTATGTTATTATTTTTTATATCAGTGTTACGTTTTATATCAGTGTTTTGCAAAATATTTGAATCCCCCAGGCCCACCAGGTTGGAAATCATCAGAAGCAAAGATTTGAGTTAAAAACGGTCGCTCTGAAAGAATATATATTCAAAGGTTTGCAACCACATTTTCACAATTTTTCAAATATAGCAGATCTACAAGCTTGTAGCGCGGCACTCGGTGCAGCGCTATGAGCTTGTAGATCTGCTATTTTTCAATAGCTAAAGCATTAGCCTACATAATGATTTGCTTAAAACACCAAAAGGGGTTAAATGGTTATATTACTGCATCAAATGATGAGGATTTTGGACGTATTCCTTTGTCACTGCCATCAGGTTTGTAAGGGCAAAGTCTGTGCAATGACATTTGTGGAAACAAAAGAGTCCTTCCGCCCCAAAGTTTTTGGAAAAATTGGAAAACACAATTTGACTTAATCCAGCCCACGTATGCCAATGGAATAGCCACATTTCAACAAAGAAACCACCACCGTTACTCAGCTGACAAATATTCAAAACAGTCCTTAACTGGAGACCATCGTCTTGGCTGTGTACTACTTTTCAAAGCAAATCGGCTGCTTATCTCTTCCATCTTTCAGATTTTGGAATCTTTTTTGGACACCACAGCTCTGCGCATTTGCCAGTTTCAGGGGTAAACATCCACAGTTGGCTCTGCAATACGAATACCTGAGGAAGCGTTTATTTATTCACACAGGATAAAACGCACGCACGCTCTCACGCACCCGCCCAACTACAAGCGTGCGGCGTGTGTGTGATGTTCCAATATGTACATGTGCCCATGTGGACAGTACACAGACGTCTACGCGTAAATACATGCACACGCCAAACTTGTCACTGTCGGGCAGAAACCCATGTATCTCCATATTTCATTTTTGTATTTTTGTATTTTATTTTCTAGGCCCAAATAAAATAATGGCATATTTTATACTTCATCGTATGACAGCGTTGTGCAAACGTTGAAAGAAATAGGTGATCTATACAAGCTGAAGACACGTCGCGATGTGACTGTCCATGTGTTTAATAAACATTTTTACCGTTTTGATCCAATGGAATATTTTCCATTTCTTGCTTTGGACACTTTTCACCCGACAGCAACAATATGCAAGCAGACATCCATCCACGTATGCACCATATAGGCCTACGTGCACATACATGCACATACATGCACATACATGCACATGCACATGCACATGCACATGCACATGCACATGCACATGCACATGCACATGCACATGCACATGCACATGCACATGCACATGCACATGCACATGCACATGCACAGAGCACTACTAGTGCTGTCTCCGCGGTAACATGAGACTGGAGGGGACTTTTCAGAGGAAGGGATCTCAGAGCTAAGTAAGAGCAGCTGATGTTGCATCATACTTCAAACATTCTGCAAATTAACAATATGTCAAAGGCTATGGAGCACTCCCTGACACACACACGCGCGCGCGCACACACGCACATGCACACACGCACGCGCGCGAGCGCACACACACACACACACACACACACACACACACACACACACACACACACACACACACACACACTCAGAAAGAGAGAGATGTTCTTTGTGATAAGAAATAAGCCCGCCACCTCTGCGGATGAGTCCACGTGTGAGGGAGCTGTTAAAGCTGTTAAAACTCTATGCTCACCAACATCTCCGGGTCTAAGGCCCGGGTTATCTAAAGTAATAATTAAATGTCATGGTTTTATTCTTCAAAAGCTTGGAAAATTTGTTTTCATTGTGAAATCGATAAATATAAGAACTGAAATTAGCCTATATGAAGTTAGTTCAAAAAGTTGGGAGCTGGTCTCTTTTCCAGAAATATAGCCGATCGGCTATAACTTGCAAATGTTGCATTAGGGTTCAAGCAATCTGAGAATCCCATGCAACAGTCTGTCTGGAGAGACTAGGGTTCAAGTGGATATACACCAGCTGCAACTCCTTGCAACTACTCGCAACTCCTTGCAACTACTCGCAACTCCTTGCAACTACTCGCAACTCCTTGCAACTACTCGCAACTCCTTGCAACTACTCGCAACTTCTTGCAACTACTCGCAACTCCTTGCAACTACTCGCAACTTCTTGCAACTACTCGCAACTCCTTGCAACTACTCGCAACTCCTTGCAACTACTCGCAACTTCTTGCAACTACTCGCAACTCCTTGCAACTCCTTGCAACTACTCGCAACTCCTTGCAACTACTCGCAACTCCTTGCAACTACTCGCAACTCCTTGCAACAAAACAAACCACACCAATGCAACTCCTTGCAACTGCCATTGGGAATAATGGTTGCAAGTAGTTGCATGTTGCAAGGAGTTGCATGGCGACCCTCTGGTGTGGTTAAGGCTTAATACTCCCCCTTCCTTTATGTATACAGAGTGACACTGTGACAGTGGAGCGACCAGTGCAGACACACAACATAATACATATAGGCCAGCATACTTTCTGCCAGTGGTTCTTGAATTTGGGGTCCACCGGAACCCCCAGGTTACTACCAAATGGACCTTTAAAGGCCTGTAACTCCGACCATTTGGTTCCATTTGTACACTCTCTGAGTTATGGGGGACTGTGGTTCCTTGAGGGGGTTCCCGGAGTCCCCAGCAAAATGAGGATCAGTTTACAATTCAGCCGTGTTTATTTTCTTTTGACAAATAAAAAACAACAAGCTCACGGAAAATCTTCTCTTATGGGGGTCTCTCCCTGGCAAGAAAATCTTTTTAAATGGGGGGCCGTGGCCAAATATAATATTAATCAATTTGGGGGTCCGTGGCATGAATATGTTTGAGAACCACTGGCCTAATAATACATTAGCAAACAAGGGGTCCTTGAAAAAAAAAAGAAAAGGTTTGAGAAGCACAGCTTTATGCACCGACGCTATTATGATAAGATTATGTTGTGAAGCGGCAGGGGGGCAGATTCTCACCACCGGCGGACAGTGCAGATGTTTCTGGAACCTTGAGAGGCCAGCTGGCGGAATGTTTTCCCACTGCATGAAGAGGCCGGGGCGAGCCACGCTATTGGCCGCCCTCCCCCGAGAAGAGGTCACGTGACTGAGGGGAACCCGAACCCAACCCGCCGGTCGGCGGCTGGCCTGACCCGTTGCAGCGGCGGTCATGTCAACCGGGCCGGCCCACGCGGGCTCGGACCACTGATCTCGGTCCAGAGGGGAGAGGGAGCCCACTGTCAGCCACATCAAAAGGAACGGACCCTCCCCCTCATGGGGGGAGGGGAGGGGAGGGGGGGAGGGGGGGGGGCAGGCCAACTGGCCAACAGGACAACTGGCCCTGAGATACAAGCATGGCAGAGAGACCGAGCTCACTCACACGCATGCAGGGACGCAGACACACACGTGCATGGCTTACACACGCATGCACGCAAGCACGAGGATGAGCACGCATGTGCACCTATACACATGCACACATGGATTCATACACACATGCACTAACGCACAGCAGACACGGGCGCACATGTCGCACGCGCGCATACAGAGATAACCACACATGCACAAATGGACTCTCTCACGCACGCCACGCCACGCACGCACGCGCGCGCGTGCACACACACACACACGCGCACACACACACACACACACACACACACACACACACACACACACACACACACACACACACACACACGCACACACACACAAGAAAAATTAAAATAAATCAGTGATTCTTCATGTTGGTTGGGATGTATACTGTAGCTGCAGCGTACCTGATAACGTGGCAGTATATCTTCTTCATGTTGGTTGGGATATATAGCTGCAGCGTACCTGCGTCAACATTAAACAGGTGTTAAATGGTTCATCATCAAAGGAACAAGGTCAGCTAAAGTTGATTTGTTAGAAGGGCGGGCTTGGCTGGAAGTGATTGGTGCTGACAGACACGTCCAAACATCTCTAATGTGAACTCCTAATTAAGATTAAGCACTCTAGAGGGTACTGACAACCAGTAATATATATCTCTCTCTATATGTGTGTGTGTGTGTGTGTGTGTGTGTGTGTGTGTGTGTGTGTGTGGTGTGTGTGTGTGTGTGTGTGTGTGTGTGTGTGTGTGTGTGTGTGTGTGTGTGTGTGTGTGTGTGTGCGTGTGTGCGTGTGTGTGCGTGCGTGCGTGCGTGCGTGCGTGCGTTTATGTGTATATACCATGCACAGAGGAACACGTGAAAGGGAGAGTGTGAAATATCTCTTGACATGACACATAAACAGTCACACAGTAAGCGACTCAAACCTTGCAAACGTTAAACCTTTGCTGATCCCACAGAGCAGACTGTACTGTGCTGTACATCCACTACACACTCAATCAACTGAACTACCCCGTTTCTTTATTTTTCAAATACTTTGCTTAGATCAACACAGGGGACATGCTAGGATTGAGATTAGATTGTTTGATCCGTTTGGTCGATGTATAGCAGCCATTTATTTTTGTTTTGTTTTACAATATCTGTAATTTATTCAGACGATGTATACTGATTTTTAACCACCTTCATCCGGGTGTCCCTTTTTTTGGCATGCCATTACATGTGAACGAGACATTTCCATTTTCAAAAAGATCATATCTGAGCTCACAGCACATGACGTGCCGTGAACTTGATCAGCAATTTTTGAAATTATGAATTGAATTTTTGAAAGTGGTACATTTAAATAAAGATCAGCTATTTTCAGTCAGTCAAATCACTTTTGTCTTTATTTCTTCTAGGCTATAGGGCCTACCAGAAAAGTTATTTGTAATTATTTCTATTTATTCGTTATAGCTTATGACATAAATATTTTCAAACAGAAACTTTTAATCAAAATCTATACATTTCTGAAATCCTGCACTTTTGACAACGTATTGGTAAGAACATTGGTTGTCCAGGACTCTCCAAAATCAGAATCAGGATGGGACTCGGTCGGGCTCTATTGGACGGCCTGATGTTGAACCTGTATGTGAGTATTATGGTAACTGAGCCACCAGGTTGACTGCATGGTGGCCTGGTTTATACTTAGTCGTACGAGTAACTGGCCAATCAGCCTTGTCAGTTCCTACCGGGTGGATTGTTGTAAGAAAGAATTAGTGAGCGGAAATTGCCAGCCATGGCATGCTGACTATAGGTCAAGAGCCTTTTCCAGTCCTTGCGATATATACAGTATATGACGGGATGAGGGGAAAATACTCATCATATGTCGTGGGTCCAAATGGCAGGATTGCATTGGGGGGGGAAAAAATCATTGTCAGACCGATTTACGCGATTCCCACTCAGCCCGTAGAAAATGTGGTCGTGGAAGAAAAACATTGAGAAGTTGGAGCAGAAACGTCTAGTGACCGAGGAGCGTTGGATTACTGTAACAACACCCTGAACTGGCCCAGTGCCCTCTAGTGGTCCCTGCCCACTATGATCCATCTGCAGGGAAACACCATTACACTGTAACACAGCACTAAGAGTCTGACCGGAGCTTAAGGAGCAGCAGAGGAAACCACAAAAGAAACAAATTAAGCCAGAGATCAAAACATCAAAAATATAGATATAATAAAGACAATACTCATTCTTTTTTTTTTTTTTCTTTCTTTTTTTTTTTTTTTTCATCCCACGATTTTGTAAACCAGTTTTCTTTTCACCCAGTGCCAATTATCTAATGTAATCCTGGGCGCTACACTTCCTCTGCCAACCTGGGGGGGCAGCGGACTGACCTCATGCCTCCTTCTATGCATGAGGAGTCCAAGCTGCTTCTTTTCACCTGACAGAGGGGAATTTCCCCGGCCGGACGTAGCGCGTGGAAGGGACACGTTATTCCGACCAGTTCCTTTCCCCTCCATCAGGCGCCCCGGCTGGCCAGGGGGAGGTAGTTTTAGAGACCAGGATTACGGCATTTTTTGTGAGGGTATCTACCCTAGGGGACACGGGGAGAACATGCAAACTCCACACAGAAAGGCCCTATCGCCAACCCCCGCCTCGGGTATGGGCACTGATGACGCGGAGGAGGGAACACGCCGCCAGTGCCCACGGCGTCCCCAGCGGGAATCGAACCCAGGACCTTCTAGCTGTGAGGCGACAGCACTACCAACTGTGCCACCGTGCCCCTTCACAATACTCATTCTAAAATGTGAACTGTTTCAGCAAATTAGAGAAGGGTTCTGTACTGGTAAGTTGAATTAAAAGAAAAGTGTATATGATTTGAAATGGACCAGCTGTGGTGTGCTGTATAGCCTATAGGATGCAATGTGTTAGGATGCATAATTAACTCTACTGTATACATGCATGATCGTGCAAAATATAAAGGATTTGTCCTCAAATTCTAATACTTTTGATATTGTGAATAGCTTCATTAGCTTGTCTTATTCACAGGCCGAGCGAGCTAGAGTAGAACAATTATCATGTTTTATCCATGGTGCCTTGTAGCAGTGTCCTATTATCATGTATGCATGTATCCAAAACCAGACTAGACTAGTCAATTATTTTATTTAGTTATGACGATTAATTCCACCCACTGCTTGCAACTGCTGTTGTACCATGGCTCATTGGCTCACCCACCAGTGAGGAGCCACAACCAGTAGGTTGTGAAGCCTTCGTCGTCCTCCCCCGTTGACAGGTGCCGCCCCAGCCTGTAGGAGACATAGATGACCCCTCCACACCCGGTTCCCCTCCCCTGAACACAGGCCAATTGCAATGGATTTGAAGGTGGTGGGCGCTTTCTGTACCCCTGTGCATTGAGACTTGAGAATGTTTTTGCTAAAATATATTTTATTCAGAATCAGATTTAGCACAACCATTTGTGCAAGTATATACTTTACAACCATGCTTGACTATAAGTCATAGAGTTATTGATTATCCATCGGGATGCTTTGATTTGCTCGATTACACAGACTTGGCCAGTCCAATTTTATTATTCCCGACGTCAAAGATGGTATAGTACTGCCTAATGAAGACGTCTCCCAGGATCCAGAACTGGCCTCCTCCCGTCTGGAGGCCAGTGCTGCAACCACCGTTCCCCTACAGAGAGAGAGAGAGAGAGAGAGAGAGAGAGAGAGAGAGAGAGAGAGAGAGAGAGAGTTGAGCGAAGTACAGGTATAAAGGGTTTTCTTCTCTGTCTCATTTAAAAGCTTTTGCCACAAACTGTACAACCAAAAGGTGCATATTTACGAGCTTTTGCCACAAATTATACAACCAAAAGGTGTCTTAGCATATTTACAAGCGTCGCTACAAACTGTAGGCTTACAATCAAAGGGTCTCTTAGCCGTTTCCCCCTGTTTCACATACGGGGGAAGAGGGAGGAAGAAGTGTACCGGCATTCCATTGATAAACAATGTATCAGTGCTGCTGATACACACACATGCGTGTGTGTGTGTGTGTGTGTGTGTGTGTGTGTGTGCGTGCGTGCGTGACTGTGTGTGTGTGTGCGCGCGCGTGTGTGTGTGTGTGTGTGTGTGTGTGTGTGTGAGAGAGAGAGAGTGTGTGTGTGCGTGCGTGCGTGCGTGTGTTTGTGTGTGTGTGTACATGTCCACTCTTCTGTAACTGTTTGCACCATGTACTGTATGTGCTTACTGTATGGGTCAGTATACATTACAGACTGACCTTCTGAACGTAGGCAGAGGCAGGGATGTTGAAGGCATGTCCATTTAGAGTGAAGGTCACATCAGGCATGCTCTGAATGCTCTGGCAGTTCACTGAGCCCTGTATGAAGAATGTTGAGTGTGTTTTTAACAGTAGTTATTGTTAGCGTAATCAAAAGTAATAAGGCCCAGGCTGTGGCGTAACGGTCTGGGCACCGTACTGGTAATCCAGTCGCAGTGTGCCGCGGGTTCGACTCCCGAACCCGACACGGCCTTTACTGCATGTCATCCCCCCATCTCTCTCCCGTTTCCTGTCAGCCTACTGTCTGTCCCTTCAAAAATCAATAAAAGGCGTAAGCCACAAAAAATATCTTAAAAAAAAAAAAAAAGTAATAATAATAATAAACTTTATTTATATAGCACCTTTCATACATAAATGTAGCTCAAAGTGCTTTACAGAGCAAAAAAGATAATAAAAACAAAAGCAAAACAAAACAGCATTAAAACAGGCATGCAGTTTAAAACAATAGGACAATAGCGCAGTGTCAAATCAGGAGAAGGCAGTGGTACAAAGATAAGAACAGATAAACTAAGGCAACGAGTCAACGACATAAAAAAAAAACAAGCAGAAATACAATACAGTGAGGACGTGAATAACAAAAAATAAAAGATCACTTAAAAGCAATGTTGTAGAGGTGGGTCTTGAGCTGAGCTTTAAAAATGTCTACAGAGGCTGCCTGACGAAGGTACAGTGGGAGCTTGTTCCATGCCGACGGCCCGTTGAAGCAAAATGCTGCTTCCGCGTATTTTTTTGTTGCCATATTTTTAGGCAAAACGAGTAGGCCAGCAGTGGAAGACCTTAGGGGCCGGTTTGGGACATATTTAGGGGAGGCAGTCATGTAGGTAGGAAGGTGCGAGACCATTGAGAGCTAAAATCTTCAAGTAAAATCTTCACATAAAATCCACCATTCCAGCTCACAGAGCACTGAAGACGGACATAATTTATTGCCACGCAATCTTGCCAGGTAGGAGAATCTCCATTCCGTGAGTTGTAATATTAATTTAATCACTGCTGTGTATTCTACATTTGGGAAATAGAATGTTAAAACAAGTAAAAGGCATCTCACGGTGTAGGTGCCAGCTCCAACCGCGCTATTGATATTGTCTATGTCGTTGGTTGGGCCGGCAATAAGAGAAGTGCCGGTGTCAACGATGGCCCAGCAGCCACCGCTATCCACAGTGCAGGCCACAGTCTGTCCATTGATGATAATACTGTTAGGAGCAATAGCAGAAGCAAAATTAGTAGGAATGTCCTTTGTGCATATAGGCAAGGTTTTGCTTGTGTCAACCTCTAAAAGGTAATTGTGTGTCCATAGTAGAGGGGAATGTGTTTTCACCCGTCCATAGCTATCATGTAATAGGTCTCAGAGATCAAGGGGATCCAGGTGATCTGTCCGGTGTAGTGGTTTTCATCAATCCCACCGAAGACCACCTCACTGCCCTTCTCTGAGTCGCTAATGGTAGAAAGTAAGTAAACAATATATTAGTGTCAGGAAAAGAACACACGCACGCTGCACGCAAGATTAAAATAATCTTAAAATCACATCTGGTGCTCACTGGCAACCAGTGCAGATCTGCTAGTATTGGTGTGATATGGTCCCGTTTCTTAGTATTTGTCAGTAGTCGAGCGGCAGAGTTTTGTATGAGTTGTAGACGGGAAGTACTTTTCTTTGGAAGGCCAGAGTATATGGAGTTGCAGTAATCGAGACGTAATTATATGAGGGCGTGAATAACAGTTTCGAGGTCTATGATAGATAATGGTATACAAAATTATCATTGTACACAAGTATACTGTATACAAACACTATTTCATTACCTGCTCAGGTAGACAGAGAAGAGTTTCTGAGACACCAGGTTCTGCTGAATCATGTTTTGGAAGACAGGAACCACATTGTCAGAAGCAAGGGACTGGTAGGCAAGTCCCATGATACCATCAGACATCTGATATTCAAAAAAGGAATCCTCCGTCTGGGCGAGGCCAAACACCTGCTGGGCCACAGAAATCCCACCAACCTGGAAAGCAAGGTTATACTGTTAACCCATTCTGACCTGAGATCAGATTCATACAAGGTTTCCGCCGGACACACACTGGTCTGATTAACCCATTCTGACCTGAGATCAGATTAAAAAAATGTCAGTCGTTCTTTGATTTTTCAAAAAATAGCAGACCTACAAGCTCGTAGCTTGTAGATCTGCTATTTTTCAATAGCTAAAGCATAACATGATGCCAACACCAAAATGGGTGCCCGGTCAGAATAATGGGTTAATGAAAGTTCCTATTTGTCGGTGGACACCGGACAGGTACGGTGTGAATATGTTATTAGATTATCCCAAGTGGTTGACATGGCTGCTTTTGGTTACCTCAACAGTGTCACTGGCCAGATATCCAGTCAGGCTGCCGGTACCATACCCTATGTTCAGAGACTTGCCGACCCGTGTGAAGGTGGAAGACTTCTGCGGATTGAATCTGCTGTGCATCTCTGTAAAACATGTTGTGTCATTTTTAGCCGTGCATTTGAGAGATGGCAAATTGGAGCAAGTAAATCTCACCTATACTTGGAGTAACTAAAACAAGTACTTAATTGCTAATACACACAGATACTTTGTTTTATTTTATTGCTATGAATAACTAAAAACGTGTTCTCAGAGAACAGATCTCTATGAGGCTTGGTTGCCTTACTTAGGAATAAGGCAAAATAGAAAGTGGAATTTGAAGTTACAATGGGTTAATAATGAATATCAAATATCTAAAACAGAACCCTGAGTAGACATTAAAACGACCGCAGAAGAGATTGCATATATTCTTAAGGACAAACAAGAAGTGTTTCAGGAGGTGTGGGGCCGTTTTATTAGATACATAAAGAACAATAATTTGTCACATTTAATGGATGGAGCTGAAGAGGAGTAGTGCTGTTTTTTTGTTTTGTTTTTTGGTCATTGTTGTTTTGCTTTCTTTTATATATTAGTAATTGTATTGTCTTGTAATGTTCATTGTTGTTTTCTGTATGTTTGCATTGTCATTTGTGTGTAAAAAAGGAAAATAAATTGTTGACCGCAGAAGTGTTTGAAAGTGAAATACCCTTTCAACATTTTTACTTTCATGATAATCTAATGTGATTATCTTTGATAGTTCAAGATGAATGAGTAGAAGCCAGTACAATCTTAGTTCTACAAAGCTGGTAGAAAGCAATTTGACCAATAATTGAAATGGGAAGGATGCAAAGCAACTGTGTGTTTTGCAAAGGGGTGCTGCACGGGTTGTATACTGTACTGTACTTTACCAGGAATGACCTCTAAGTGATTATGAAGGCCTATTTTCGTTCTATATTTCAAATGAACAGTATACTCACGGCAGGCCTGGCACTGGACAGAGGGGACCCAGAAGTTGGAAGAGCCCGTGTCAAAAATAACAGAGAAGGACTGGGGAGGAGTGCCAATGGAAACCACCCCATAGTAGGACATCTGGAGGTGACACAACAGACAGAAATGTACAATAATATTATAGAACATGTGCTTTATCTGTCAAGGTCCACAATTTATTTGACATTTGAGCCACGGACTGGGCACCCCCACCAGTTCATTAACCAATTCTGACCTGAGATCAGATTCATACGAGGTTTCCGCCGGACACACACTGGTCTGATGAACCCATTCTGACCTGAGATCAGATTCTAAAAATGTCAGTCGCTCTTCGATTTAAAAAAAAATAGCAGACCTACAAGCTCGTATCGCGCCACTCGGTGGCGCGATATGAGCTTGTAGATCTGCTATTTTTAAATAGCTAAAGCATAACATGATGCTGACACCAAAATGGGTGCCCGTTCAGAATGGGTTAAGTATGCCTGGTTTGCCTGGTGGGTGGTGATGGGTGGTGATCCACCTGAACTTAAGCCGCACCCACAGCTGTAGTTGTATGATAAAGGGGGAGGGGTTAGGGGAGGGGCTGATAATGTGATGTCACTATATTACTGTTTTTTTCATTGGCCCGTTTGACTGTCAAGGGTTCAGCCTCCAGGAAGAAACCCTAAATACAAAGGGAATACACCATTGCACATAAAAACGACTCCAGAGTGTCTAATGAAGTACTGTCACCTCATAGACACATGCAAAACTGGAAAAAATACAAAAATTGTGGCATTCCATCTTAAAGAATATTTTGTTGTCGTTGCCTGAAAGATTTTGTCCACAATTCCATGCTGCATTGCTGTTGGTACCATTAGGAGAGATAACAGGCAAACGTTGATAAATATAACAATTCTTCTACATTATTATTAAGTGTGCAGACGTCTTGTAAATTAATAGATAATTTTATCTAAGAACTACAGTATAATTGTCCATTTGGTTGCCAACTTTTCAGCATGTAGCTGTGAACCACCTGGAACCCCCCCACCACTGGTTGAAAACCACTGTTACCAACATGACTTTAATATGAACACAAAGACAAGAACTAAAGTCTAATTTATTCTTAGTCGTCAATCTGCTATTTTCGGAAAGGTTTGCACGATGAAGTGTCAATCAGGTTTAAAGTCTGTGGTTCTGCTGGGCTGGACTTACATCATAATCATTGAACATGGGCTGAGTGCCTGACTGGAGGAACTTGGCCATGGGGTCGGTTATTAAATTCTTGCGGTACTTCTCCAACAGACCCTTCTCGCTCAGGACCTCGCGTGCAGATTTCCTCTTGATCAGTGGCACCCTACACACACACACACACACACACACACGCACGCACGCACGCACGCACGAACGCACGCACACACACACACACACACACACACACACACAATCATATAGCCTGTGCACGTGTATTCATAGCTGTGCACTCTGACAAACACTGGACATATTTACAAAGTCAAAATGTGACCTTTTAACATGAATAAATCATTTTAATATAGATATATACAATAATGTCCATGAAAGGAAACAGATCCCTAATGTGTGAATACTAGCCTAAGGTAAAACAAAATGGCTTATAATTTATTGGTGAGATTTTCATCTTTTAATTGATGTACTTGCAGGCTATACGACACATTATATTGTGAATTATATCCTGATTGCAAAATCATTCTCCCATCTTTTTAGTCTCTCATCTCTTTTTTTAGTTTGCATTTTCTGTACTTTTCTTTTTACTTGGATTTGTATCCAAGTCTGTAGTTTAGTCTGTGAAATAGCATGCATAAAAAACCGATACTAACATTTTCCGATATTAAAATGTTATGCGATTATCTGCCGATAATATCGGGACGGCTTATATCCCAATTGCTAATAAATGTTTAGGTGTAGAGATGGCTTCATTCAGCCAGGTGGTTCCTACCTGTGGAGACATTCAGAGAGAGCCACCAGGGCACAGAGCACAACAAGCCACTTCATGGTTGTTAACTTTGCTGCTGGACTCAGAGAGAGAGGAGATGGTGAAAGACGCCATCCTTATATACAGTCCATTGTGTCCCCACAATGCCTTTCCATGTCACCAAATAGCACTATAACTTAAGATAAGAAATGTGTGATACGACACAAATTACACGGTCATATCCAGAGTAATCTAAAAAGAGAGTGTTGACACGCTTTGATCTCGCCGCAAAGCGGGTGCCTATGGGCGGTAGTTCCAAACATTGCTCCTATGGGCTGGAACTATCCCATTGAGATAGAATGAGCACTTCCGCATTCCATCGTTACAATTGATCAACGGGAGTGTCATTACTCTCTCACTAGATTACTCTGGTCATATCTGTACCAAATTGCTTTGCTGAAAATAGGCAGCAAGCTCACAGCGTCTCGTGTTGCAGCACGTTGTGTGAGCTCGTAGCTTGTATTTTCAAAGTTCCTCCCAGAATGGGGACGCAAGGCTTTTTTGGAAGTGCTTTTATTGACATTAAGATCAGAAGATTTGATATTCATGTTTCCGTGGTCTGTTTTATGATGATTCACATTTTCCACATGGCAAGATGTAGACTCAGGCGGTCTGCCAGAGCTACTGTAGTTGATAACAGCAGATTCTTGGAAAAATGATAAAAATGGTGCATTTATATATAGCGCCTATCCAAAGCGCTTATGTGCATTGTATTCATCCATTCACACACACACATGCACACGCACGGCACACACACGGCACACACACGCACACGCATGCACGCACACGCACACTCGCACACACACACACACACACACACACACACACACACACACACACACACACACACACACACACACACACACACACACACACACACACACACACACACACACACACACACACACAATTTCAGGTAGGAAGGGGATGGAATGATGCAATAAGAAATCACACAGAGAAATGAAGTTGAGAATAAAGTCAAGAGTTCCTTAACTAATGGTAGACGACACACTGACTCCTTGCACCTTAATCCATGTCATATAGCACCTTGAATAATGTCCTTAAGTATAATGCACATTACAGAGCGGCTGCTAAGAGACACTGTAGTTGTAGAGTTTGTAGGAAAGCTTGTAAATAAGACCTTTTGGTTGAATAGCGTTTGTGGCAAAAGCTTGTAAATATCTAAGAACCACAGAAGAATACCCTTTACCTGTACTTATTTTGTGTCAAAAGTGCACAACATTTCTTTCAGTTTCCTGCTTGATCTCCTTACCCCCCCCCTCTTGTTTCTCTGTCACGACAGGAACACAAAATATTAGGGCCGGGACTAATTGCGATTAATTTAGATTAATTAACTACAGAAAAATTAATCGCGATTAACTACAGATAAATTAATCGCACCTTTTTTTTCACCGCGGAACATTTCTCACTGGGCGCTTTTCTATAGTACTGAAAACTGGAAATAATAAAAAGTCACCCCATTTTGTGTTGCCTAGAACTGGAGGTCTGACAAAAAACAGTAACAATATGAAGTAAGTACAGATTTGTGACGTCACTGAGATGTACTTGTTACTGTTACTAAAAAAATTCAGACCTCCAGTTCTAGGCAACACAGAATGGGGTGACTTTTTATTATTATTTCCACAACAGGTATATTAATGACAGTAAAATGTTGAAAATGAGTGGTATCCTGTAGTCCCTATTCATTGATTCACTGGGATACCAAAAAACATTAAAAAAAAAAGGTTTCTCGCTGTTCTCGGGTTGAATATTGATATGCGATTAAAATGCGATTAATCTAGATTAATTAATCGCAAAGCCTCTGATTAATTAGATTAATTTTTTTAATCGAGTCCCAGCTCTACAAAATATATATATATATATTATTTTATTTGTAAAACTGACAATAAAGCTGATTCTTCTTACCACTAAACAATGGTTGGATTGGATTCAGTTCAGCAGCCTATATGACTCAATGATAAATCTGTTACTGAATCCTAAATAGTTTAACTACTGGTTAAACAATAAACACACAAAGTATATACAGTATATTCTGCTCTTGTCTAATTAGTCGATTTGTAACAGCAGCTATTGTCAGTGTTGCCAAGTTTCCCCCGAGGGGCGTTCCCACTAAAGCTCTCTATGTCAATTTACCATCATGCAATTGGGCAGCAGAAAGTGTTGTTACTTGCGCAAGCAGAGCGCGCAAGTAATATTTTCGCCCGGTCTCCTTCGTCGTGACAGCTGTTCCGCCATTCGAGGCTTACGCAGAAAAACATCAAATCTGTGCCTGTGTTGCTGGACCAATGATGACGAAATGACCATATTTCTTACGTCATCATTTAGAGCTAGTCATACGTATACTATATACATAATCAGTAAAAAATTAAATAGCAAATTGTGCCTGATCTGCTGGGACCAGAGTACGTGGTGTGTATGTGTATGACTAGCTCTAAATGATGACGTAAGAAATATGGTCATTTCGTCATCATTGGTCCAGCAACACAGGCACAGATTTGATGTTTTTCTGCGTAAGCCTCAAATGGCGGAACAGCTGTCACGGTTTTTGGCGCAAAGTAACCACAGTATACCGCTAATCAACTTACAACTACACACTTTATACAGTATAGAGTATATATGTATACATATATAGTATATGCCTATATACTATATATATACTATATATATTTCTTACGTCATCATTTAGAGCTAGTCATACGTATACTATATACATAATCAGTAAAAAATTAAATAGCAAATTGTGCCTGATCTGCTGGGACCAGAGTACGTGGTGTGTATGTGTATGACTAGCTCTTAATAATGACGTAAGAAATATGGTCATTTGTGGTCATTTGGTCCAGCAACACAGGCACAGATTTGATGTTTTTCTGCGTAAGCCTCAAATGGCGGAACAGCTGTCACGGTTTTTGGCGCAAAGTAACCACAGTATACCGCTAATCAACTTACAACTACACACTTTATACAGTATAGAGTATAGAGTATATATGTATACGTATATAGTATATGCCTATATACTATATATATACTATATGTATTTCTTACGTCATCATTTAGAGCTAGTCATACGTATACTATATACATAATCAGTAAAAAATAAAATAGCAAATTGTGCCTGATCTGCTGGGACCAGAGTACGTGGTGTGTATGTGTATGACTAGCTCTTAATGATGACGTAAGAAATATGGTCATTTGTGGTCATTTGGTCCAGCAACACAGGCACAGATTTGATGTTTTTCTGCGTAAGCCTCAAATGGCGGAACAGCTGTCACGGTTTTTGGCGCAAAGTAACCACAGTATACCGCTAATCAACTTACAACTACACACTTTATACAGTATAGAGTATATATGTATACATATATAGTATATGCCTATATACTATATATATTTCTTACGTCATCATTTAGAGCTAGTCATACGTATACTATATACATAATCAGTAAAAAATTAAATAGCAAATTGTGCCTGATCTGCTGGGACCAGAGTACGTGGTGTGTATGTGTATGACTAGCTCTTAATAATGACGTAAGAAATATGGTCATTTGTGGTCATTTGGTCCAGCAACACAGGCACAGATTTGATGTTTTTCTGCGTAAGCCTCAAATGGCGGAACAGCTGTCACGGTTTTTGGCGCAAAGTAACCACAGTATACCGCTAATCAACTTACAACTACACACTTTATACAGTATAGAGTATAGAGTATATATGTATACGTATATAGTATATGCCTATATACTATATATAGACTATATGTATTTCTTACGTCATCATTTAGAGCTAGTCATACGTATACTATATACATAATCAGTAAAAAATAAAATAGCAAATTGTGCCTGATCTGCTGGGACCAGAGTACGTGGTGTGTATGTGTATGACTAGCTCTTAATGATGACGTAAGAAATATGGTCATTTGTGGTCATTTGGTCCAGCAACACAGGCACAGATTTGATGTTTTTCTGCGTAAGCCTCAAATGGCGGAACAGCTGTCACGGTTTTTGGCGCAAAGTAACCACAGTATACCGCTAATCAACTTACAACTACACACTTTATACAGTATAGAGTATAGAGTATATATGTATATAGTATATGCCTATATACTATATATATACTATATATATTTCTTACGTCATCATTTAGAGCTAGTCATACGTATACTATATACTATATACGGTTGTCTCCTGTCTGGGCCCCTCACCACGTCCACTCCTGCTCTCACCAGGCCCAGGCGTTGCACCAGAGTCCCAGCACGACACACTTCATTCAGGAATAGTGGGCAATGGTTCCGCAGGGCAATGTTATACAAAGGTATTATGAGGCGTAATGGTTACAGTTACAGTATGGTTACAGTGGTGTGTCATCAGATTTCAGCCCAACACATCCTGAATGAAGCACCATGTGTGATGCATGCATGTAGGCAGAAGAATAAACAAAACAAAAATTTATTCCTTAACAGGGTCTTTAATCTGGGGTTATTTCACATTGAAAATGTATGTAATGAACTTGCCTCAAATGTCCCAATAATTTAGTTTTTATAGTGATTGGTCTCAATTCCCTTCACGTTGCAGGCCGGGTTACAACCATTTGAAGTGAATTCAACCACCTACTGAATAGTATACTTACTGTAATAACTACTATTGAGTGTCCATCCAAAAATATCCCTTTCACAACATTATGGTCATAAAATATTTTCCCATTGTTGTATATCCTGCAGAATATTATAGTCATTAAGCTTGGGACACAATTCTTCCCCCATGTCGTCCAATCTATGTGTTGTGCTATATTACATAATTATTTGCACACATTAATGCAGTTATATGCATTACCATAGTTCAGTACACTGTATTTGGAGGCCGGTCTATGACATCACTACTCTGATATCGATGACATCATGGATCTCCACATAGGGACACAGACAGTCAGAGTTGTGGATTTTTCTGACCTGAGATCAGATTCTAAAAATGTCTATTACATCCTGACAGTTTCATTATTAACCCATTCTGACCTGAGATCAGATTCTAAAAGTGTCTTCGATTTCTCAAAAATAGCAGACCTACAAGCTCGTATCGCGCCACTCGGTGGCGCGATATGAGCTTGTAGATCTGCTATTTTTAAATAGCTAAAGCATAACATGATGCCGACACCAAAATGGGTGCCCGGTCAGAATGGGCTAATAGATTTCTGCCCTTGGATTCTCTGCAATACACATGCCAACTTTGAAGTTGATCAGTGGGCCATTCTCAAGATATGCACGCAAGGTAAGCACGGACACAGATTGACACACTTGTTTCTTCAACTCATATTTATTAATAATAACTTATTATTGATTATCCATTAGGTTTGATTACACAGCCTGGGCCAGTCCAACAGCCTGGTTAGACTGGTCAAAGACGGAGTAGTACTGCCTCATGAAGACATCTCCCAGGATCCACATCTGGTCAACTCCACCACCGCCGCCAAGGCTGCCAAAGCCAGTGCTGCAACTGGAGCCATACTGGAGAGAGAGAGAGAGAGAGAAAGAATGAAGAGTTTTTCCACTCACAAAGAATTTATGATGGTTAGAATGATGTGTATGGATCAGTGTGCATTAGAATGTGTACTGTACATCCAAAACGTAGGCAGAGGCAGAGATGGTGAAGGCGTTTCCATTGAGAGTGAAGGTGACATCAGGCATGTTCTGGATGTTCTGGCAGTTCACCTGGCCCTGTATAAAGAATGTTAGGCGTTTTTAATATATATACCAGAATATAATGTTTGTGTAGGACAAAAATGCCGATTTGCTCGTTCACATATCTACACTAATAGCTGAATATAGGAGCCCCTCGAAAAACTCCAAGAAAGGAAAAATGTATCTTACGCCGTTGGCTCCAACATAGTAGTTCATGTTGTTAATGCCGTTGCCTGGGCCGATAATGAGAGAAGTGCCAGAGTCAATGATAGCTTTGCAGCCACCACTACAGGCCACAGTCTGTCCGTTGATGGAAACACTGTTCAGAGCAGAGCAATAGAAGAAGCAGAGTTAATAGTATCCTGGCTGTGTTTATAGGCAAGGTTTTTCTGATGAGTGATCCTCATTTATATTTTAACATGTTCGGAATAAAATAAATACACGAGTTAGAGTGGAATGCGTTTTCACCTGTCCATCTGGACCTGATACCAGCTCTCAGAGATCAAGGGGATCCAGGTGATTTGTCCGGTGTAGTGGCTCTCATCAACACCGCCGAAGATCAGCTCACTGCCCTGCTGTTCATTCCTAATGGGAGCAAGGAAGACAAATAGTACCAGAGGAAAAGAACACACACATTTAATTAGACACAATAAAATATATAGTACATATAATAAAATACATGCGCAGTACTACATGAACATGTTCTATACTTTCTTTGTATACAATCACATACAGACACTTCCCCACTATTTACCCGGTCAGGTAGAGAGAGAAGACTTGCTGAGACACCAGGTTCTGCTGAACCATGTTGTTAAAGACAGGCACCACTTGGTCAGCAGCAATGGACTGGAAGGCAAGTCCGAAGATACCATCACACTGCATAGAGAAATCATTCTCGGTCCGGGCAACTCCAAATGTCTGCTGGTTCACAGTAACCCCAGCAACCTGGAAACCAAAGGTATAGCGGTTAATGAAAGTTCCTATTTGCTGCTGGAGACAGAGCTACGAACAGTATGCAGATTACTGTCAGATTTGCCAAGTGATGGTTCAATTACCTGGACATTGTCAACGCCCAGATATCCAGTCATTTGTCCTTTGCCATAATTGATGGTGATTTGCTGGCCGCCCCACTTGAAGGAATTAGACTGCTGTGGGTTGAATTTGTTGTGGTTCTCTGTAAAACACACACACACACACACACACACACACACACACACACACACACACACACACACACACACACACACACACACACACACAGTCACACACGTAGTATTAGTTCTATGAAGCCAGTTGAATCTTAGTTCTATAAGGCTGGTAGAAAGTAATTTCACTGATATTGAAATGGGAAGGATGGTGCAGGGGTTGGACCATAAAACCAGGGCACCCTGTCACCCCGGGCACCCGCATCAATTCTTGCAAACTTATGGCAGACCTGACTGTCTGTACTGAGGAATTGCGTCTCCGGGATAAATTAAGTCCTTTTTGATTTTAACAGTACTCACGACAGTACTGGCTGTTGCAGTAGACAGAGGTCACCCAGAGGTTGGAAGAGCCGGTGTCCATTTGAACGGTGAAGGACTGGGGAGGATTTCCAATGGAGATGACACCATAGTAGAGCATCTGGAGACCATGACACACAGCAGTAGATCAGGTGACATGTACAATAACATTATAGAACAGAATCAGAATCAACACGTGTAACACCTTTAAACATTTGTTTGTTTGTGCTCCGTCTTTCTGCTGGCCTGGACTTACATCATAGTTATTGGTCAGAGGCTCAGTCTCAGCATAGAAGGCCTCAGCATTGGGAAGGTATTTCCTTACGACATCAAGTGGAGATTTCCGAGGAGCTTTCGCCCTGATCAGGGGCATCCTATATACACACAGTGAGAAAATGATTAGTAATTAATATCATTTGCAGCGCCATAGATAAAGAGTTTAGAATCATAATTAGTTTTCACCCATTCAAATTGTGTGGAGCACAGCAAAGATAATGTGTTCATTTTACATTGACTATCATTGACTGTCAGCTTGACTTGTGTTTGTGTATACTGTTCAGTATGTATACACACACAGACACTATGCTCACATTTCAAATATCTTAGCATATGACATTATATTATAGTGCAGTATTAACATTACATTAAATCATAGCTGTGCACACTGACAACTGCACATGCACCATGTTTACAAAATAAATACAGTATGTTGTTAAGTGTGCATACAGTAGTGTGGGACCACCTTTTAGCATGAAGAGATACTTTAGATATGTAGACTATAAACTATTGGAATAGGAACTATAGGAACTCTAGGAAACAGCCTAGAAAACCTTTAGAATTATGTCTGAATAGCCTGGACAAGGTTAAACAAAATGTAATTTCCACCGGGACATGCTGGCAATAATGGATTGCATTTTTATAGCACTTTTCTATGCACTACGTGCCTACCCAAAGCGCTTGCAATGGTCCATTCATTCATACATTGGCTAGCAAGCTCACACCGACCAACTCATTGGAGGCAATGTAGGGTTCAGTGTCTTGCCCAAGGACACTTCGACATGTGGACAGGAGGAGCCGTGATTTGAACCGCCGACACATGGATCATTGGACGACCTGCTCTACCTCCTGAGCCACAGCCACCCCACCCCAAGGTTTTTATCAAGCATTATGGTAACATATAGTAGGCTGTAAGATTTGGTACACATCATATTATACCAGCTTGCTAAAGCTGGTGTAGGATAGACTGGCATGAATCTCTGTGTGGAACCTGCATTTCCAAGAGGTGGATAAAGAAGAATGCCTCTGGTGATAAACCTGCACCGTATTTGCATCCAAGTTGAAACATACAAATGCATTGATTATTAGAATGAAAGTGAAACTTTAACTTTGTTAACTTATATTTATGTCCTGTTATTAAATATTGTTGAGCTTATTTCCCAACATCTCATTGCACATACTTGTATAAGAATAAAACCCCTTGCTAATACTGTAAATGTCTAAGTGTAGAAATGATGCTAAGAAGGTGTATTGCTTCATTCAGCCAGGTGGTTCTTACCTGTGGAGACATTCAGAGACAGCCACCAGGGCACAGAGCACAAAAAGCCACTTCATGGTTGGCAACTTTGCTGTTGGACTCAAGAGTGAAACGATAGTAAAAGACACCATCCTTATATACAGTACATCAAGGTTGTGTCCCCAAAATGACTTTGTCACCCGTTCTAACAAACACTTTTGATTGTACTTCAGATAAGAAATGCTTGATACAATGACGAATTATATGGCCATATCTCTGAAAAGCCAAGATAACTAGTTTTGAATTTGCTGAAGTGCTTTTGCTGTATTGACATTCAGATGAGAAGATTTTATGTTCATTCTTCTGTTTACTGTTCAATGTTGATATCAACAAGATGTAGACTTAAGCCATTTACCGGAGCTTACTGTACTGTAGTTGATAACATCGTATTCTTGGAACAAGGATATTGGAAATATCTGATTCTTGATTCTAGTTTAACAAAAATTGAAAAGGGATATTGGAAACATTTGGATATAGAGTTGTGCATTTTTAGTTCAGAAAATGTAACACCAACAGTCAGACCCCACACAAGCGTAACCTTTACTCTAGTCTACAGTATGTCTGCTCTAATTCTAATGAAAGTGTCCCAAAATCCACACATCAAATTATGATAATATCACACTATTTAATTTGCTGAAAGCAGGGGTTTTCAACAGGTGGTCCGTGGACCACTGGTGGTCTGTGGAAGTATTGCATGTGGTCCCTGACCATTCATTTTGTAATGTAGGATTTGTTGATTAAAAAAAGATCTTTGATAGTTGAGAAACAGTGAACTGTATGACCTGGTGACCTGATCCTGACCGTACATGTAGTAATTTACTGACAAGTTGGAGGTCAAGCAATTCAACATAAAAAGGGAGTTAGAATCTCAAGAGGGGGAAGTGCACCGGATTGTCTGGTGGAGTCAATATTATTAGGAAATTATTAGTATTCAATGGACCATTGGTTGAGAAACAGTGGGATATATACACATGGAATGCATAGCAAGTGATACAAAAGCACTAATCTATATCCCCACCCAACACATCAGTGGTCCCCAATATATACTTAACTCCCCCCTTCCTAGTAGTGGATAGCCTGGTTAATAAACCAGACTAATATCGCACGGACCGCGGGATATTAGTCTGGGGAGGCTCAGCTTGGATTTCATTTCCAGGGGAGCGGGTTGAAACATTTTCTCTTTGACGCAATTGGTCAGAGCTACTGTCAGTCAAAGGTCTCAAGCATTGAAAGTCACTGTACCAAAGCCCGCCCATATTGCATACCGTCTCCCGATTGGCCGCCCCATTTCTCTGGTGTAGGAAATGGGCGTACAATTGAGCCTCTCCAGACCGTAATCCGCCTGCACGCAATTTATTTCTGCCAACGGCTGATTCGGTCTGGTTTATTAACCAGGCTAAGTAGTGGAGTGATCCAGACATTCAATTCAAGTAAAGTGCAGATCTATAGTTTATTCAAGTAAACATACAGTAGTAGATAGATATGTGAAAAACTGTTACTTTTCAGGATTCAAATTCAAACATAGCAACAAAAATAGCAGATGGACAATCTCAAAACTTGTCGTTTCATGCGGCGTTTCGAGCGTGTATATCTGCTATACGTTTGCTGCTTTTGTGTGACACTATGTAATGAATTGACTCTTATAATAAAAGTCAATTCACTTTTTTTCAAAACAAACAAACCAATAAAAGTTTTATTGATTGAAATATGTATTAACAGTTTGCAGAATGACAGTACATTTCAAGCACAAACTCAATACAAAGACTGTTAACTGTGAGTGGACGACCCAATTAAGCATTACACTTGTTTACAAGAGGGTCCACCATGTTCAATTAATCAAAATGGTTTGTTTGTTGGTTTGTTTGTTTTGAAAAAAAAGTTAAAATATGGAGATAAGAGGTTTCTGCCAACAGCAACGAGTGAGACTACAAAGATGCGGTCAGTTAAGTGCAAACTGCGCTCATGCCTCATGAAGTATAACATTAGTGACATGGACATTAGTTTATGTCATGCTGTTGGGCAGAAACCTCTTATCTCCAAATTCTAACTTTTTGTGTTTTTTCATAAATCAATTAATTACGTTTTGAGCTTGACGATCTACTACTTTTGCTATTTTGTTATTTGAATCCTGAAAAGTATAAGATCAGGATCCGCTTTAATGTCACATCACAGTTTTACAGGTGAAACAAGTGGGTGAAATTAGTTTTTATGCGTAGTTCCCATCATGTAATTATATTTCCAAGAAAAACAAAGTAGGCCTACCTTTACCTGTATATCACAAAAGGTACAGGTAAAGGGTTTCCTTCTGTGTGGGTCTTAATTATTTTATTGCCGGCTAGCAGTTAGCATTTATGAAGTTCCCAATACTGCTATTCGCGTTCACTTTTAGAGCACGAGTATGCCCGCCCCACACACACATACTGTACGCCCCACACACACACACACACACACACACACACACACACACACACACACACACACACAAGCACACACTGTTTACCTCTCGCCAGAAGTGTTTACATGTCGTGAGCGACGCGGTACAAAGAAACAAATTCAATCCGAAATCTGGATGGCTGAAGACCCACCAAGGACAGCTCTCCTGGATTCCGATTTATGGAGGTTTGAAAATCCTCACTTTCAACTGCTTTAAACGTCCCATAGCTGGAGCGGTGGGGCGTTGCCATAGCAACCGGACCAACGCTAAAAGCTGCCGTGGGGCTGAACTATGATTTACACGGAGTATACGTTGGGGTCCGTATATATATACGGACCTGGCTGATAGCATCCTCTAGCAGCAGGTCCGTATATAAAATAATAAAATATTTACAAGCTTTTGCCACAAACGGTACAACCAAAGGGTCTCTTTGCTTTTTCCACAAAAAAAGACCAACAACAAATACATTTAAAGGGACACTTCACCCTTTTTGCAAAAAAATATATGTTAATGACATTTAGAAGCTTTAGAACACTTTCCTGGAGATCTTTATGTGTGTAATATGTGGTTTTAGATATTTTAGATTGTAGCAGTGAGCCTGTTGTCTCTGATGTCATGGACACTGGGCTCACTTCCTTCCTGGACTACATGTTGTCTCAGTAAGACAGCTCTCCCCCTATCCACAAGGAGGAGCAGTGCACCAAAGAATTATGGGAATTGTAGTCCAGGAAGGTAGTGAGACCAGTGTCCATGACATCAGAGACAACAGGCTCACTGCTACAATCTAAAATAACTAAAACCACATATTACACACATAAATACCCCCAGGAAAGTGATCTAAAGCTTCTAAACGTCATTAACATATATTTTTTTGCAAAAAGGGTGAAGTGTCCCTTTAAAAAACATTACATAGTATTTACACATATAGTACCTGAGATTGTTGTGAGGGGTTGTGACAGTTTGTGACTTGGGTGGTGCTTGTCTATAGGTAATGCACCTATTTGCTGTGTAGGCTGATCTTTCCTGGACATAATGTGGTTTCCACCGACATAGATGATAAAAATGCTTTTGGTGGATTACATACAGTATGTATGCCTGGGCATCATAGGGGCGCAGCCGGTATGAAGAGATAGATAGATAGATAGATAGATAGATAGATAGATAGATAGATAGATAGATAGATAGATAGATAGATAGATAGATAGATAGATAGATAGATAGATAGATAGATAGATAGATAGATAGATAGATAGATAGATAGATAGATTTCCTGTCAATCAGTCAGCGGTTCTCGAGAAATGCCGGGGACACGGACATAGGCGGGCACACGATTCTGTGCATTTATACATAAAAAGTAAAAAAACATCAATTTCCTTTTTTGCTACAATATTGTTTTATTCAAAGACAGATATGTACTACAATTTAGGCAGTTTCTCATTTTGCGCAAGTACTTTAAAACCATACATGAGTCAAACAGCCCTCATACAGAAATCCATAGAGCTATTGATTATCCATTGGGTTGCTTCTGCTTGGTATTACACAGCCTGGGCCAGTCCGACGTACTTCGCATCGACAGCGAAGATGGAGTAGTACTGCCTCATGAAGATATCTCCCAGGATCCAGATCTCGTCAAGAGTTCCAAGACCACTGCCAAGGCAGTCAAAGCCAGTGTTGCAACCATCTTCTCCCCACTAGAGAGAGAGAGAGAGGATTTTCACTTTCATCTTTCAAGTCTCACCCCCCAATGTTATAGTTAGGGAGTGGGACGTTCACATTGACAGCTATACTTTGTAGTAATGATTTCGTATCTGCAAAATCAACCAATATCCTAAACTGATCTTGAATTGTTGCTGCGACATTTCCTGCCACTAAATAATGGTTTAGTCAGTTCAGTGTGTGTGCGACTGTGCGTGTGTGCGCACGCATGTGTGTGTGCGTATATATGCAACTGTGCATGCATTCTCGTCTTTAATTGTTTGTCTGCACCATGTACAGTATGAGCAGGTGTGTATAGGTCAGCATGCATTAGAATGTATAGACTGACGTTCTGAACGTAGGCAGAGGCAGGGATGGTGAAGGCGTGTCCACTGAGAGTGAAGGTCAGATCAGGCATGTTCTGGATGCTCTGGCAGTTCACTGAGCCCTGTAAAAGTTATTATACAGTGGTTATACCTCTTCTTATCTAAAGGCGCTTCTTTAAATAAGCATCTTCATCCTACCCACATAGCAATAAGATGTGATTAATATGAGCCTGGTAGGGGGTGCGCTTATAAGTTTAGGTATACGCCAGATTGTCTCTTGGAGGTGTCAATTTAACCAAATGATGTGCATTCTAAATAGAGAGAAGTCTCACGTCGCTGGATCCAACATAGGAATTCAAGTTGCCAATGTCTTGGCTAGGGCCAATAATGAGTGAAGTGCCGGAGTCAATGATAGCATGGCAGCCACCATTACAGGCCACAGTCTCTCCATTGATGGTAATGCTGTTAAGAGCAATGGAAGAAGCGGAATTAATAGGAGTATCCAACAATTAAAGACTGAACTGTGTGTCAGAGAGTGGAATGCGTTTTCACCTGTCCATCTGGACCTGATACCAGGTCTCAGAGATCAAGGGGATCCAGGTGACTTGTCCGGTGTAGTGGTTTCCATCATATCCACCGAAGATCAGCTCACTGCCCTGCTGTTCGTTGCTAATGGGAGCAGGGAAGACAAATATTTTAATATCAGAGAATATGCACATACCTGTACATACTGGGCCCTATCTTGTGCCACCCATACCCCTTAAGTGGCTGTATTTTGCGTGTCTTAAGTACCAGGTCTTATTACTTAACTCAAGTTCTGGAGGCGTGATCAATGCCATTTGGCTATTCTGAGAGCATTGACCACGCCTCCAGGTCTTAAGTTAAGTAATAAGACCTGGTACTTAAGACACGCAAAATACAGCCCATCTCTAAACGTATTTGCCAATTTTTACTATTTTGAAAAACATTGTAAAATAGTTCAACAAGCTGATCCACATCGACACATTGTGAGCTTGTAGATCGACTATTTGAACTACTTTAAAAGGTTTTTCAAAATAGTAAAAAATGGCAAATAAGTTTAGGGATAAGGGGTAAGGGGTAGCACAAGATATAGCCCACTGTATATTTACCATTGTACGTAAACACACAACACACAAACAATATTCTATATATATTCAGTGTATACCTGCTCAGGTAGATAGAGAAGAGTTTCTGGGACACTAGGTTTTGCTTAATCATATTGTCAAAGACAGGCACCACATTGTCATAAGCCATGGACTGGAAGGCAAGTCCCAGGACTCCATCACACGGCATGCCGCCAGCAGAGGAATCCTCCGTCTGGGCGATTCCAAATGTCTGCTGGGCCACAGTAACCCCAGCAACCTGGAAACCAAGGTAACCAGGTAATGAGAGGTATTATGTGGATAATTGTCAGATTTGCCAAGTGATGATCCTGCAGGCCGCTTTCAATTACCTCCACATTGTCAATGCCCAGATACCCATACATGTAGCCTCTACCATACGTAATGCTCAGTGACTGGCTGCCCCACTTGAAGGTGGATGACTGCTGTGGGTTGAATTTCTTTTGGTTCTCTGTAAAACATATTGTGTCTTTTTAAGCGGTGCATTTGAGAGACAGTAAATCAGACCACTTCAGTAGTCTTCACTTATATAAGTAAAGATATGCCAATACAAACTGACTATAAATTTGACCAGTTGTTGAAGGGGGTTGGACCATAAAACCACGTGGCACCCATAGCAATTATTGCACCGATTCCACTTCCTACCCACAGTGCAGGGGCTTTATGGCAGACCTAGGCCCCCTGACTGTCTGTACTGTCGTTTGTTAGAATTTGCCTCTCACAGATGAATAAAGTATTGTTGTTTTTTAAGTTAACAGTACTCACGACAGTACTGCCCGGTGCAGTAGACAGAGGACACCCAGAGGTTGGAAGAGCCAGTGTCAATTAGAACGGTGAAGGACTGGGGAGGAGTGCCAATGGAGATGACACCATAGTAGTACAACTGGAGGTGGCACACAGCGTTGGATGATGTGACATAACATAAATTATGGAAGACTCAGATCTTTACTTAAGTTTAAAAAATATATAGCAATACCACAAAGAAATATTTTGTAGTAAATTGTATTACATATACAACACATCTCGTATGTGAATCGAACAGACTGGTCATTCTTAGTCATGAAGGCAATCCATTTTTGTTGTTATTTTTAATTGTTCAACAATGAAGTGCAAATAAGGTTTAAAGTTCGTCATCTCACATCATCATTATTGGACAAAGGCTCTGTTCCATCCTCAAGGATGTCGGCCACGGGGTAATATTTCTTGATGTGCTCAAGTGGAGATGTCCGTGGAGATTTCTGCTTGATCAGGGGCATTCTACACAGTGAGAAAAAGATCAGTAATAATGCCAAGCCATTTTTTATTATCCATTGTAGTGCAATTGAATATCTTGAAAAGGTAATATTGCTTGTCATTTCCATTGGGACATGATGGCTACTTTATCATCAATAATTAAATTTCTTTACTTTGCACTGTATAGGCTATTGAATGATGATGTATGCTGTTATTCTATATTATACAAACTTCTGTGTATCCTGATTCAATCCTATCTTCTAGTTTCTCATATATTTTTCAACCTGTATTTGTCCCTGTTATTAACATTTCACAGCAACATTCCATTGTGCACACAATTGTATTAGAGTGAGTGACAAATAAAACCTCTTCATTCATAATCATATTATACAATAATGATATTGGTGTATTGCTTCATTCAGCCAGGTGGTTCTTACCTGTGGAGACATTCAGAGAGAGCCACCAGGGCACAGAGGACAACAAGCCACTTCATGGTTGTTAATGGTTTGCTGCTGGAAAATATGGTGAAAGACACTGTCCGTATATAACTATATATACAGTCCATTCTGTCCGGAAAATGCCTTTCCATGTCACCAAATAACATGATAACTTGGTGAGATATGGCCATATCTCTGACAATCCAAGATAACTAGTTTTAATTTGCTTTTACTATACTTGACATTCAGACCAGAATAACTTTGCCAGAGCTACTGTACTGTATGTAGTTGATAACAACATATTTTTGGGAAAGGGATATTGGAAAATCCACCAGGCCAGGTAGTAGAAGTCAATCTTAGCCAATCAGGATGAAATGAAAAATCGGACAGATCCGTCTTGATGACATGACTACAGAGATAATGTGCACCGATTTGCGTGTTGTTTGGACAACATTTGTAGGAGTAATATATATATATATATATATATATATATATATATATATATACACACACTGTATATTCTTTTTGCAAACTTTAGATGTTAATCTTAGCCAATCAGAATGGTATAAAAAAATATCTGACAGATCCATCTTGATCACATGACTATAGAGAAAAGGTTACAGTATAACCGTTATACTGTATACAGTCCATTGTGTCCCGAAAATGCCTTTTCTTGGTGAGATATGGCCATATCTCTGACAATCCAAGATAACTAGTTCATATATTTTTTTTTTACATCACAAACTGCCGGCAAATCAGAGCACCTGTTTGAGCCAGAAAACCCCAGATCACAGAAAATCTACTGAATGTTAAAAGTTCATGTTTTTTGGGTGCAATTGAGATTAGAAAACCTAAAAAAAATAAGAACAATTCCAAAACCTTTTTTTTAATGTCACAATCCCTTTAACTACATTTATTTGATCTTGAAATCTTATATACAACATATAAAACGGGTGTAGAAAGGTTCCCTCAGTGGAGCCCAAATCTCAGCCAGGCCCCACACCCCAATAATTACACTGTCTGACGCAGTGACATAAAACTCTGACTGTATGTCTCTGTCGCTGTGTCTTGCATGCCTCTTGCAACAGTATGGTTACATAAGCCTTGAAACGAGTTCACTGTGCGTGTGCACTTACAATATGCGTGTGTGTCATTGGGGAGCGGGGTATCACATATGAGTGTGTGTGTGTGTATGTGTGTTTATAGACAATACCTCACACACACATTTTAGGACGCATGCCCCTCTGGTTATATGCAATTCCGGTTGGACTAGTTGTCAGAGCCCTTATACCTGTTGTCCTTTAGGGTTAATGGATCCATTAAGGTTTGGGTCTGGCATTTTGGAAGCTCCACTTGGGCTACTCATATTGGTGAAATCAGGCCAGGGATGTATGGGAAAAGAAGGGACAGATATAGCCCCTCCCGGAGATATAGTTCATGGATTTATAGATATTTATGGACGACCGCTGATTCCAGTGACTTGCACTCCCTCTGATTTCTCCATGATTCACATGGTAAGTTTGAAGTCTATCAAAGCATAGCAAATGCATTTATAGAGATTGTTTATTGGTTACAATATACAGTATTTTATATAAATAACAGATTTACTATTACTACTTGGACAGTTACCCATTTGTGCAAGTACTTTACAACCATATATGAATCATATAGCCCGATACAGGAAGTCGAGTATAGTTGATTATCCATTGGGTTGCTTGGTTTGATTACACAGCCTGGGCCAGTCCAACGTACTTCGCCCCGACGTGAAAGACGGAGTAGTACTGCCTCATGAAGACATCTCCCAGGATCCAGAGCTGGTCAATTCCACCACCGTTGCCAAGGCTGTCAAAGCCAGTGCTACAACCAGAGTCCCACTGGAGAAAGAGAGGAGGACGTGTATTTCACTCACAAATAATTTTTGATAGTTCTAGCCAGTAGGTAGACTGGAGACTACTACAGTGTGTAGACTGACCTGTTGAACGTAGGCAGAGGCAGGGATGGTGAAGGCGTGTCCATTGAGAGTGAAGGTCACATCAGGCATGTTCTGGATGTTCTGGCAGCTCACTGTGTTCTGTATAAATAATATGTGTTTTGCTTAACTTCACACATTTTCAAATTTCAACCTATGTTCATATAATTGGTTCTCTCACTAATGTTAATTATAAGCTGGCACAATTTCTGTTAACTTTGCCTGTGTCTCAGACGAGCTAATAATGAATTGCATTTTTATGGCGCTTTTCTATGCACTATGTGCCTACTCAAAGCGCTTACAATGGTTCATTCATTCATACATTGGGAGGTGAAGCGGCAAACAGTCGACGCCAGCGTCCTCACTTCCCACCCCCAATCCAACCCTTGATGCTGAGTGTCAAGCAGGGAGGCACTGGGTCCCATTATTTAGAGTCTTTGGTATGACCCGGCCGGGGATCGAACCCCCGACCTCCCAGTCTCAGGGCGGACACTCTAAACACAAGGCCACTGAGCTAGGGCTTAGTTTGGATGGAACTAGCCGCTCCAACATGTGGCTTTGTACTATGTGTAAGGTGTGGCAGTGGCTCAGGGGTAGAGTGGCCGGTAGAGAGGCTGGATCCCAGTTCATTGTTCATTTTGCCATCTTGTGTATTGTATATTGTATGTAAAAAAGAAAATGCTATCTCACACTGGTGCTGCTGGCTCCAACCCCGGCATTCATGTTATTTATGCCATTGCTTGGGCCAACAATGAGGGCAGTGCCGGAGTCAATGATAGCATTGCAGCCACCATTACAGGCCACAGTCTGTCCATTGATGATAATACTGCAATAGCAGAAGCAGAATTAATAGGTGTATCCTTTGCGTTTTAAAAAGTGAATTGTGTGATGATTGTGGAATGCATTTTCACCTGTCCATCTGGACCTGATACCAGCTCTCAGAGATCAAGGGGATCCAGGTGATTTGTCCGGTGTAGTGGCTCTCATCAACACCGCCGAAGATCAGCTCACTGCCCTGCTGTTCATCCCTAATGGGAGCAGGGCACATATTTTAGTATCAGACGAAATTAACACAAACACACACACGCACGCACACACACACATGCACGCACGCACACACACACACACACACACACACACACACACACACACACACACACACACACACGCACGCACGCACGCACGCACGCACGCACGCACACAGACACACACACACACACACACACACACACACACACACACACACACAAACAAACACTATTCCATGATAGTTCAGTACCGGCTCAGGTAGAGAGAGAAGAGTTGCTGAGACACCAGGTTCTGCTGAATCATGTTTTGAAAGACAGGCTCCACATTGTCAACAGCAATGGACTGGAAGGCAAGTCCAAAGATTCCATCACACGGCATGCCGCCAAGAGCAGAATCCTCCGTCTCGGCGACTCCAAATGTCTGCTGGGCCACAGTAACCCCAGCAACCTGGAAACCAAGGTAACCGACATTAATGAAAGTTCCTTTTTGTTTGTCTCGTGGAGAGGCAGAATAGAAAAGAAGAATTGTCCAATTTGCCAAGGGCTGTTTTCAATTACCTCAATATTATCAATGCCCAGATATCCAGTCATGTAGCCTAAACCATACTGAATGGACAGTGACTGGCTGCCCCACTTGAAGGTGGATGACTGCTGTGGGTTGAATTTCTTTTGGTTCTCTGTAAAACATAGCATGCCTTTTCAGCTGTACAATATAGAGAAGGTAAATTGAGTATCAGACCTATACTTGAATTAACAAATCTGAATTTATTTAGCAAACAATAACAAGAAAAGCGTGCTCCTCATCTGAACACAGAACACACTCTGCTGGGCTGGCCGGGCTCTTTGTTCTGGTACAAGAATGCAAAGTGGTACTGTATGCAAAGTGCAAAGGGGTGGTGCAGGGGTTGGACCATAATCAATGGTCAATTCTTCTGTTGCACCTAGACCCCCTAACTGTCTGTAATGTCATGTCTTTGTTAGGAATTGCCTCTCAAGGATAAATAAAGTATTTAGTGTTTTTTGTAAGTTAACTCACGACAGTACTGTCCGGTGCAGTAGACAGAGTCCACCCAGAGGTTGGAAGAGCCAGTGTCAATATGAACGGTGAAAGACTGTGGAGGATTGCCTATGGAGATCACCCCATAGTAGTACATCTGCAGGGGACACACAGCATAGAGGAAGTAGCCTATTGCAACAGCAATGGTGGAAGAAGTAAAAGTAGTAATATGTCCTGTATTGTTATGTCCTGTATTGTTATTATGCAGAATTGACCTTTCATCCCCCCTCCCCCCCCCCCCCCCCCCCCTCAATCTGTTATGTTTCTCTATGGCTGTAATATGATGAAGTGTAAATTATGTATGTATGTTTGATATTCTGCTGGCCTGGACTTACGTCGTAATAATTGGTCAAAGGCTCAGTTTCAGTCTGGAAGAACTCAGCATTGGGATAGAACTTCTTGAGGACCTCCTGTGGAGATTTATGCGGAGATTTCCGCTTGATCAGGGGCATCCTACACACAGTGAGAAACAGATCACTAATATTACCAAGCCCTTTCTGATTATCCTTTGCAGTGCAGTGGATGAATTAATATAGCTTATTAGTCGGAATATAGCTTTGAAAAGATCCAACAAAATAATTAATTCATTGTCATTTCCATCAGGACATGATGACAATAATGTCATCAAGCTTTGGCTTAAAATAATGGCTATACTGCACACTATGAATTCTGTATATCCTTAGTGCTATATTGGTCTCTCATCATATTCTGTACATAGGCCTATACTCCCTTTAATATTTATTGTTGATGAACCTTTTTCTTGTTTATTTATTTTTTAAACTTGTATTATTGTGTTATTAAATCTTGTTTTTATGTTAGCAGAGTCTGTGGAGCATGTTACACCAAATTTCACTGTGCACATTTGTATAAGAGTGAGTAACAAATAAAACCTCTCACTAATCATTTGTATTATACAATAATGCTCAAACGGTGTATGGCTTCATTCAGCCAGGTGGTTCTTACCTGTGGAGACATTCAGAGAGAGCCACCAGGGCACAGAGCACAACAAGCCACTTCATGGTTGCTAACTTTGCTGCTGTAGAGAGTGAAATACACTGTCCTTATATACAGTCCATTGTGTCCCGAAAATGCCTTTCCATGTCACCAAATAACATGATAACTTGGTGAGATATGGCCATATCTCTGACAATCCAAGATAACTAGTTTTAATTTGCTTTTACTATATTGACATTCAGACCAGAAGAACTTTGCCAGAGCTACTGTAGTGTATGCAGGGCCGGTCCTGAGCAATCTGGCGCCCCAAGCAGGATTTTTCGCAGCCCACCATACATAATAGCCGGGGAGCCACGGGCCCCAAAATTGGACAGGACCTGTGATGTCATGCCGTACTTTTTATTAGTGTTTTTTCTATTCATTTGGACATTAAGGTCCACAGAATGAGAGGCCTGCTCTGCCGGAAACATCGCGAAAAAAGATTATGGCCATTTTTGTATAGCCTACCACACCATAGACAACCAATATAAGGCAACATTTCCCAAATGTTATCATGCTTTAAGAAGCATTTGGCAATTGTGACATGTCAAACTCCTTGGCCTAAAGGCTACCTGTCTGTGGGGAGTGTTGGCTGATGAATGAATATCAACATTGTCAAATTATGACAGGCAATTCCTCCTGTCAAAATATGACCCCCCCCAGTCAAAAAACACTTTGTTTGGGGGCCCAAATGTGCTGACCTCAACACATTTTGTGCTGACCTCATCACATTTGTGATGACAGCTATGGCCGTCTTTAGGCCAAGGAGTGTTTTTCGTGCAAAACAAATGCTTGGAATAGATTCAGAATCATGAAAACAGACATGTCACATGACTCGTCTCATATGCTCTTAAAGCATGATGAAATTTGAGAAATCTTGCCTTATATTGGTTGTCTATGGTGTGTTATAAAAAAATGGCCATAACCTTTTTTTCGCGATGTTTCCGGCAGAGCAGGTCTCTCATTCTGTGGACCTTAACCGATTCCGTATATAGGATGTTGCCACACGTCATATAGGGGTCCCAATCGACGCGTACATAGGACGTCCTCAGACGTCCTATAACCTCACTGATACCGGGCGAGGTAAGAATATTCAGATTTTATTTTATTTTTTGTCAGTTCGCCTTTCGGCTATACCGTATGCTACTCTCTGCACTAAAATGTGCTTACCGTTGACTTAGCTGTTAGCGCGGCGGAAAGAATGACTCGTCTCTCCTAATCCAGGGCGCTCTCCGTGGTGTTGAACGGATCGATACGCTGGCGCTTCATTTCTGCTCCTCATCCGTCTCTCTCCCGCAAAATATGAACGCTTTTTGGATCATAATATCGTATAAATTAAAACGAGCAATGTAAAGTAAACTTTTTTTAGTTTCCGGGTCGTGGGTTTCAGAATAAAAGCGACCAGACAACTCTGGCACCCCAGAGCTCCTATTTTGAAGAACTTCCGGCACTGATTGTTTAATGACCAAGTGAATAGAGAAAACACAAATAAAAAGTATGGCATGACATCACAGGTTAATCCTTAACCGTCCGATCTTTTGGGCCTGTGGCTCCCACGGCTATATAAGCCTTAAAACGAGCAACAAGTTCACAGCCCGTCAGCCCGTGTGCACATAATTATGCATGTACTTATGCAGAGACACAGGGTATCATGCAGGTGTATGTGGGTGTATAGACAATACCTCACACACACACACACACACACACACACACATTAGGATGGCCAATACTGTCAGAGCACTGGTTGTTATACTTGATAGAATATAGGGATTACGGACTGATTTAATGAGATTTATTCTCACATCACAGTTTTTTCAAAGAAAATCTAAGAAAAGGAAGAGGAGGGGAGGGGAGGGGGTTAAAGAGATCAAGGCAGGAAAAATAAATAATGTTGAGCGTTTTTGCCACAACAAGTACAGGTAAAGGGTTTTCTTCTGTGTGGTTCTTAGATATGTACAAGATTTTGCCACAAACGAACGGTACAAGAAAAAGGTCTCTTATAGCTTATTTACAGGCATTTGCTACAAACTGTACAAAGTACTCCTTATCCTTATGGTTATGGCTGAGTCATGGTGACATAAGGGTGACGACGTGGTACGCCCGCCCGCCGGACGGCCTTTCCCCCCTTAACCCATTCTGACCTGAGATCAGATTCATACGAGGTTTCCCACTGGACACACACTGGTCTGATGAACCCATTCTGACCTGAGATCAGATTCTAGAAATGTCAGTCGTTCTTCGATTTTTCAAAAATAGCAGACCTACAAGCTCGTATCGCGCCACTCGGTGGCGCGATATGAGCTTGTAGATCTGCTATTTTTCAATAGCTAAAGCATAACATGATGCTGACACCAAAATGGGTGCCCGTTCAGAATGGGTTAAGTCAATTTTATATAGGATGGAAAGAGGGGAAAAAAGAAACATCAATTTATTTCGCTTTTTTGCTACAGTATATTTTATTCAAAATTTGATATAACAGATTCACTATTACGACTTGGTCAGTTTCACAACGCCCTCCTTATGAAATCATAGAGTCATTGATTATCCATTGGGTTGCTTGGTTGGATCACACAGCCGGGGCCAGTCCAACGTACTTCGCCCCGACGTCAAAGACGGAATAGTACTGCCTCATGAAGACATCTCCCAGGATCCACAGCTGGTCAATTCCACCACCGCCGCCAAGGCTGTCAAAGCCAGTGCTGCAACCAGAGCCCCACTGGAGAAAGAGAGGTGGACGTGTATTTCACTCACAAAGAATTTGATAGTTTTACATGTCTTCTTCTCATCTGTAACTGTTGCGTGCATATGTACTGTATGGGTCGGTACATTAGAGTGGGTATAAACCATAGACTGTAAAAAATATGGACAAAGCGTTCTCCGGGTCTAACATGAACGTAAAATGAAGCCTGAAATCGCTTCATTGTAAATCGCCATCTTTCTAGATCCGTTTGGTACCAGCTGGCCATTGGCTGGCTCCGTTTTGGACCAGCTGGCCATTGGCTGCCCAGACAACGAGGCGGGACTTCCCCCCTTCTTCTCCGTTGGTTTTTATTTTGACTCGAGTGGGAGGGGAATCCCGATCATAGACTGTAACGGTAGCCACGCCCCTCAGAACATACGCGATGTTTTTTTTTCTTTATGGTCATTTTTTTAATTAATGGGACCATAATTTTCCAAAAAGAATATTATGACATTAGAAATGAGACTTTAAACTAGTGACTGGAAGAAGAAAGTATTCATGACCATGTTTATTAAGGTAATACAGTCTAGGTGAAGTTGGGCCAAAATACATGGGCCTCTATGGAGCTATGGGGCTTTTTGGGTCCAGCCCAGCGCCACAACAGGCCATTATATGAACTACCGATTTCAAATGAGGCTTCACGAAATATCTGGCTGACTGCCCCCCTGGTATAAACTGACCTGCATAACGTAGGCAGAGGCAGGGATGGTGAAGGCGTGTCCATTGAGAGTGAAGGTCACATCAGGCATGCTCTGGATGTTCTGACAGCTCACTGTTTTCTGTATAAAGAAAGTGATGTGTTTTTCTTTTTTCTTTTTAGCAGCAACGTACAGCAGTGGTACTTAATTTTATTTTAACCACTTTGTGCATTTTCAACTTATAATTGGTCCTCATGCTCATTATAAGATGGCATGTAATTTCGTGGTCTGAGCAGTTCTTTGGACTGTTTATAAACCTGCCTGCCAGTGACATAATCGTTAGGTTTTTTTTAATGCCAGTAGCAACAATAGCTTCTATTTCAGCACGCTAACTTTCCAGAAAGAGAAAGACTGTGATTTCTATTCGCTTTGAATCTCCATCGATGATGTCACTGGTAGGCAGGTTTCTGAGCTGACACAGAGTGGATAGATGGAAAGTGTGCAATTAGTCAATCCGAATTTGTATTTCTTTATTATTTTTGTCTGTTTTTTCTAATTGTGTATATTGGAGTGGAGGAAGCGAATAGTAATGCTACACCTGTAGCAGATACTAATATGAGTGTGTGCCAACTTGTTCATTTTGCCATGTAGGTAGGTAGTCTCCTTTTGATGAGTTGTCAATTTGATAACTTATACATGTATATTCTAAATTGGGGAAATAAGAAGAAACTGCAGGTATCTCACGCTGGTGGTGCTGGCTCCAACCCAGGCATTCATGTTGTTTATCCCATTGCTTGGGCCAACAATGAGGGCAGTGCCGGAGTCAATGATAGCATGGCAGCCACCGGCACAGGCCACAATTTGTCCGTTGATGGTAATACTGACCAATGGCAGAAGCAGAATTAATAGGAGTATCCTTTGTTTAGGCAATGTGTTTCTGGTATCAACTTTTAAAAAGTGAATAGTGTGATAGTGAAATGTATTTTCACCTGTCCATATAGACCTGATACCAGCTCTCAGAGATCAAGGGGATCCAGGTGATTTGTCCAGTGTAGTGGCTCTCATCAACACCACCGAAGATCAGCTCACTGCCCTGCTGTTCATTCCTAATGGGAGCAGGGAAGACACATATTTTAGTATTAAATGAAATTATCACGCACACATTTAAATATACTGTACAGTACATATACATGTAATGCATACAGTATACATTCCTGATACACAAACATAAACAGACACTATGCCATACTAGTTCATTACCGGCTCAGGTACAGAGAGAAGAGTTGCTGAGACACCAGGTTCTGCTGAATCATATTGTCAAAGACAGTCACCACATTGTCAACAGCAATGGACTGGAAGGCAAGTCCAAAGATTCCATCACACGGCATGCCGCCAAGCATAGAATCTTCCGTCTGGGAGATTCCAAATGTCTGCTGGGCCACAGTAACTCCAGCAACCTGGAAACCAAGGAAACCAATTCAAGTATCTGGTGGAGAGTACATAATTGTCAGATTTGCCAAGAGGTCCTGGCTTCTTTCAATTACCTCGATAGTATCAATGCCCAGATATCCAGTCATGTAGCCTAAACCATACTGAATGGTCAGTGACTGGCTGCCCCACTTGAAGGTGGATGACTGCTGTGGATCGAATTTCTTTTGGTTCTCTGTAAAACATAATTGTGTCTATTAGCTTAACATTTGAGAGAAGCTATAAATTGGACTGAGTCAATCAGAACTATTATTGGAGTAAGAAAACAAGTCTTCACTATACACACTGAATTTATTTAGCAGCAACAGTATAGTAACAAACTGTATACAAATTGGAAATGGGTGGCATAGGGGTTGGTCCATTCTTCTAGCCTGTTCCACTTCCTACCCAGTGTACCCACGGTGCAGGGGCCGGGCTTTATGGCAGACCTAGGCCCCCTGACTGTCTGTACTATCGTTTGTTAGAATTTGCCTCTCAGGGATAACTAAAGTATTGTTGTTTTTTAAGTTAACAGTACTCACGACAGGTCTTGCCGGTGCAGTAGACAGAGTCCACCCAGAGGTTGGAAGAGCCTGTGTCAATTTGAAAGGTGAAGGACTGTGGAGGAGTGCCAATGGAGATCACTCCATAGTAGTAGATCTGCAGGTGACACACAGCAATGAGGTCATAGGTCATTGAGCGGTGCCATTATCTAAATCTGCAAAGTAACTATTAACTAAAGTTTTCAAATATTGTAGTGGAGTAAAACGTACAATATGTAGTGGAGTAGAAGTATAGCCCAATTCATTCTTAGTTGAACTGCCAATCTGTTATTTTGATGTTATCTTTAATGGACGATGAAGTCAATCAGGTTTAAAGTTTGTCATTCTGATGGCCTGAACTTACGTCGTAATAATTGGTCAAAGGCTCAGTTTCAGTCTGGAAGACTTCAGCATTGGGATAGAACTTCTTGACGACGTCCCGTGGAGATTTGTGTGGAGATTTCATCTTGATCAGGGGCATCCTACACACAGTGGGAAAATGTTCAGTAATATTACCAAGCCCTTTCTTTATTATCCTTTGCAGTGCAGTCAGTGGATGAATGAACATCTCTGAATAGCTTTGACAAGGTAAATCAAAATAGCTTGTCATTTCCATCGGGACATGATGGCCGGATTGTCATCAAGCCTTAGCTTACAATAATACAATTTCTTGACTTTGTATTATGTATAGGCTATATTATTCTCTCATCATAATTATTCTGTATTGCTGCCAAATGTTTTTCTTTCTTTTACTTAAAAAAGAAAACTTGTATAATATCCTGTTATTAAATCCAGTTATATACTGTATTATTAGCACAGTACGTGGAGCATGTCACACCAATATTCCATTGTGCACACTTAAGCCTACAGGAGTGAGTGACAAATAAAACCTCTTGAATCTTCAAACATCAACAAACTTCATTCAGCCAGGTGGTTCTTACCTGTGGAGACATTCAGAGAGAGCCACCAGGGCACAGAGGACAACAAGCCACTTCATGGTTGTTAACTTTGCTGCTGGACTCAGAGTGAAAATATGGTGAAAGACGCCATCCTTATATACAGTCCATTGTGTTCCCAAAATGCCTTTCCACCAAATAGCATGATAACTTGGTGAGATATGGCCATATCTCTGAAACGCTTTTACTATATTGACATTCACATCAGAAGATTTGTGCCAGAGCTACTTTACTGTATGTACAATAGTTGATATAGTCTTGGAAAGGGGATATGGAAAAAACTTTGTGTACTTAAAACAGTATACCGGTAGGTAGTTTGGGGGTATCATATCAGTGGCCACTTTGGACACAAATACCATGGCAGCTGCCAATGGTATGGACTTCATTACCCAATCATTACACCAGAAGATTTCACAAGGACGTGCTGTGATTGGCCAGTCTTAGCTTTGACTGGCAGTTCTGCCTTGATGCCTTGGCAAATGCTAGGATGAAACTCATTGTCTAAACTTAGTAATACAGTTAAGTTAAACTTAGTAATACAGTTAAGTTAAATGCTAGGATGAAACTCATTGTCTAAACTTAGTAATACAGTTAAGTTAAACTTAGTAATACAGTTAAGTTAAATGCTAGGATGAAACTCATTGTCTCCCCTAAACTTAGTAATACAGTTAAGTCCCTAGCAGGGAACAGTCCCCATGCAAGCATAGCCTATAGTAGCATCATTCTTCAAATGGATATAAATGCTACTAAGATGTTGTGAAATTGTGTTACCTGAGATGGTTGAAAAAAGAAAAAAGTATAAGTTCCATGGTTCAACTTTATTGTCAACAATACCAGTTACAGGGTAAAAGGCATGTGAAATTTATTGTCAAAGACCACACAAGAGCTACAGTCTATCTAGTATCAAATAATCTGTATAAAATAACTAAGTGCAGGTTAAAACTAACATTTCTAAAACAACTACTGAAAGTTCAAGATCTCAGGTGCAAAAATGCAGAAAGCCTTAGACATATGGCCATATAGTGACATGACTAGTCTCATGCACTCTTTACCTGATCAGAGCGGCTATTCAAACTTCTCTGCCTATACCTACTCATCCCTGGCTTCTCTCCTGCTGTGCGGACGTGCACCGCTGCTGCTGTCTCCCTGCCTCGCTTGCTGCTAACCTGCTGCTCATGAAGTTTTTGCAAATCCCACCGCCTCCCCAGCATCCACCTGTAGGCTCTGTTTCTATATCGCCCTGCATGGGGGTCTTATTCATTCCCTGTAATTCTATGTGGCTTATAACTTAACTAAAATGTTAATGTTACAGGGAATGAATAGGGACAGAGCCCTGACGCCTATCTAATCTATGCTTCATATATCTATGCTCAATTATGCTCAATATATTCTAAATTCATTCTAAGAGTTGTCTGACTGAAATACTAATATGTCTCTGGTCCTCTCTGCCTGTGTTTTGCATGCCTCATGTGAATCTCACACCCATACAGCGGGTACTGTATGTGTGTGTGTGTGTGTGTGTGTGTGTGTGTGTGTGTGTGTGTGTGTGTGTGTGTGTGTGTTTGTGTGTGTACCATAGACTGTAAAAATAAATATGGACAAAGCGTTCGCCGGGTCTGATATGGACGTAAAATGAAGCCTGTCAGTCCTTGTATTGTAAATCGCCATCTGGCTGGCCCAGACAACGAGGCGGGACTTTTATTTTGACTCGAACAGAGGGGTGGCTCCCGATCATAGACTGTAACGGTAGCCACGCCCCTCAGAACATACGCGACTTTATGGTAAAAAATAATAATAAATGGGACCATAATTTTCCAAAAAGAATATTATGACATGAGAAGTGAGACTTTAAACTAGTGACTGGAAGCAGAAAGTATTCATGACCATGTTTATTAAGGTAATACAGTCTAGGTGAAGTTGGGCCCAAATACAGCGCCACAACAGGCCATTATATGAACTTTCAGGATGTCCCGATTTCCTTAGTGGCTTCACAAAATATCTGTCTGACTGCCCCCCTGGTGTGTACAGACAATACCTCACACAGTCTAGGTCTAGGACGGCAATTTCATAATACTAGATAGATGAGGGGAGAAAAAACATTTATTTCCCTTGTTTGCTATAATATATTTTATTCAAAATATAACATTACATTTATTATTACAACTTAGACAGTTTCCCATTTGTGCACGTACTTTACAACCATACAATCATGGAAGTCATAGAGAGTTATATTGATTATCCTTTGGGTTGCTTGGTTTGATTACACAGCTGGGGCCAGTCCAACGTACTTGGAGCCCATGTCAAAGACGGAGTAGTACTGCCTCATGAAGACATCTCCCAGGATCCAGAGGCTGTCAACTCCACCGCCGCTGCCCATGCTGCCAAAGCCAGTGCTGCAACCAGAGCCCCACTGGAGAGAGAGAGAGAGAGGAGGGTGTGTATTTCACTCACACATACTGTAATTGTTGATAGTTTGAATTTTAGGGTCAGTGTACATTAGAGTGTGTAGACTGACCTGTTGAACGTAGGCAGAGGCAGGGATGGTGAAGGCGTTTCCATTGAGAGTGAAGGTCACATCAGGCATGTTCTGTTGGTTCTGGCAGCTCACTGAGTTCTGTATAAAGTATATAATGTGTTTTTAGCAGTAACAGTGGTGGTACTTATTTTTATTTAAAGTTGATTAAAGGACCACTCTTTCAACATCTTATAATTGGCCCTCATTAATAATAAGTAAGGGATAATATCTAGCTATAGGTGGTCATTGCCTCGGTGGTTAAACTCCCTGTCGGTGAATTATCTCCCGACAATGACCACCTAGCCAGATATTATCCCGCTTATTACATGGCTACCTAACATAAATTAATACATTGACCCAAAACACAACAAAACAAGTATTCCACAAGTTTGCGCTGGCTGCGTCTGGCCAGCTGCAGGGCTGGAGCCATAGGCTGGAGCACTGTCAGAAAACAAGGAAGTGAGTTGATCAAATAGAATCCATTTTCGGGTACTGTTTCGTCTATTTCTCGTTCAAATGTTTTCAAAAACATTTTTTGAGAGCAATGTTTAGCTGTAAATGACATTGTGTGTCACTAGTGTGTGTGTGTGTGTGTGTTTACATGGCTGTCATGTTGGAAACAGCAGTAAATCAAGCGGGGCGCAGCCGCACAGCTGGTTTGATTAGGCAGAGGTCTGTTATAGAGCGGAGCGGTCATTATCAAGACATAACTCACAGCTGAATTCAGCGATTGACCAATCAGAATCAAGCATTCAACCAAGCCATGTAATAATGCTCATTATGAGATGACACCATATCTGTTTACGTGGTCTGTGTCTCAGAGGAGGGCTTTGAACAGTTTAGAAACCTGCCTACCAGTGGTATCATTGCCTATAGGCGTTTTTTTCTGCTTTCTATTTTTGCCATACATTTATTTTGAATGGCTTATAGTTCGGCACGCTAACTTTCCAGGAAGATAATTTTTGCTGAGAATCTCCATCAATTGTGTCAAAAATGGTTGTTTTTTTGCAACTTTCCGAACTGTCCACATTCCACCAATAAGATGCAGAGTGAGTAGATGGAAATTGTGCAATCTATTGTGATGATCTAACTGCTCCTTTAATCGAAATGAGCATCTTCACACATCATTCCTACTCACACAAAGACATGAGCCTATAGGAGGTGTCCAGGTGGTCATTTTGATCACTTCGACCTGTGTGTTCTAAATTGGGGGAATGAAAACGGCAAGAGCAGAACATGTATGTAACTCACGTCGCTGCCGCTGGCGCCAACCCATGAATTGATGTTGTTGATGCCGTTCTGTGGTCCCATAACGAGAGAAGTGCCAGAGTCAATGATAGCATTGCAGCCACCGGCACAGGCCACAATATTTCCGTTGATGGTAACACTGTTAAGAGCAATAGAAGAAGCCGAATTAGTAGAATTATCCATGTATAGGCAAGGTTTTGCTGCTGTCAACGTTTAAAAAGTGCATCGTTTCAGTAAAGTAGAAAGCGTTTGCACCTTACCTGTCCATCTTGATCTCATACCAGGTCGCAGAGGTCAAGGGGATCCAAATGATTTGTCCGGTGAAGTGGCTCTCGTCATAACCACCAAACACCAGCTCACTGCCCTGCTGCTCATTGCTAAGGGAGCGGGGAAGACAAATATTTTTTGTATCAGAGGGAATTACGTTTAAATATGCAGTACACACATGCAGTCTATTTACCATTTTACACAAACACAACTGCACACTATTTCAGTACCCGGTCAGGTAGAGAGAGAACATTGGCTGAGACACCAGGTTCTGCTGAACCATGTTTTGAAAGACAGGCTCCACGTTGTCAGAGGCGAGGGCCTGGAAGGCCATTCCCAGGAGACCGTCTGTGGTCTCCTCGTTGTCCTCCGTCTTGGCGACTCCAAATGTCTGCTGGTTCACTGAAATCCCCCCAATCTGGAAACCAAAAGTTTAGCAGTTAATAAACTTCCCTATACTCATGGTGGAGAGAGGCACAATATGCAGATAATTGTCAGATTTCAATCACCGAAACAGTGTCAATGCCCAGATATCCAGTCATGAAGCCGGACCCATATGTGATGGAGATAGGCTGGCTGCCCCACTGGAAGGTGGAAGACTGCTGTGGGTTGAACAGCTGGTGGTTCTCTGTGAAAAATACATGTGTTTAGTTTTTTTGGTCTGTGCATATGACAGAAGGTAAATTGGATATTCTATTTACAGACCATGTGTCTTGACTCTTCATGTACAGCATGCAAATGTAGGCAATTATACAAACCTTTCAACAAACAGTAACAAGAAATTTGAAAACCCTTTGTCCTACAAAGCCGGTAGAATGCTGTGGATCATAGAATAGAACAGTCCCAACTCCTTGGGGTGTTTTCTTTTTGTCAATGTATACTTGCACATCCGTGACATTTCAGGATAACACATTGACACATTGCTGGCCTGGCCTGGCCTGGAATTGAACCTTGGGCCAATCAGAGCCTCTGGCTTCCTAGGGGGGCTCACTAACCACTCAGCTATGCATCAGTCCATGCCCTTGGGCCCCTTATGGAAGACCTTCACCTGGGCCCTAACTGTCTGTACTGTCCCTCAGGGGATAAATGAAGTATTTTTTATTTTAGTTCACAGTACTCACGACAGGCGGTGCAGAGGGTGGAGGACACCCAGAGGTTGGCTGAGCCCGTGTCAATTTGAACGGTGAAGGACTGTGGAGGAGTGCCAATGGAGACAATCCCATAGTAGAGCATCTGGAGATGACACAGCAATAGATGAAAAACATAACAGGTGGAAGAAGCACTCAGATATCAATACCATATTATAGAAATACTGCTACAAGTTAAAGTCCTGTATTCAAAATTGTACTTGAGTGTAAAAGTATTAGGTTTGATATACTGTACACAAAGTACAACATGTAAAAGTCATTCATTATGCAGAATGTCACCTTTAAAATTAAAATAAAAAAATGTATCTACAAGCTCAAAACATGTTGCATTGTGTTACAATGTATAAGCCTTAAATGGTTATTGTTATTGTAAGTTAGTTTAGTAACTTCAAATTATTGTGGTGGAGTAAAAAGTACTATATTTAACTCCTACTCCTAGTGGAGTACAAGTACTGAAGTAGGCTACAGCATTGGGGTAAATGTGCTTACTTACTATCCACCACTGCGTTTAACAGAAATGTACAATAGCATATCATATAATATAATATACATTTATTGAATTCTGAACACAAAAGGACAGAAGATTTAGGTGATTCAAGTGTCTGCTGCTTTTACAATAATGGCTTTTACAATGTCCCTGACTGTCATTCATTAGATAATGAGACGAACTAAAGCCTAATTCATTCTTAGTTGTACGGCCAATCTGTTATTTGTCTTATTTATTTAACAGTTGTACAATGTAGTATATACATTTTGTCAAAGTTGGACATTCTGCTGACTTACTTCATAGTCATTGGTCAACGGCGCTGTTGCTTGGAACTCAGCATCGGGGTAGTATTTCTTCAGGTACTCCTGTGGAGACCTGCGCTTATGTTTCCCCTTGATCAGGGGCATCCTACACACACACACACACACACACACACACACACACACACACACACACACACACACACACACACACACACACACACACACACACACACACACACACACACACACACACACACACACACACACACACACAGTGAGAAAATAATCAGTAATAAAGTCATGCACAAATTCAGATTATAAGCTCTTCACCTACTGCAAACACAGCCCCTTACTTTATGACAATCAGACATTCAGACTTCTGAATGAATTAGTGTGAAAAATATCCTTGAATGGCTTATCGCTTCCATCGGGACACTGACAAGATTTTCATCAAGCTTGCAAATAATTACATTTCTATATGTTGCATTTGCACTACTTTATATATAGGATATACTGCATAATATATATTCTGTATATGCAGATTGATAATTTATCCTCCCATCACATTCTGTATACCCTCTTACCGTTTGCTGTTAAATGTTTTTCTTGTTTTTACGTCTTTACTTTATGAACCTGTATTATTCCCCGTAATTTAATCTTGTTGTATATTGTTTGAACAGTGTGTGGAGCATATCACCTCAACATTCTGCACAATTGTATACGAGTGAGTGACAAATAAAACCTGAATCTTCATTCATACATTATACACGTACATACAATAGAGGTGTAGAAATGGCTTCAGTCAGCCAGGTGGTTCTTACCTGTGGAGACATTCAGAGAGAGCCACCAGGGCACAGAGCACAACAAGCCACTTCATGGTTGTTAACTTTGCTGCTGCAGAGAGTGAAAATATGGTGGAAGACGCCATCCTTATATACAGTCCATTGTGTCCCAAAAACACCTTGTCACCAAAAAGCACGATAACGTGGCCATATCTCTGGAAATTTAAGATAGCTATAGTTTACTATACTATAGTTTAAGTGCTTTTACTATTGACATTGCGATCAGATACGAGTTCTGCCAGGGGTGCTGTATTGCACTGTAGTTGATATCAACATATTATTGGAAAAATAATGTTGGAAACACTTTGTGTTAATAAAAGAAGATTACGCAAGCATATAACCTATACAGTAGCACAACTTGTAAGTTCTTAATGGATCATAAATGCATCTATGATGTATTGCCTGAGACCATTGAAAACAATTACTGTATGTCCCTGTTTTTTATTATTATTAAACAGCTAAATAATAATTGTCCAACCCTGAAGAAGATGTTACTCAAGCGATCAGTCAATAACTGTCAATAACTTTTGTTATCCCCTCTGAATGTCTCATGAGTCGAGCTGTAGATGCTTAACAACCTGCCAAGGAATTTATAGATTTAATTAAATCTTGTGAACCAAATGGACCCATTGCGAGTCCATTTGGTTCCATTTGTACACCCTCAGAGTTATGGGGTTCCCTGGGTCTAATATATACCAAACAGGGGGGTTCTTGAAATGAAACAGTTTGAGAACATGCTAACTTACATTTGTGATGCTTTAACATCTCTCTGCGCCTCATATGAAGTCAGTTTTTTTTATGTAACCATGTAAACTTGGCACCATATCAACACTGGTTAACTAACCTTTGAAACGAGCCACAAGTTCACTGAGCGAATGTCATGTGTGCGATTTGTAGGTCACACACTGCACGCACGCACGCACGCACGCACACTCAAGCACATGCATATCAGGAAGCCAATTTTATAAATGCCATTTCTTTATGTAGTTGATACTCCTATTGATCAAATTCTACTATTCTTGGGGACATTTGGCCCTCACAAGTAGCCTACCGGAAATAAAAGTAGGCTACACACACACACACAAACACGCACGCACACACACGCACGCACACACACACACACACACACACACACACACACACACACACACACACACACACACACACACACACACACACACACAGTTCAACAATTTATTTATGTCCACACACAGGGAAAGCATACAGGAACACCACCAGCCTCTGTCCTGACGACAACAACACCAACAACAACAACCACAGTAGTTAGGCCATTGCGTGTTAGCGGTACTTCCAGCAGGGTGCCTCTCCCTGCGGCTGGCTCCCGTGTCGTGCCACACATGACAGCGATTAATCACCTCGGCTTCCTGTTCATTCTGCCACCGACCCACCAGGCAGGACCACTCTGGTCAGGAGCTGGGAGACTGCGGCTAAAATTAGAGGCTGGCTCACTCAACAACCCGATTGAATGGCACCAAGTGTGTGTGTGTGTGTGTGTGTGTGTGTGTGTGTGTGTGTGTGTGTGTGTGTGTGTGTGTGTGTGTGTGTGTGTGTGTGTGTGTGTGTGTGTGTGCGTGTGCGTGCATGCGTGTGCATGCGTGCGTGCGTGCGTGCGTGCGTGCGTGCGTGCGTGCATTTTATCGTGATACTTGTGAGGGCCACAAAATGCAGTGGAATTTGATGCATGGTTCTAAACATATTAGATTTAGACATGACTTATTTTTAGACAGTTGTGCGATACTGCCGCACATGTATCCAAAATAGCCAAGCTGTGCTCAATGTGCAGTTGTAAAATTGCCATCCTCACAAGTACAGTAATACAGTGGCGCTGCATACTGTAAGGTCCTGGGGGGTCATTTGAAATGGGCCCTTAAGGCCTCAAATAGTTAATCAAAGGTCTCTTCTTGCACATCCTGGATACAGCTTGTTAGTGTCAGGTGGTGAAGGATCAGAAACAGCCTGTCTAGATTATACATTTATATGAATTCTGAACACAAAAGGACGAACGCTAAAGGACTGAAGATTTATGATGATGATGTTGTCAGTTCTTTTATGTAACCATGTAAACTTGGCACCATATCAACACTGGTTACCTAACCTTTGAAACGAGCCACAAGTTCACTGAGCGAGTGTCATGTGTGCGATATGTAGGTCACGCGCGCACGCATCTACGCACGCACGCACGCACGCACGCACGCACGCACGCACGCACGCACGCATGTGTTAGTGTCAGGTGGGTTGGTGAAGAATCAGAAACAGCCACGCATCATTGCCACTTGTTAATTTTGCAGATTTTGATCAGCTTAGTTATGGTGTAGAGCATTTTGGTGAAGAGGAAAAACAAAGGAACAATAACAGAGCCCTGTGGGACACAACGGTCAACAAAGCATTATGTACAGTAGGTTTAAGAGATTACTAAACGTTTCAGTCAAGAACTTCTTGGTCCTTAACTGAAACCTATCCTTACAAGTGAGTGTTTTTGATTCTATATGGTCTACTCTGCACTCTCATATTTAAATGAACATTGAGGATGTTAGCGTGAATATGTGTGAGCATACATTTGCATGTACTGTATGTATGTCATTATACTGTATACTGTAAGTATAGGGCAGGGGTGGGCAACTTTGACGATGGAGAGGGCCACTATACTTCCACACTCACTCACTCCCTAGGGCCATATATTACTGTCGTAGCAAAAATAGCTGATCTACAAGCTCAAAACGCGTCGCGCTGCGACACGTTTTGAGCTTGTAGATCGGCTATTTTTGCTATATTCGAATTGCAATCTTGAATTTTTGCTATTTTTGAATTGGAATCCTGAAAATTTACATTTTTATGTCATTTCAAATGCCTTTAATTATACTTGTGTTGAAGCAATGAGCTACTAATTTAAGCTACTAATAATAAAAGCGGGTCATGTTTGCATGTTGTGGAATAGTGACAGCTGAAACCAATATTATCAGTGTTCTGACATTAACCTGAGGGCCACATTAAGTGAAGGTGGGGGCCGCATGTGGCCCCCGGGCCGCCAGTTGCCCACCCCCGGTATAGGCTATATTGTGGTTGTTTGCACAACATCTGCATACCGGTATATGCGATAGCAAGTGGCATGTGGCAGTTTGTGAGTACGTGTTGTTTTTCCCGACTGCTGCTGGAGCAGATCAGGGGGACCGGTCCCAGTGGACTTCCTGTTGCTTTCGAGGCAGATGCCGCAGATCCCCGGCACCGACCCAAAGATTCTCTCTCTTAACCCCTTCCACTCCACTCCACTCCACCACCTACCTATACCTCCCTCACCCAGACGGCCACCAGCCCACCGCCTCTCATCCATCACCACCCAGTTAGCTGGAGCCCACCTCTGACCCTTTGGAAACCAAGGTATTAGCTACCTTATCAGAGCCACGCTCCCCCTGTCACCCCCTTCCCTCCACACGCCCCAGTGAGCGCCTCCCCCGGAGTTTAAATGATAGAAACAGCATGAAATAACAAGGTGAGAGAGAGGCTGCAGGCGTGCGCTTTGCTGCTTCTCGCGTTGCATGTAAACCTAGCCGGCCTGCGCTTTAGTTGGAAACAAATGCAGCACTGATAGAGGAGGCGCTGCTCAGTGTGGGCTTTCAGCTCCAGGTACGGAGTGGAGGGGATAGGAGGTGCATGAGGTTAAAGTTGTGCGTGTGTGCATGAGTGTGGGCCTGCATACGTGCATGTGTGTGTGTGTGTGTGTGTGTGTGTGTGTGTGTGTGTGTGTGTGTGTGTGTGCGCGTGAGTTTGTGTGTGTGTATGGAGAGTGTGTGTGTGTGTATGGAGCACAGGCGCAACTTCACTCGTTAACTGATGTGAATGAAAAATGTCTGTTGTTAATCAGTCATCATATAGAGATGTTCATAGTTAATCGATTAATCGCTGTTAAGAAATTAGTCGGTTAAACTTAACAGTTAATAACTAATCGTAATTAATCTAAATTATGCGGCTCTATCATTGGGTGGTTTTCTGTGAAGGTAATGCTGTCTGCGGCTGCGCACGCGCGTGGCCGAGGAACGCACATACACAGATGCCGTCGCCTGGCCCTGTATCGTCAATGGTCACATAAATATTGGATTCAGGAATATAATATGCCTTTTGTATTATTTCTGTATATCAGCAAAATGTAGATTTGTATGTTAGACATTGCGAGAGAATTAAGATTCTCAGATTTTTTACAAAAACACTGTGTATAAACTAACCGGTTAATCGATCGATAAGCTTATCGAAACGTATTAATTAACTATTAATTAATGTATTAATCAATCATTCACATCCCAGCCTTCTTGGATATTATTCTATTCATTACTATTTTGATTCACCAAATAATCGAGGAGCATATATTTTCAATTTTCTTTAGATAGGCTAAGTCAACATTCTAATTAATTTAAAAATAAATTGACTAAATTCTATACTATATCTTAAAGAATGTATTATTTTA
>NC_139706.1:4950678-4990678 GCF_964188405.1 Protomyctophum parallelum | reverse complement strand
GTCCCCACTACCCCCCACCTCCACCCCCCTAATACCCCTGTGTCCCCACTACCCCCCACCTCCACCCCCCTAATACCCCTGTGTCCCCACTACCCCCCACCTCCACCCCCCTAATACCCCTGTGTCCCCACTACCCCCACCTCCACCCCCCTAATACCCCTGTGTCCCCACTACCCCCACCTCCACCCCCCTAATACCCCTGTGTCCCCACTACCCCCCACCTCCACCCCCTAATACCCCTGTGTCCCCACTACCCCCACCTCCACCCCCCTAATACCCCTGTGTCCCCACTACCCCCACCTCCACCCCCCTAATACCCCTGTGTCCCCACTACCCCCACCTCCACCCCCCTAATACCCCCGTGTCCCCACTACCCCCACCTCCACCCCCCTAATACCCCTGTGTCCCCACTACCCCCACCTCCACCCCCCTAATACCCCTGTGTCCCCACTACCCCCACCTCCACCCCCCTAATACCCCTGTGTCCCCACTACCCCCACCTCCACCCCCCTAATACCCCTGTGTCCCCACTACCCCCCACCTCCACCCACACCCTTTTTCTCGCCCCCCCTAGTGGCGAAAAATAAAACTTCTGGGAACTCAGATTCCCCACCCCCTAATACCCCTATATGTGTCCCCACCTCCACCCACCCCCTAATACCCCTGTGTCCCCACTACCCCCCACCTCCACCCACACCCTTTTTCTCGCCCCCCCTAGTGGCGAAAAATAAAACTTCTGGGAACTCAGATTCCCCACCCCCTAATACCCCTATATGTGTCCCCACCTCCACCCACCCCCTAATACCTCTGTGTCCCCACTATACCCCCCACCTCCACCCTGTACCCCCTCCCCTCCACCACCTCCACCCACACCCCCCACCCACCCCCCCCTCCACCCTCCCAGCCCTTCTTCACCACTCAGGTTTCATCTCTCTAGCTGCTGCTTCCAGTCACGCTGACACACACTCTTACCCTCAACCTATCCACTGTCGCTGGAGGAGAAAGGGAATTGTGTGCGTTGTGTTGCTTTTGGTTGTGCATGTGTGAGCATTGGCATGTCTGTCTGTCTGTCTGTCTGTCTGTCTGTCTGTCTGTCTGTCTGTCTGTCTGTCTGTCTGTCTGTCTGTCTGTCTGTCTGTCTGTCTGTCTGTCTGTCTGTCTGTCTGTCTGTCTGTCTGTCTGTCTGTCTGTCTGTCTGTCTGTCTGTCTGTCTGTCTGTCTGTCTGTCTGTCTGTCTGTCTGTCTGTCTGTCTGTCTGTCTGTCTGTCTGTCTGTCTGTCTGTCTGTCTGTCTGTCTGTCTGTCTGTCTGTCTGTCTGTCTGTCTGTCTGTCTGTCTGCCTGTCTGTCTGTCTGTCGTGCGTGCGTGCGTCCATCCATGTGGATCCACTGTATGAGCTCCAGTTCAGGGTCAATTCCATCTTAGTTCAGGAGGTGAACGGAAATTCCAATTCAACGGCAGACATTTCACATTTCATTCTCGGAGTGGAATCCAAGTGACACTTCAGAAGGACTTCCAACTGAAGTGCAGCCTCTGTGTACTTCATGCAAAACGAGTGTGCATGGGGGGTGGGCACAAGCTATAGCGAGAAAGAGAAAGTGAGCGAGATAACATGGATATTTGCACTTTGGGATCATAACTAACCATGCTGCTGTGATTCTGATGAAAAACGTGGCAATGCCGTCTCAGTGGAGCCTCATTCCCTGAGGGGCATACATACATACATAGCCAGCCGATCGCAGTACTTGCACGCTCGTAGGCTACTTGCATGCTCGTACTTGCGCAAGTAATAATAATTGTAATAAAAATAATAATAATAATAATAACAATAGGCTAATAATAATAATAATGTTTAATGTTTGCCTATTATTATTTGCTGAACGTTCACCTTTATGACAAACCCAGAATAGGAACGCTACAGCGTTCATGTTGTCGGTTTATACCACTTAATAAGATATGGATTTGTAAAACAATGATCCTCATAGCCATGTATAAGAAGAACACAGATAGACTCCCCCCCAGCTTTCTCTCTCTCTCTCTCTCTAGCTCTCTGCCTGGCACTCAGTTGGTCTGGAAGGATTAGGTTCTGTCAGCAGGGAGACAGCTGTGTACATCTGGTCTCTTACAGCTCAATCCACACATCATTCCGACAGTGTCTGGCCCCTGGGCCCCTGGGCCCCTGGGCCCCTGGGCCCCCGATGCCACTGCGCACCTCATTACTGGCCCGGGCCACACCTCCATCTGTCTGCCTAATATCTAAATCCTCCTGCAGATTAGCGGGGAGCCAGGGGGAACCTAGTGAGGGAAACCAGATCCTGGAGGAAGGGTTTATATGTGGCACATGAGCTTTTATTAATGATGCACTCTCTGGGGTGGTGTGGTGGGGGCTCTGTTGCTTGGGGATTTAATGGGGAGGGGGGGGGGGGGCAGAGACTTTATAATTCATACTTTGTTTTGCGACCACGTCAACCACTGAAATGAATTATCTTCAACTGGAAAACATGATGCGATGCGTCATTTTGAAATGTTCAAAAGAGATTCTTTTTGGTGGGCAACACATGCAACCATACAACAAAATAGCTGGTCTAATTAGTTAGCTCAATTATGTCACTTCACTAAGTGTGAGCTTGTGGATCTGCTATTTTAGCTATTTTCTTACATAATGTCACCACTAGAATTAGTCCAATGACACAATAAGAATGACTATTCAGATAATATAGGTTTCACTTTCTACACCTGCAATATAGACAGTTGTAGAATTCTCTACAAAATCTTCTCTCATGGGGTCCCTGGCACACCTTTTGAGGGGCGCTCTCCCCTCCTATGCCCAGCTTTGTGTGTACCACATAGTGATGATTTGATTGGCTGATCACGGAATGTGTAGGCTACCACATTTGTGATGATTTGATTGGCATGAGCACGGATCGAATGTGATGATGTATGATGATAAGAGCGCCTCTCACTTCACACGCAACACAAGTTTGGTTTCCTTTTTTTCTTTTTTCTTTTTCAAACGGGGGCGGGGCTCTCTGGCATAATTCAAATCTATTTGGGGGTCCTTGACATGAAAATGAGAACCATGCACTGGTCTACTGCCTAGTGCCTACTGGTGATGAACAAGCAGCAGCTAAGGTCACATGAAAGGGACAGCAGACTCCAACAGTCATGAAATAAAGTTGTAATGCCTGTTTTGTCACAATACACAATTGATGAATTCACAATTCAAGTTCAAGGGAATTATTCAATTCAGTTGTTGCAGACACGACATCTTCTGAAAAAAGACCAATGTAATAGCAAGTCAAATGAATAAATATACAATTAGAACAAATGTTTTTTGTGCTTTGTAATTTTCTTATTATTAAAGGACCTGCACCACTTTTCAACCTATCTTCATATAATAGGTCCTCACATCAATGATGTCACTGGTGGACGGTTTCTGAACTGCCCACAGCCCTCCTATATGAGACACAGACCGAGTAGAAAAAAATGATGCCATTTTATCATGATTATTAGTGAGGACCTATTATATGAAGATAGGTTGAAAAGTGGTGAAGTGGTCATTTTACAAACTGTTATTTGGGTGAGTTTAGCCATGCAGTCTAGTCTCTAGTCTATAGGGACTGTGTATACTGCTGTAAATGTATAGATTTTTGTCTAATTTCCTTTCAAAGATGAGGAGAGCAAGGACAGAGAGGAGGTCTGATGATGCAATTCAGGTTCCAAACCACAACCAAATAGGTTGTGAGTATAGCACACTCCAGATTTGTGTTGTACTTTTGGAAGTAATGTAACTAATAATGTATCATAGAAATTATGTGCAGATATTAAAACATTTTCTTTTGGATAATAAATAATAATACATAAAATCAGTAAACTCCATTATTATCCTTTTTGTTGTTGTTTATCATGTTTTTACATTGCTGATAACATCAATACTTCGAAATGTAGGCTAATTGTACAATTTTCGCCATAAAGGCCTGTGCCATATTTATGTTGGATATAAATGGCCTGGTTTAAATAAGAGATAATTATGATATCATAGAATAAGAATTCTTATGAACAAAAACACAACAATGTATCAATAAGTTGTCTGGAGACTAAGACTCCTAGATGAGGGCTACAGGTACAGTATTTAACACTGTTGATCTGTACAAAAATATATTGTATATTATATTAGCTAATGTAAGCTAAGCTAATATAATATAATTAGTTTTCTCCAATGGTACAATTTGTGTGTTACTGAACAATTAACTACACCTTCTCTAAAATAATATAGGCTATACTATATGTTCAAGTTCAATGCATCTGTGTAGAAAATGAACCTTTAGCCCTGCAAAGGTTGCAGCTATATGTGTGTGAAAGTGTATTGAGGGGACAAACGTGAACTGCAGTGTTGACAACATTCCTAACCTCCAGACAGCTTTCCTTGTAATCAGACAATTCAAGAACAGGCCGTGATGACAATGAACCAGCACAAGCCGTTGAGTCACATTTCAAGGATATAGAAAGAAAATAAACAAATAGCCTTAAAAAACTTGTAAACATATCTATACAAAGAAACACTAAAGTGTGGACACTTGAGAATGAATGGACAACATAATAATTTAAATGAATGAATGAAGGCATCTCATCCTATTGTTCTTAAAGTAGGGAGCACTACCAGAGCACTACTAATATTTGGTAGGATAGCGTCATCTGGTGGCCAAGTTGACTCATCGTTGCTCTTTCTGATCAGCCAAGTATGTTATTATTATTATTATTATTATTATTATTATTATTATTATGCTATAGTATGCTATTTAGACAGAAAGGCACGATACTGTGTATTTATTAATTGAATGCAATTATAATTTATAAACTTAAAGAGATAGTCTACCCTTTTGAATAATTAATTAGTGGTTATTAGCTCTATTATAGATTCAGTCAAACACATTTCTGTAGGCTTACTGTACTTTTTAGCTATGTTATTAAAGCCTGAGGCTGATATACAAGTATGATGTATCAAACTCCCCAAATCCACCACAATAAATGAAATCTATTTAGGCCTACTACAACTCCTTATATGAGCTGAGTCATTAATTGTGACATGAGGGTGATGACGTGATCCGCCCTAAACACATATTATTGTGATATCGAGTCGAGAATAAATGATAAAGTATTGGTTGTATTACATTTTTTACCGTCTATGACTGACATAGACTAGTCTATGTCATAATGTCAGATGCGGCGTTGACTTACTACACTGACTACATGTCCCAGCATTCAACTGTAAGTTGAAAGGTCGTACACTCGGTGAGGTAAATACATCATGGCGGCGCTCGGTGCAGCACGGGCGTGTTTACTCCGAAGTTATTCTCGGGTGAAACATTTCCATAAAATTACACATGTTATCGACAGATTCAGCAGGAGGACGCTTTGTAGCGGAACACCCGACCACTGTAAGTTGTATGTTTATAAACTGTCTGCATGATCTGAACGTATTGTAATTCATTCCGACTGACCTTGCAGAGCGTGTGTATGACGTTAGCGTTCAACCACAGAGCTGATATTCCATACGTATATTCTATTAGTATACAGTCAGAACTCGCGATGCATTTTGTGTACAGTATAGTAGTACTGTAGTAGGTATAGTAGGCCCTCCTCTATAGCAACCCTCCTCCTAGCTCTGGTCCATAGCTCTAATGCGTTTCATTAGAGCTATGGAGCAGAGCTACCCTCCTACAAAAATGGGATAATGTTGCCCTGGACCATCTTGTTGTCATTGCAATTTGTAGCAATAATCGACTTGCAGTCAGCTCTTTTGATTGATTGAAATATTTATTAACAGTTTGCAGAATTACAGTACATTTCAAGCACAAACTCAATACAAAGACTGTTAACTGAGTGGACGACCCATTTAAGCATTACACATCTTGTGGAGTGGACCAGACCCATTGCAAGATGCTGTACTCTGTCGTCGACCCTAAGCCGTTCCAGCCTGTTAGCCCTCCAAGCAGAACCCAATGGTACTGAAGTTTCTGACTTTTTGACGACACAGACCATTGGGTCCTGTTGCATCAGTACCATGCCACCTGGTATGCGGGCATTCATAAAACATAAACAACGTGGATAATGCCTGTCTGCGCTCTTTGACGATTTTTTTTCGTGCGAGGGCTTCTGAATCTGTGAAGTATAAGTACCCATACATGCCACTGCGAATATCTCCTGTGACGCGGAAGCCGTTAAGTATTTTTAATCTTTGTTTGACCGATTTGGTCGCTTTGATTCTTCTCTTCCTTCCTTGTTTATTGACACCTCATTGTACCGCCTATCTGGCTAGCTAGTGGCGCTATAGCTATGACAGAGCAGATCAGAGGCAGGGACGTAGCCGGCACAAGCCAACCGCACACCGGGAGGCGGTACAATAAACGGTAAACAAACAAGAAGAAATAAAGCGACCAAATCGGTCAAATTAAGATTAAAAATACTTAACGGCTTCCGCGCCACAGGAGATATTCGCAGCGGAATGTATAGGTACTTAAAGTTCCCGAATTCAGAATAACGCAAACAAAAAAAGGCCGTCTAACGCCGCAGATTCGATCTTAGAGAGCATGTTTATGTCCGCGTTCCAGAATTCCCATACGAAAATATAGTTATGAACAGCGACCCTACATAAAACTCATCCAAATTTCAGAAAAGCTTTATGGAGGGTTCCGAGAGGGGCTACCCTCCTACAAAAATGGGATAATGTTGCCCTGGACCATCTTGTTGTCATTGCAATTTGTAGCAATAATCGACTTGCAGTCAGCTCTTTTGATTGATTGAAATATTTATTAACAGTTTGCAGAATTACAGTACATTTAAAGCACAAACTCAATACAAAGACTGTTAACTATCTTGTGGAGTGGACCAGACCCATTGCAAGATACTGTACTCTGTCGTCGACCCTAAGCCATTCCAGCCTGTCAAAGTGGGTTCCAAACGGAGCTCCTCTCCCTTAAGGTCTATGGACCAGTCACCAGAGGAGAGCTACCTCTCCCTCCGATCGATATTCCTTTGGAGCTAGTGTTCTCCTAGCCCCTCTCGGAACCCCCTGGGTCAGCCCAATCGATTCGTGCCGAACCGGGCTACCCGTGGGGTCCCTGTGCGTATCTGAGTTTTCATATTGAAATGATAGAACGCGGACATAAATATCGTCGGATACGTCGTGTCTGCGTCGTTTGACGGCTTCTTTTCGTTTGAGTTATTCTGAATGTGTCAACTATTAGTACCTATACATACCGCTGCGAATTCTCCTGTGCCGCGGAAGCCGTTAAGTATTTTTAATCTTTGTTTGACCGATTTGGCCGCTTTGATTCTTCTTGTTTATTTACTGTTCATTGTACCGCCTCCCGATGTGCGGTTGGCTTGTGCATGGCTACGTTCCTGCCTCTGATCTACTCTGTCATAGCTATAGCCACTAGCTAGCCAGATAGGCGGTACAATGAGGTGTCAATAAATAAGGAAGGAAGAGAAGAATCAAAGCGACCAAATCGGTCAAACAAAGCGCCACAGGAGATATTCGCAGCGGTACTTATAGTTCACACATTCAGAAGCCCTCAAACGAACAAAAGCCCTCAAAGAGCGCAGAAGGACGTATCCGAAGGTATTTATGTTTATTTATGTGTGCGTACCCGGTGGAGGTGGAATAGGACCCCATGCTATCTGGGTCTCAAAAATGTCAGAAACTTCAGTAGCATTGGGTTCTGACTTGTAGGGCTAGTGTTCTCCATTATGGAATATGGAGCCTCCATAGTCCATACAGTATAACCTACTGTACGTGCTCACTGAAGGAAGTTTACACGTTTGTCATAATAGATGACAAGAGCTGGCCTCAAAGTTGCAGCACTTAATTATTGGGCTACAAATTACAATTCTGCTGAGATGAATCCATGAAAAGGGAGTGTTTCTGTATAGAATATATACAAAGAATATATCATATGTACTGTGATATTGGCTAGCCAGTTGTCTGTGTAACACCATGTCAAGCTATTGAGCAGATCTACAAGCTAACAACGGTGTAAGCTTGTAGGTCTGTGATCGTACATACATTTCATGTATTGCCAAATAGATTGGTCCCCTCCGCTCGTGACATGTGCGGCGTAAATCTGCTCCACGCGGTGTGTACACTACACACCCAGTAAATAATTCTTACCACTTAACCCATTCTGAACGGCACCCATTTTGGTGTCAGCATCATGTTATGCTTTAGCTATTTAAAAATAGCAGATCTACAAGCTCATATCGCGCCACCGAGTGGCGCGATACGAGCTTGTAGGTCTGCTATTTTTGAAAAATCGAAGAGCGACTGACATTTCTAGAATCTGATCTCAGGTCAGAATGGGTTCATCAGACCAGTGTGTGTCTCCAGTGGAAACCTCGTATGAATCTGATCTCAGGTCAGAATGGGTTAAGGCTCATACATAGTCTAGATTTTCGGTGGTTAGGTGACCACCGAACTACAACATGACGTCACGAGCCGCGGTGAAGAGAAAACCACCGCCACCGCTCCAGCCCTTCTCTGTTTTTACTCACCACCGCTCAACGTTATTTCAGCTCCGGTGGTCAGCTCACCACCGGAGCGGTGGTCACCTCACCACCGAAAATCCAGACTATGAATAGGCCTTTAGTCAAATATTGTCCTAGTTTCATTTCCATTCAAAAGTTTTAACAGAAAATGTGTTATTCAAATATCTCCACTCTTCCACAAGCTGCACACATTTAGCAAAACGTCTTCTGATCACCACAAAAGTCATCACAAATTGACCACGGAAGCACAAATACATGTGTGCCCTACTGGCAATTAATAATTCATAAGACCTATTTACTAGGTGAGTACACATGCCGTGCGGAGCGGATTCATGCCGCACAATGCACGCACGTGCTAACCACGAGCGGGGAGGACCGATCTATGGCTGTGCATTGAGAAATGTATGTACGAACGCAGACGTTCTAGGGCTAGTATAGATGTGTTTTGTGCGGCACCGTCAGACAGACTTACTATTACTTGCATAAGCCATTCAACTAAAATGTGTCCTCCAGCTCCGTCAGAGGAACATGCAAAGAAGCCTCAGTACACGGACCCAGCAGTGCAGGACATCCTCACCAGGATAACAGGCCTAGACCTGCAGAAAGTCTACCGGCCCATCAAACAGGAGCTGAAGCCGCCCACATACAAACTGATGACTGATGTGCAACTGGAACAGGTACCGTGTCACTCTGCCTGTGTATTGACTGCTTGTTAGTCTTTGTGTATCTCTCCCTCTCACACAAACTAGATGATACTGATGTGCACACATACTCATCATCTTTTAGGTGTTCTTGCTGCTCTCTCTCTCTCTCACACACACACACACACACACACACACACAGTGATCTGAACATCCCTTTCCTAAGCAATATTATGGTGTCTTTTCCAGGCGACCAGGAAGGCGACTGAACAGGCAAAGAAGCTACTGCAAAGGCCTCCTGTCTTGCCTGAGAGGAAACAAATTGACGATGTGCTGTCTGTGGACCCGATCCTGGAGGGCATGGACACAGCCCGATATGTCTTCACTGACATCACCATGACCATCCCACACAGGGTAGGGAAATACTGTCTGTCTTAATATGTTCTGTTGGTCTTGACTCCACATGGCCAGCTAGATTCATGCCGTGTTTTCCCCTCAGGAGCGGTTCATCGTTGTGCGGGAGACCAGCGGGACCCTGAGGAAGGCCACATGGGAGGAGAGAGACAGGCTCGTCCAGGTCTACTTTCCTAAGGAGGGACGCAAACTCACAGTGCCTGCTATGTTCAAGGAGGAGAACATCAAGGTGAAGGATGGGAAAGTTTGATTTAATCAACTATGCTGCCCCTTATGGCCTTATCCCTCCATGCTACTCTGTGCTATACAGTGGTTCTCAAACATTTTACAGTGCTCTAGTATATAGCTGTTGTCGGCGTGTATAAACCATATTTCAACTTTGTACTGTATGTTGGTTTTCTTTGTAAATAAATGCCCTTCGTACAAGGGTGTTGCACATACTAGGGGGAAAAACGTGAGCTAACTATTTTAGATTTATTTTCCTGAGAAATTATGATTTTGCACATACAAATCTTTTTTATGGAACTGAATTTCGCTCTCCCGTTACACTTTTCTAAATTTTCGTTCATTTTATTTTGGATCTACTTAATGTCCTTCCATCCAATGAAATATGTCTAGATTCATTCTGTTTATGGATAGACAATGGTTGATTATTGACTCTTTATTATCTTGTTCATGTCTGCTCTTCCTTCATCATCCCTCCATGGTTCTCTCACTGCATCAGCTGGTGTTCTCCCAGGAGCGTCACAAAGACGTGTTGGACCTTTGTCTGGTCCAGTTTGAGCCAGATTGTGCGGACTACATTAGGGTAAGATGACACTGATTCTCTCTCTATATTTTGACAACTGCACCAAAAACGTGGCTTCATTGCTCAATTACAGACGGAACATTTGAAAACCGTGAGCCGACAATCTGTCTCGAGGGACATGCACTCAAGAAACGTACGCGGAAGTGTTAAGTGCAGATGTTATCCATTGTAGTAAATGTGTATGCTTTGTGTTCAGGTACATGCAGCCACCTATGAAGACCTGGACAAGCATGGCAGATACAACCTGTTACGCTCCAGCAGGCACTTTGGGGGCATGGCCTGGTACCTGGTCAACGCACGCAGGGTGGATGGACTCGTTGTAGACATGCTGAAGAGAGATCTGTGAGTTTGTGTGTTGTGTAGCTAAGCTGTCCAGGTTGTAGACTAATGCCTAAATTGTAGACAGCTGTGGTAAGACATCTTCTTGTAACTACGAAGAGTGTACAATTGTAATTGTCTCCACCAGGCCGAAGGCATGGGGGGAGAGTATGTTTCCGTCCGTGTGTGTGTCCGTGAGCAGCTAATCTCCGGCACCGTTAACCCGGTCGATGGCAAATTTTGCACACACACTCCCTGGATGCCAACGATGAACCTCTGCCCCAAAATTTCCAGAACGGCCTGTTATAGCGCCGCCAGGAGGCCGCTTTGTGCAAAACAAGTTTTTGCACAGTACACCTACAGATTTTGTCCAAACATCGCGCAAATTGGTACACAGTCTCTCTAGTTCACATCTGGCTTTTAGAGCGCCACCAGGAGGCCGACTTTTGTAAAACACATTTTTGGATATTACTCCTCCGGATTTTGTCCAAAAATCCCGCAAATCGTTACACAGTATCTCCATAGTCATGTGCTCAAGACGGATGTGTCTGATATTTCATATTCCATCCTAATTGGCTAACATTGGCTTTCAAATTTTGCAGGATTGGCCTGTTTTGAACAAAAAGCCTCAAATCATGAACGCAGTGTGCAATTTGACGTGAAATCTTTCACGCACTTTCCTACTAGGCTGAGGAATATAGCCCACCCATTTCACATTGGCCTGTTATAGCGCCACCAACAGGTGGATTGTGCATGCGTGCGATCAACACGGATCTGCATCATTTCCCATATTCCATGCTGATTGGCAAAGATTGGAACAAACAAACAAAAAACATGTTTATATTACTCCTAAACATTCCTATCCTCCTGGTGGAGACCTGTGCCCAGAAGGGCACAGGTGCGTAGGCCTGTCCCCCACTAAGAATTGATATAGTCGAATCTGATTGGCAAATGATCAATCCATCAATCCATCCATCCATCTTCAACCGTTTAGCCGTAGTCGGGTTGCGGTGGAACAACTCCACCAGAGGGCTCCAGACTTCCCTCTCCAGAGCAACATTAGTAACTTCATTATGATTCATAAAAAAGGCATGATTCGACTGAGGGATTGACTGAGAGACTCCCTTGATCGATTAGTCAAACTATTCGACTAACCGAGGTCAGCCTTACATGAGTGTAAAGTCACTATAGTACTAGCTGTTGTTGTCCTCACACACACACACTCATGTGTCCCCCAGGCTTCAGGATGCAGTGAGCCTGGTGTCTCTGTTCCACATGGTTCATCCTCACAGTGAGTCAGCCCAGGAGGCTACCAGCCAGCAGGCCACTGGCACAGACCTGCTCAAGGTGAGCAGTGCACACAACTCATAGGAAAACCTTATTGTCATTGCATAACTGCTGAACCAATCCGTGCCATTATGTCTTGTGCACAAAGTATACTTAAAACCCTTTTATTTTAGATCGTTTTATTTAGTATTAGTACAGCATAGACATTACAGAGACTTTAGTTGTCGCGGCTGTACAATACTTTGAACAGTTGTCATGTTGCACACATGCCTAAAATTGCTGATATTTGCGCCGCTCTCATTGAAAACAATGCATTTAAAACTCCACTCGCATGACCAGCGCTCGAGCACTGTTTTCTGCCCCCTCAATGACGCCAATCTGCTCTACACCACTCTGGATTGGACTAAAACTTTGCCCAAATTTTGAGTCGTACATCATGGATATGTCATCGGTGACTGGCATCACAGGCTGGCCACATGAAGTCCAAGATCCACGCCATTCCCATGTGATCCACATCACATTTTTATCCAATAACAAAATGCCAAGTTATGCTTTCAAGGTACCACGAATGCTTGATGGCAGGTAGCTTACAAATTATTCACTGCTATTGTGTGTCTGTCTTGTATTATGACACACACGTATAAAGATTCAGGTAGATCTGACATTATTTTCATTTAGTATTTGGGTTAAAAATGTGGCGTGCACTTACGGTATGTCCAAAACTGTTACTTTTCAGAAAATGGAAAAGATTATCTTGTGTTCCAATTGATGTATGTAGTTATTATTTAGTCACAAGCTATTGTTAATACTTTTCATTGGTTAAATATTTTTAATACCCATGGCCTGTTTTGGGCATGCCATAAGTGAAATGTCCAAAAACCGCCAAATCTCACAAAACATGAAGAAATAAAAAAACATTGGGAAATTTGCACATCTACAACATTGCAACATGTTGTGATGAGACACATTGTGAGCTTAGATAACCTTTGTTCGACACTGTATAAAAAGTATAAAATAGTGCATTTATTTATGAAAGTAATAACTAGAAAGATACACTGTCGAGGTGCCAACTTGCGCCATGCACAAGTAGGCCGCACAACACCGACATACGCAGCCGATTACAGTACTTGCACGCTTTGCTTGCGCAAGTAATAATAATACATAAATAGTAATAATAATTCTACAAGGAGCACCTGAGGTATCTTTGTGTTGACAAACTATGGAGTTTGTACATGAGTGTAAATTTAAGGACGATTAACCATTTTAATTATCGCCATGATAACGTATCATCAAAATAATCGTTTGTTGCAGCCTTTACGTTGCATTTCAATCTATGCATTGTAAAGGTCACATGAGTCCGAAGGCACACATATTATTAACAGAGAGCGGTGAGGTTCTTGAGGGGTCACGTCAAGGCCATCTCATCGGAGATTTCCTGTGTTAGAGGTTGAGTGTGTTTTTTAGTGTGGGAACTCGGGGCCAGGCCCCGGGCACATCAGTTCCTATTAGGGCTCATAGGTTGACCCCTGGCCTCATAGAAATTGGATGGGACATTGAGAATGACAGCCATTTGATGTGGGGGAGGTTAGCAATATAGGGGATGCGTGTACGTGCATGTATTGCTGCTTCTCCGTCAGAGTTCCTGTAGTGTAGGGCCTCTCGTTTAGTCATGGCTGATGCTGAAGTTACTGACACGCAGGATCAGCATACCAGCTGATGAATAACCTTGTCACAGTCTGACCAGGTTCCTTTTCATTAACTCAAATGTCAGAATAAATGGACCCCCTCGTGTATTTATTTACCTGCTTAGAATTTCTGTACAACCCACAAGTTAACCCATTCTGACCTGAGATCAGATTCATACGAGGTTTCCACTGGACACACACTGGTCTGATTAACCCATTCTGACCTGAGATCAGATTCTAGAAATGTCAGTCGCTCTTCGATTTTTCAAAAATAGCAGACCTACAAGCTCGTATCGCGCCACTCGGTGGCGCGATATGAGCTTGTAGATCTGCTATTTTTCAATAGCTAAAGCATAACATGATGCTGACACCAAAATGGGTGCCCGTTCAGAATGGGTTAATGCCTACTTAGAACCTGGTACTCGGATCAAATTATCTAAAGCTTAATTCCATATGTAATGGAAACTCTTTGCACAGTGCTGACCTATGACCTCCTTCCCCGCAGCTCTATGCCCAGAAGGAGTCTCAGAGATCGGGCTACATCGACCTGGCTCTGCAGAGCTACGAAGAGACACCTGCAGAGAGCACTGTTGCGTGAACGGACCAGCGCCACACGGGCATTTTCTTTTTAGGAATGTCAATTTCCTGGGTACATTTGTACCGTCGTAACCCATGTCACGGATCTGTGGCAGTCCCAAGAACACCCTGTGGACCAGTCTGGGCTCTGTCCTTTCGTTGTGTATAATGGACCAATGCTCATACATCGTCAAATGGGAACTGCAGAATTAACATTATGTACCATGCATAATGCAGTAACTTCATTTCCTGTGGGAGAATATCATAGGGCTGTATTGTGTAGGCCTACTTAAAGGTGCTGTGATATTTTGTGGTTTAAACAAAAAGTAACAAATTACCAGACGGAACTGCAACACTATAACATTGAAGCTGACACATGGCTTCTCTCTCCTGATTGGATGAAATTGGTATCCTGAACAGATTTGTGTTTCTTCTGTTTACTAAATAGATGGGGAGACCCCAGTTACTGAACAAACTCCCTACAGCATTGACTGCTATTGGAATTATTATTATTTCAACAACAAAACATCGCTTGCAGCACCTTTAGACCTCAGAGCCAAGCCACTCCTGGCACAGTACATTTATGTATATAACTAAATTAAACATGTTTTTTTATTATGTCTTGTTATTTACTTTCTCAAAGAACTCAGGCCTTGAGACAAGATCATTCCATTCACTTTTATAGCCCAGGCACATCCATTTTACATAAATGTCTACTTCGGTATAAGGCACTTCCTACCAAATAGGTAAGGCACTAAAAGGCAGCTGGTTGTGATGACCGCAATCTCAAGATATGCTTAGTTAACAGCACCATACTGTAGGTTCTTTGAGGACAGAAAAGGATGTACTATTACTGTATATTCAGTGTGACATTGCCATTTTATCTTAAGCTTATTTTGTTTAATGCTCAATTTTGGTCTCAAGGTGCAGATTCAGTGTTTGGGAGAAGCTTTCAAAAGGCTCAACAAGTTGGAAATATGTTAAATTAATTAAATATGAATTTACATTGAACTACAATGTAGGCCTAATAAATAAGGTATATTAAGCCTAATGTTTTTGTTAGAATTCTGCATCCTTACCTGATTAATTTGGTCATGCAAAGTTTTCAGAAAACTTTCAATAATGGTGCATCTCTATATGTTTATTGCAGTAATAAAAAAGAAAAAAAAATCATATTCCACATCAGACATATCGCACATGGACCGTGACTTCCCTCTCAGTCTGGGTTTAGTCATGCATTTGTATTATCTTTTTCTTTTTTTTTAAGCCATTATTTGAGAGAAAGTTGGGAGAGACAGGAAAGAGTAGGGGAGTGACACATAATGGTCTGGTCAGCCAGGAGAGAGTAGGGGAGTGACACATAATGGTCTGGTCAAACAGGAGAGAGTAGGGGAGTGACACATAATGGTCTGGTCAAACAGGAGAGAGTAGGGGAGTGACACATAATGGTCTGGTCAAACAGGAGAGAGTAGGGGAGTGACACATAATGGTCTGGTCAGCCAGGTATCAAACCAGGAATCACTTTCAGGTATTTTATCCCATCTGGTATGCAGCACCCTAAATTCGACTATCGGGATGACCTTTCATGAAGATTCTGCAGAGATGCACATTTCCAATGCCTACTTCATTTTGGAGTGCAGACAATAATTCAGTCGGGTTTAGATGATTTATGTGGTTATTGTGGGGGCTGGGGACTATCGGTGACATATAAAGAAAATATTGTTTTACTTGCAAAGGTTATAAAGGTTGGATTTAGCCACACATTTTCTTTTTTCCCCACAACCTTTTATTGTTCGGTGAAATGGTATACAGCAAACAAATGTATCACTAATCTCCAATGGGAAACTATATATCCCATCATGCACTATGTTGCTCCGTCACAGGTGACATGTCTCAGCTATACCTCAGTCCCTCTCTGCCAGGGATATCAAATGAGTATCCACCTCAGCCTCCGTCAGAATCCTGAACTTGGGCTCCTGTGTTGTGACAACTCCCACCTCCAGGTCAGAGGGCTTAAAATCAATGGCCAGGGCTTCTGAGAGACAGGAGATTGCTGTCTCAATGGCTTGTTCAAAGGTCCAGTCGGATTTCTTTTTAAACGTCTTCTCCAGGAAGCTGGTGGCTTCTCTCTGCTTGACCCCGGCGGAGGTGGCCCTGTAGCCGTGGTAATAGCCTGCCGGGTCACACTTGTACACCTGAGGTCTTTTGTCCTCATCAATGCCAATGACGATCATGCAGCAGCCCAGTGGTCTCATCTCCGCATTCTGCGTGTAGACCTGTGAGATGTCGGCGATCCTCTTACATAGCATGTCCACTGGGATCTCGTATGCATACCTGTACTGCCAGTTGGCTGCCTCATAGCGAGCTCTACTGACCTGGGACCGGCTGTCGGCTGCCATGCCACACATCACGCATCCAATATTCTCCGATATATGGAAGAGGTGGGTGACTGTGGAGGCATCCAGAAGCTTGTCTGGTACTTTCTTCTGGGTTACAACAACGGCACAGTCCTCCCCTCTGACAGCTACAGACGTGAGTCCGCCTTGACTTACAGCTTTGAAAGCATATTCGACTTGGTGAAGCTTTCCTTCAGGAGAGAATATAGTGATGTGACGATCAAAGGCTCCACTTGTTCCACGTGACATTTTAGACACTGACTGAATGGATCACAGTCGCTCATGCAACACTATCTTTTAATCAACACCGTTCTCCTCTTATAGCTTTTAGTCTGAGTTTGCCTCTCATTTCGCATCATGAAATGATGTCAGCCTTGCCCAAATAGGGGGTTACACAGAGTTCCAAGTACTCTGGTTGGACATATCAGGTAACCATGGCAACTTGTTATCAAGACAGCTTGAGCAGCTTCCCCCAGATTTCTTATGGAAATCTGTTCAACATACATGTACAAAGGCCCTAAAGAGGGTTGTCCTAGTAAGGCAGTGCAAGGTGAACCATTTGCTATTTAATTACTATTCCGTGTACAATAACTTCTAGCCAACACATACAACACAAATGGCATAACAGTCAATTTACGAGATATACGAGATATGCACTTGTATACCTGTGCATACTAGTCTATACCTTGGTATGAACTACTGTAGTAACTGATTTGACTGAACAAAAATGGCATGCCTCCATTCTCTGATGTCATATTGACCAAATAAATAATTCTTTACACATGTAAGCCTGTGATCAGGATGTGAACTTGTGAAGATAAAATTGATACCTATACTGTATTCTGATATATGATCAGTAGTCTTATAGTAGTCAATAGTCTTGCCCAAATATGGAGAGACTGTTGGATGTTCTACAAATAGTTTTCCACATTTCCGCATACAAAATCATTTGAAATGTATTATTATACTAGATGTTAAGGCTTCACAACTATTATTTAGGCCCCTTCACGACCTGAAATACGGTTTCACATGGTCTCTCCATATACTATATAAGCATGTCACATCTGTGACGTAACCCAAAACAAACAATGTGTCCCAAACGTGACAATCTTCACCTGTTAAAGGGATTGTGACATTAAAAAAAAGGTTTTGGAATTGTTCTTGTTTTTTTTAGGTTTTCTAATCTCAATTGCACCCAAAAAACATGAACTTTTAACATTCAGTAGATTTTCTGTGATCTGGGGTTTTCTGGCTCAAACAGGTGCTCTGATTTGCCGGCAGTAAGTGACATCACTTACTGCAAATCCCATATATGTCAATGGGATTTGCCAGCAGATGTCACTGTTTCACTGTGTTGCCTGTTTTCATTGTAGCTCAAAAGGCCCAAAAAACCCCAAAGAAAACTTCAGACCACAGCAAATCCACTGAATGTTCAAAGTTCAGGTTTTTGGGGTGTAATTGAGGTCATAAAACCTTTAACATTGAAACGCAAAAATCTCCATATTTTGGCATAGTTTCAGCCTGGTCTATTTGAGAACTAATCAATACTGTAACTATAATAATGGCACAGCAGTGCCAAGAGCGAGGCATTCATTTGGGCTATGTTCCAAAAGTGCCACAGAACTGCCCATAGACTGTAAAAAATATGGACAAAGCGTTCTCCGGGTCTAACATGAACGTAAAATGAAGCCTGAAATCGCTTCATTGTAAATCGCCATCTTTCTAGATCCGTTTGGTACCAGCTGGCCATTGGCTGGCTCCGTTTTGGACCAGCTGGCCATTGGCTGCCCAGACAACGAGGCGGGACTTCCCCCCTTCTTCGTTGGTTTTTATTTTGACTCGAGTGGGAGGGGAATCCCGATCATAGACTGTAACGGTAGCCACGCCCCTCAGAACATACGCGATGTTTTTTCTCCTTTATGGTCATTTTTTTTATTAATGGGACCATAATTTTCCAAAAAGAATATTATGACATTAGAAATGAGACTTTAAACTAGCGACTGGAAGAAGAAAGTATTCATGACCATGTTTATTAAGGTAATACAGTCTAGGTGAAGTTGGGCCAAAATACATGGGCCTCTATGGAGCTATGGGGCTTTTTGGGTCCAGTCCAGCGCCACAACAGGCCATTATATGAACTACCGATTTCAAATGAGGCTTCACGAAATATCTGGCTGACTGCCCCCCTGGAACTGCCCCATTCACCATCACAGCAGGAGGTGGCGGGGGCAAAATGTGAAGCGTCATAGTTAAGAAATGTTCAACTTTGCCGCTGTTTCTGTGGTGACACAGAATGCCAGCCAACCAGGCGGACTAGGCGTACTGTATGATACACTCAACATCACAGAAAGACATTTTGTGCTGATCGGTCAAGCGGTTTGCGAGTTTCTCTGGACAAACGCACGCGCACATACTGTAGTGTAGTAGGCCCACACGCCGTTGTGATTGTAGCCATTAATACAAATAATTAAAAAGAACAATGATTGTTAAATATGTATAAATGTTGTAATTTACTGCTTTGTCAATTGTCATTTGTATTGTTTTTAAATGTAGTGCTTGAGCTTTAATTTCTAACCAAAACAAATTGTATCTTAAAAATCACACCCATGTGAAGTGAGGGGCGCTCTTATCATCGTACATCATCATGCATCATCTCATACTCTCAATTTACGTCATATTTGGCGGAAATTCGACCTAAAGCTGTATTATGTGATTGGTTAGCCAATGGCATTTAATGTTTATGTTACGTCATATTTGAGGCACATATGACCTATTTTCTCCTTTCATTGTCAATGGCAAATGAGACATGTGGGGACAAAAGCTGTATAGGAGGGGCTAGCGCCCCTCAAGAATGACTGGCAAAGTCAAAGTATGCCATCAGACATAAATTTGATTAGTGTGACTGTGAACGGCTCCAAAACCATTCAGCAAAGATTGAGTTAACCATCCTGTTTTGGGTCCTGGTCCTGGATCATCAGCCGGTGAATTACTTGATTTGTATAATGTCGTAGGCTACTTTGTACATATATTATTGAAATTCCTTTATTTGGAATAACCCCTTGAGATGTACCAAGGGGTTATTCCCAATAGAATAATGTTGATATACTGTGTACCACCATCCCCTGTGGACAATGATCATGGCCATGGAGTTATTATCAATCCTGTTTAGAGTCTGTGTTTAATAGTGGTAGGGGGGATAAAGAAATTACTAAAGATAATACTCAGACCTGAAAAGCGAGACCAAATGCAGGACCATGCCTTTTTCCCTTTGAGTTGGAGTGTAATCGGACGTTTATTGCTCACTTTATCTTATATCTTGGTACAGTATAATCTCCCTGTCAATCCAGACTTCAGCATAGATGCACAAAAACAGAGGTAAATCACCACTGTGTCACGGTGGCGGTTTTAGCAGGTCCTGCAGATGACCCTCTTTGACGAGCTGGTAAGGAAGCTGGAGCTTCTTGTTCACCTGAAGCTGGAGGGAGGGTCGGTGCTGGAGGAGCAGCTTGCATACCTCCTCCTGACCACGTTCTGCAGCCTTGTGTAAAGGGGATGCTCCGTCGTCATCACACAGCCCAGGATCTGCTCTGTGCTCTAACAGGAGCCTAACCACGTCCACGTGGCCGCAGTATGCTGCTCGATGGAGCGGAGTCGCGCCGCCTGGTGTCTGGGGTGAGGCACAGGCACCCCTCTCAAGAAGGAACCTACATACAGTAAGCTGGCCATTGCGACTAGCATAGTGCAGGGCAGTGAAATTTGACAGGTCTCTCAGGTTGGGGTCTGTGCCCTTCTGGACAAGGTTCCTGACTTTGTCCAGGTCTCCATGCATGGCTGCAGACCAGATACCCCTTTCAAAGTCCATTTCAGTCAGTGTCTGGTAGGTACTAGACGAGGACGCTTTGTGGGAGCAACAAGAACATTGTTCTGAATCAGACGTCATCAGGCAAAGAGAAAGAAGTGAGAACAACAGAATTCAGGAAAAGTGACAGAAGTACGTCCCTGTGGAACAAAATCCAGACCTCAGCTTCTGGGATATGGGTGGGGTGGTGGTCAAAGTTAACCCAATAAAGGAGATGGTGATGGTTAGGATATGACATCATCACTGTAGCTATAATAGTAGGTTGCCTAATAAGGGCATGAGGGGGATGACAGTAGTGATTATGTGATTCAGACACACTGCATGTGTCAACTAAGACAGATATTGAAGGTGAGATACCAGGTATAATCATAATACACTATATATTACTATTCCAGATAGGGTGAAGTCTAGACTATTATTTATTACTTGCGCACGCAGAGCGCGCAAGTACTAGTTTCACCCAGGACGATATTCGGTCCATTATTATTAGCTGCTCACAAATAGACACGTAGACAAACCTAATCACCGCCCTAAAATAAATTACAAATTACTGTGTACATGTGTTTGTTTCTGTGTTTACTGTAGGTCTACTCTGTGAATTAACAATGTATGATTTTGGCATGTTTTCATGTCCCCACACATCCCTGCTCTCAATCTCACCAAAGACAACGATTACATCAGAAACTAGAAAAAGTGCCCTTCTGGGCACAGGTCTCCACCAGGATTCTTCCTCAGCCTAGTGGGAATATGCGTGCACAGTTTCATGGCAATCGGACGCTGCGTTGAGGAGTTGTGGCGATTTGTACAAAGCGGGCTACTCCTGAAAACTGTAGGAGCCAATCGTGGCCAATCAGGATGGAATATGAGAAATTAAACAAACCTGTCTTGATCACATGACTATGGAGATCATGTGTACCGATTTGCGTGAACTTTGGATAAAATCTGAAGGAGTAATAATAGAAAATGTGTTTTACATATGTCGGCCTCCTGGTGGCGCTATAAAGAGCAGATGTGAAAAATTCCAGACAAAGGTTTTTCCTTGGCCTCTAGGGAGTTGGCATACAAAGTTATCCACAGATCCGTGCAGTTAGAGGTAAAAACACTTTTCGGCCAGTTATAGCGCCACCTTGAGGCTGAGTTGAAATTGTTCATGTGGCATTTCGTCCTCGGCCTAGTGGGAATGTGGGTGCACAATTTCACGGAAATCACGTGATGTGTTCATGATTTGCAGCATTTTGTTTGAAACTGAGCACTCCTGTGAACTTTGGAAGCCAATCTTAACCAATCAGGATGGAGTGTGGGAAATCTGAAAGACCGGTTTCGTTGAATGGCTCTAGAGAGACTGTGTACCAATTTGCGTGATGTTTGGACAAAATCTGTAGGTGTACTGTGCAAAAACTTGTTTTGCACAAAGCGGCCTCCTGGTGGCGCTATAACAGGCCGTTCTGGAAAGTTTGGGGCAGAGGTTCATCGTTGGCATCCAGGGAGTGTGTGTGCAAAATGTAACAGTAATTATGACCCCCTGCTGTCAAAATATGATCCCCCCCAGTCAAAAAACACTGTTTGAAATAGACACTCATGCTTTCCAAGGTATGATTTGGGGTCCTAAGGATGAATACAAAATGAATATCAACATCTTAAAACCCAAATGTTGAATTGTGGGTTTGAGCTCAGGGGGGTAACTACCTGTCAGTGGGGAGGGGGGAGTGTTAATCTTATTCTAAAGCATGCAAAATATACAAACACAAAATTACATAAATCATTTTCAACTGGTACGTATACTCCGTTTACTTCACAATCACAAGACTGACATGAATAGTTCATGTCCAGATATGGCCCACTGACATACCATATAGTGCACTGACTGTATATAAAAAACGACACAAAAACAAATTTCATACACGTTTTACACAGTAAACCTGTGATTTGACATTAAAGACAATTCTGATTCTGTGAATCTTGTAATGAAACTGCTGAACATTTCTGTCCCAAATTAAAGCCCAGAATTATGCTACTGCTCAGGGTTTAGGGGTATATTTGTACAGTGAAACAGCAAAAGGCTCATTAAATCAGTTACGGTGCACTGAAAGGTGACCAGTGAATCTTCTGACCGGTGGAGTGAAGAGGGTGGGTAGAATCATTGGAAATCTGAATTGCCTTTGACCGGTGAATCTTCTGATTAAGCATTCCCAGGACAATTAAGTCTCAGCTGAGCTCCTAATTATGATACTTCTCTCCGTAAGTTAATAATAATAATAAAACTTTATTTGTATAGCACCTTTCATGACATGAAATGCAGCTCAAAGTGCTTTACAGAACAATGGAGAATAAAAGAAAAGCAAGGCAACGACAAAAAACAAGCAGTAATGCAATACAGCAAGGCAACGACAAAAAACAAGCAGTAATGCAATACAGTGAGGACATGAACAACAACAAAAAAATTATAATGAAAAAAAAAAAAAAAAAAGATCAATTAAAAGCAATGTTGTAGAAGTGGGTCTTGAGCTGAGCTTTAAAAATGTCTACAGAGGCTGCCTGACGAAGGTACAGTGGGAGCTTGTTCCATGCCGACGGCCCGTAGAAGCAAAAAGCTGCTTCCCCGTATTTTTTAGTTGCCATTTTTTTAGGCAAAGCGAGCAGGCCAGCAGTGGAAGACCTTAGGGGGCGGTTTGGGACATATTTAGGCAGGCAGTTGTTGCAAAATGAAGCTGAACATCTCATTCCCGGCTAAGCCCCCAAGTACGCTACGACTAAGGGTCATGGGGTAGGCCTATTAAGTGCAATTAATATAATAGTAATATAATATAATATAATATAATAGTAAAGTAAGTGTTTGCATGGGTAAAAAGGTTGGAGGCAGACTGTCGCTGCAGGAACCCGCCGTGCCGAGGAGAGACACATCTCCTTGTTGCAGGCGAAGAGACAGAAGAGAAAACGGCGTGAAGCAGCCCCCACTCCTGTGCCAGTCCCCTCTCGCTTTGTAAAATAAAACATGACACAAAATAGTATACACAGTTCACAGATGCATTGAAATACTATATAAAAATGCATTCACATAACACGGCATGTAAAATGTCCACAGCAATTGGCTCAAACAAAGTCTTGTAACCCATCTTTTTAGCAAATTGTGATCAAAGCATCCTGCCTGATGATAGCAAGTCAAAACCGGTGGAGTGAAGAGGGTGGGTAGAATCATTGTAAATCTGAATTGCCTTTGACCGGTGAATCTTCTGATTAAGCATTCCCAGGACAATTAAGTCTCAGCTGAGCTCCTAATTATGATACTTCTCTCCGTAAGTTGTAGCAAAATGAAGCTGAACATCTCATTCCCGGCTAAGCCCCCAAGTATGCTACGACTAAGGGTCATGGGGTAGGCCTATTAAGTGCAATTAATATAATAGTAATATAATATAATATAATAGTAAAGTAAGTGTCTGCATGGGTAAAAAGGTATCGACAACTGGGAGGAAGCTGCAAAGGACCGTGGCGTTTGGAGGCAGACTGTTGCTGCAGGAACCCGCCGTGCCGAGGAGAGACATCTCCTTGTTGCAGGCGAAGAGACAGAAGAGGAAACTGCGTGAAGCAGCCACCACTCCTGTGCCAGTCCCCTCTCGCTTTGTCTGCGCCAACTGCGCTAAAGACTGCCACTCCGGAGCGGGCTGTCCAGCCACAGCCGTCGCTGCAAGAAAACATGACCACTCAGGCGCAACCCATCGTCATCACTGACGGACGGATGCCTATGATGTAAATGATGCGTAACCCAACCCCAGATTCCACATGCAAAACGAGCTGTCACTGTCTCTCTCTCTCTGGTGGTCCTCTGACAAGCCCTGTTATCCCGTTTTTCCATACACCTGGTCAGCTCATTGGTGCTTTATTGCATCTTTCTTGAGTACATCCACGTAGGCCTATCACATTAATGTGGCGCGGTCTCGTGACCGTGTGTTGGTTTCCGACAGCACCAATTTGCAGGTTGGCAGCTCTTGATGTCTTTGGCAGTGTACTGCTAGTAGTATCATTCTCTTGGTTGCTATATTTTCTCACTCATGCTTGGTATTCCATCATACAGATTATTGTAACATGTGCACTCTTGCTGTAGAGACACAAAACAGACCACAAGCCAAGAAACAAGGAGCTGGAAAATAAGACTATCCAAGTCATAGTTTCTAAACCAAATGCCTGCCCATCTTCTAGCAGTCTAGCTACTCTATCAAGTGGCCAAAATAATATGGGGCAACACACCTGGTGTGTTTTCACAATAACTCTTTACTATGCATAGAGAACTCTGTCTTACCTGTCCTAGGGCTGGGCATATAGTGTCTAATAAAATCAGGCAGAAGAATTACAACTTACAAGGTACTTGTTAAGGGTCTTACAAACACTACAAACAGAGCCGAGTATGTAACGCTGATGCTCCGACCACTCTGAATTTCTGAACGATCTGAAGGACCTGGGGTGCGCTCCAGTGCTCTTAGAGGGTATTTCCGAACGCACTTACAGTGTACAAGGGCTTGAGTTTCTACGGGCAGATTCACACAGAGTCCATTTGATTCAAACTGTTCACAAATACTTTTGCCTGGTCTCCGCTGACACTGGCCATTCACATTGGCCTCGATTCTTCCTCATCCGAGTGCACTTCATTCAACTGTATTCAACGCTTTCACATTGCAGCGATCCGTATCCGAGACTACCTCCATGCGGTCTCAGGAATGGTTGGGTGATCCGCTCCGGGGTTGGCCGTGATAAAGTATTTGCTTTTATCTGCCAGCAATCGAGCATAGGGATGGAGCAAGGAGGACCAGCGAATGGAAGTTAAAGTTGGACCAGATAATAGTGACTGGCAGAAGACAATGAGTTGCCTGTGAGAGAGAGAGGAGAGACATGAGAACACAGAAAATCTCAAACTGAACTGATCTGTACGTACAGATTATTTTTTTAATCCATGCACATCAGTGATTTCAATGAGCAGCTGATCTACATGCTTGCAATGCAACGCATTGTGAGTTTGTAGATCAGCAATTTTGGTAACTGGTGGAGGTGGGTGCACTGCCACCTGCAGACTGTCAACCAGGGTCTCCAGTATCATGCAGTGTGACATAAGTGTGAGGTGTGGGATAAAAGATAAAGAAAACTTTGTCCATTCAATTTACATGAAATGGTAATTTGTCTTTGGCACACCGGCAATCAGTTTACAACAATAATTGCAATTGTTAATATCCATTATCATTAATAAATAATAATAATAATATCCATTATCATGTGGAAGTGTCCACATTGTGTGTTCTCAATCCAACCCTCCCCAATATTTATAAAGGAACATTGTGTGTATTCATTTATTCTCTACAATACAATAAATCTTGCAAAACAAACAGCTGAAGGGAAAAACTATTAAACTTAGGCACTTCAGTTGACCAATTCAAGCACAGTGCTGTCATTCTGTAGACTAAACATAAAAATAATATAACAAGAAATAATACCAACATAATGGTCAACTTAAGTGATAATTTTGGTTAAAACAAAAAGGTATTTCTTAAAGGTGGGGGCGGCGGTGGATGGGGCGGCGGTGGCTCAGGGGTAGAGTGCCTGGATGGTAACCGTAAGGTTGCCAGTTCGAACCCGGGCTCCCCCAGAGTTACTGTCGAAGTGTCCTTGAGCAAGACACTGAACCCCTAATTGCTCCCGATGTGCTAGTTGGTGCCTTGCATGGTTTCCGCTGCCATCGGTGTATGAATGTGTGTGTGAATGGGTGAATGTAATGCACAATCTCTGTAAAGCGCCTTGGATAAAGGCGCTATATAAATGCACCATTTTACCATTTTTTTAAAGGTTAAATACCTATCATTGCTATAGACTAGTGTTTGTTCAGTAACAGAGGTCTCCCCAGCTCTTTAATAAACAGAAAATACATTTTCAGGCACGCTGGGCAAGACCTATGCTGTAGTGTAGAGAGTGTATCGGCGGAAGTGGCGGGATTTGGGCGGAAGAACCGCTAAAGGAAATGGCGTTGACGCTTTAGAAATCCATTTAAATTCTCCATGAATTAAACAAGTGTGATTTGGCGAAAAATACATCCGACGGATGTTCCGGCCCGACACTTCCGCCGATACACTCTGCCTTAAGTTGTGACCAGGCTTTTCTCTTCACAGATGATAGTCCGGCAGCCGACAGGCTTCTTTTGTTTAAAGTGGGAAATTTGGTATAATAGTCTTTTTTTTATTGGCCTAAAATATTGTCTATATAGCCTGCATACATTCATGAACCCACTTGCTGATCGGCTGTCGGCATTGAGCACGTTTTTTAATCAGACCAGTGTGTGTCCAGTGGAAACCTCGTATGAATCTGATCTCAGGTTAATGGGGGTTTTTATGTGACCACACCATTAACATCCTATAGGCAAGATTTTAAAATTTTCATTATGCTTTATGTAGCATGTGACATGTCAAACTAGGGGGTTTTCATGATTCTGAGGGGTTTTCATGATTCTGAATGCATTTCTAGCATTAGTTTTGCACAAAAAAACACTCCTTGGGCTAAAATCAGCCATAGCCACTTGCCCAAATGTGCCCAAATTCTCCAAAATGCGCTGGCCATTTTTAGCCCAATGAGTGTTTTTTGTGCAAAACTAATGCTAACCCTAACCCTTATGACATTTTTGCCTTATAGAGGAGGTCAATGGTATAGTCACATATAAACCCCTATTAAAGAAATGCTCAATACAGACAACATTTAGGCCATAAAGAAATACTGGTTTCAGAACATCCCACTCCACTGACACATGCCTCCTCTATTTGAGCGACCACATCAAACACGAGGTGGATGCTGGAAAATACTGCGGCATGGTCATGCTGGACCTCCAAAAGGCTTTTGACACCGTGAACCACTCCATACTGGTTAACAAGCTTAAAGCTATTGGTTTTGATAGCACATCAGTGAGCTGGATGCAATCCTACCTGGAGGGGAGAGAACAGATGGTGGAGGTGAACGGAACACTGTCCCCTCCCCTCCCAGTGAGCTGTGGCGTCCCACAAGGAAGCATACTAGGGCCTTTACTGTTCCTAATTTATGTTAACGACATGACTTCAGCTTGTGACTGCAACTTGTTCCTGTTCGCAGATGACTCAGCACTGCTGGTCTCGGACAGGAACAAACTGCAGGTTGAAAAGACCCTCAGCTCTGAACTCGGTAGAATCTGCACCTGGCTCGCTGATAACAAACTATCCTTACACCTGGGAAAAACTGAATCCATCCTCTTCGGATCAAATAGTAAACTCAGCAAGGCAGATGGCTTCTTGGTTAGAGTCGGTGACAATATTATCACACGAAAAGATGAAATTACCTACCTAGGTTCCATCCTGGAGGCCAATCTTTCCGGTGATAAAATGGCCACCAACGTAATCAAAAAAGTCAATCAAAGAACAAGATTCCTTTACAGGATCTCCTCACTGGTCAGCAAAACCACCTTGAAGACCTTAACAGGAGCCCTCGTACAAGGTTTCTTTGACTATGCATCCACCTCTTGGTACCACAGCACCTCAAAGGCCCTTAAAACAAGGCTCCAGACCTCTCAAAACAAACTGGTCAGGCTCCTACTTGGCCTCACCCCCCGAACCCACCTCACCCCTGCCCACTTTGACAGGCTGGGATGGCTTAGGGTCGACGACAGAGTACAGCATCTTGCAATGGGTCTGGTCCACAAGATTCGATACACCACCAAGATACCCATGTACCTGTCTAAATACTTCCTTAATGTAAACGAAGTCCACACCCACAACACCAGAGGGAGTGCAACAAACCATGTACAACCCAGATTCGGCACAAACAAGGGACTAAATTCTTTTCGCTCCTATGCCACCAAAATGTGGAACGCCCTACCAACAGTCATTAAGACATGTGAATCCCTTGACTCCTTCAAAACCGCTCTCAAAGGGCACCTACGGACGGCTGCAATTCGAAACTGGCCTCTGTAAAATCTGAATCCCCCCCACCCCCCCACCCCATTTTCCCTCACTGTATATTGTATATTTTCCCTTTTTTGCTTCCCATATGATGAATTCCTGTTCTGTTCTTTACCTACAGAGAAATGTCTATTTGTATGTCTCTAAATGTTTGTATGTCCTTAAATGTTTTGATGAATTGAACAATGTGGACCCTGTTGTAAACAAGTGTAATGCTTAATTGGGTCGTCCACTCACAGTTGACAGTCTTTGTATTGAGTTTGTGCTTAAAATGTACTGTAAATTCTACAAACTGTTAATAAAGATTTCAATCAATCAATCAATACTATATACCAAATTTCCCACCCCACAACCCCGGCTGCCAGACCATGAGTAAGGCTGGGGCCGAGGCTAATTTTCAGGTACTGTAGGTGACAAAATGTCAGCCAATCAGGAGAGAGTAGGTATTTGAGCTTACAATGTTAAAGTGTTCCAGTTCAAATTGTGTCTGCTCATTTATTTGTGTTATCGCTTACAATTCCACTTGTTTCATCTGTATCCTCATCCTGACTACGTTCTCTATCCTGATTGGATACAATTGATATCCCAGTTTCAGTTTCTGAAAATGCATTTTCTTCTTAAAAGAAACAAGCAACAAGTTTAAAAAAAAGAGAAGAAAAAGCAGCTAAAACATGGCATTTATATACACATTTAAGTTACTTATTTTACAAGAAATATTTAAAATTCAAGTGGAGACGTAACACTTAACCAAAGAAATTCACTTACACTACCTTTAAAGACAAACACATACGTTGTACAATTTCCAGAACAATATAGGCCTACAGGCCTACACTTTCCACAAACATACCAGTGGTGAATGGACGCTACAGTTTCATACCTTTTGAAGTTTTGAATAGTCCTTGGTTGTTGGCTTTTTCTGTTGAAATTGTAGAATGGTTCCTTGGCAGGGTTAGCTTTTCTGTTGATTTTTGTATATATATTTCCTTTGTCTTAGACGTGGTACCTTGAACAATGATCTCCTGTGGTGGCAGTGGTGCTACTCCAAAAATCACTGAGGGCACACCTGTGCCTAATTATTATGATTGAGTGTCACCCATGACTCATCCCCTTTTTAAAGAATAAGTAAAGTGTTGTAGTGTTGTGTTTTTTTGAAGAGGTGACAGATAAAATATCTAATATGGCATACTAACTTAGACATAAATGGGTGTGTCAGTCACTTTTACGATCTATGCTCAGTTGCTCACTCACCTGGACATGAGCATATAGCTGCAGGCCTGTGCAGCTGCCTACGAGTCTGAGAACAATGGTAAGGTCCCACAGTAGACCTACTTTATATGACCATTAGATGGCAGTGTTGATTCTTGTCTAATGGTTCAGTTTGGAAGTGTCATTCATTTCAATGTAGGTCTACCGGAGTGGTTTTCAACCTTTTTCATATCAGGCCCATTATGGGTTTTTTTGGCATTTGAACCATGGGCCACCATTTGATGAGATGTAGCTTTGCATGCCCCACACTAAAGAATGTTGTTTAATATCGTTGGTTAAGTTTTGTCGACAATGCCATGCTGTATTGATGTGGTGGCCTAGGAGAGATAACAGGCAAACGTTCAGAATAATAATTCTTCTACCTTCTTTTCTTGCAAAATAATAATTATTCTACCTTCTACCTTTGTATACATCGTATTTGTTGATGCAATACATGATGACAAGACTGTATGCAGTATATCTTGTAAATTAAGTAATGCAAATGTTTAACAATAATTTAACACAAGGGTCCATTTGGTTTCATTTGACACTCTCAAGAGTTAAAGATTTAAAAAGGGTCCATTGGGTTACCAACTCTCCATAATTTAGCTGGGAATCCCCTCAAGGACCACTGGTTGAAAACCACTGGGACAGGACAACCACTCTGCGTCTGTTTGTGTCTGTGCTGTCAGTGTGTGTGTGTGTGTGTGTGTGTGTGTGTGTGTGTGTGTGTGTGTGTGTGTGTGTGTGTGTGTGTGTGTGCGCACCCTCGCACGTATGCGCGGTGTCATCTCTTCTCTTAGTTTCCACCACAATGACCGACCAATCTGGATAGAGGATCACTGTCTCATTCAATTACAGTGTCACCTGGCAGACTTACACACACACACACACACACACACACACACACACACACACACACACACACACACACACACACACACACACACGCATGCATGCGCGCACACACACACACACACACACACACACACACACACACACACATGCACACACACACACACACACACACACACACACACACGCACACACACACACACACGCACAGACAGTATGCATGGCCATAATCATGCAGAATGCACACTATGTTTTCAGACACACACAAACACACACAGATGACTTTTTGAGAGCAACAAGTTTAATTCATTTTTATAAAATTATGGAAGAGGTGCACATTTTAAGGAAAATGCAAAGGCCCATAAGTTATAACATAATGTATCCTATAGCTATCTGCTGTTCTTTGGTCAGGAGATTTGGTACAGAGGGAAAGATATTGTGAACTATTATAGACCTATATGGGGGACAACACTCAAGCTAAGCTCGAGCTATATATACAGTTGACCCAAGAAACAGGTCTAATAGAGCTGGCTGTGGGTCCCAATCCCTCCAAGACATAAAAGGATTTCTGTGTTTAAAGCCCATTTTGAACCCCTTTTGGTGTTAGCATTATGTTATGCTTTAGCTATTGAAAAATAGCAGATCTACAAGCTCATAGCGCGCCACCGAGTGGCGCGCTACAAGCTTGTGGGTCTGCTATTTTTGAAAAATCCAAGAACGACAAGAAACATAGCTTTTTCAGAAAACTGTCTTTTTCAAACAGACATTTTTAGAATCTGATCTCAAGTCATAATTACACACCTCTGCGGCAGACCGGTGGAACTGTGGGGTGTAGCAGCGTAGCAGATCTGATAGAGTATAGACACAATTAGGATTTAAGGCTGAGAAGCTTGGATCATTGATCCCAACATGAGTACCAAACCCATGCTATAGTCTCCTTAAAGCTACTAGCGGAGCACCCTCTTACCCCTGCTAGTCTCCTTAAAGCTACTAGCGGAGCACCCTCTTACCCCTGCTAGTCTCCTTAAAGCTACTAGTGGAGCACCCTCTTAAGTCACTGTGATCGGCCTCTTAACCTAATACTTCTGTCAGCGTCTTCACCTCACGGGCCCTTCTTCATCATCATCATCAAAGTATCATGGAGTATGTGGATCAAAGTAAACAATAGTCTACACATCAATTCAAGCTATACATCTGTCAATATACAACACGTAATACTGTATTTCTACATGACTTCATAGAGAGTTTGCCAGCACATTGCATTTAACCTCTTAAACTCTATGTACTTCGTTGGCCAGGGTCCCTGTACTTGGTCCCCTCTTTTTTGCGTCTACACCAAAGAACACTTTGCTGAAAATAGGCGATCTACAAGCTCACAATTGACGCATTGCAATGCAGTGAATTGTGAGCATGTGGATCGTCTATTTTCCTCGAATGATCACATATTTGAAATCACTGAATAATTGACCATATGCAGACCACGTCCATCTCGGCAGCAAGGTGGTTTCAGAATAGTCGTGTCTACAATCCTATCTGATTGTATGTCAAACTCACCAAGACTGCAGCTGTACGGAAAGCTTAAATTATCCTCTTCCTATCTGCAAAGTGTTTGTTTTATAAAGATCCACCGTATGCATGTTATGAGCTACTTCCTGGAAATTCCTTGCAGATGATTATTTTTCTGTGTCAGAGTTTGGAAGTGCTCGTTATCAGTAAAGCAACCTCCTGCTGCCTCCTGCATTATGTGGAATTTCAAAACAGGGCCTTTGAGTGATATCCAATGAGCACTTCCAAACTCCAAAAATCACCCGCAAGGAATTTCTTGACAGGAAGTACTGTAGCTCATATCATATCTATGGTGTATTTTTTATAAAACAAACACTTTTCGTACAGCTGCAATGTTGGTGAGTTTGACGTTTTCTGTTTGGATGAATGGGCTGTCAATGGGAAATTGCACCTAATTAGCACCTTGCTGGCAACGTGGAAGTGGTCTGCATATGGTCAATTGCCTCTTATGGATGCTAGGGACACAGGGTAGTGTAAGGCGAGTGAGCACAGTGACATCTGATAATCAAAACGTTGAAATCAATGATGGGATGCAGGGAGCTGGTCACGTTGATTGGCAGGTCCTTTGTCCTCCCTTCTGATGACAAACAAGGACAACCTGGAGGAAGACAAACGACAAGAGATTAGTAACAACCCTGATTACTTTGTACATGTGTGTACCAGACCCTATATAATATATCCAACTAGAAGAAGTGCCCCTCGGGGGACACAGGTCTTCACCAGGCCAGGTCAGGCGATAAAAACTATTATCGCATTGCTGAAAATACTAGTACCTGAGGGGACTTTGGAGTAGCGGCACTGGTGTTACAAGACAAACGCACTTGGAATGGGAAATAGTGGGGGGGAAATGGAATTTGTAGGGTCCCCCCCCCCCCCCCCCCTTTAAAACTTTATAATGCTCAAAACTCTTGAAAACAATAGCCGATCTACAACCTCACAACGACTTGCGTCGCGATTATTGCATTTTATTTCAGTATTTCTTTTTTTAAAGAAACAATTTTTTTAACATTAAGGAATATTTTTTATTTTAATATTTTAGAACAACACAGATCTTGTATGGGAGGTGGGGGGAGGGTGGGGGGGGTGGTGTCCCTTGCATGAAATATTTTCAGATGGGGGTTGATCACTTCACCGTCAAATACATTACATATTATTATATTATGTCCTTGACGTACAAATGTTTGGGAACCACTGACGTCCCAGACAGCATCCGACCCATTGACCTCTGCCAACGTCGTTCCTCATGTGATGTCAGTATACAGACTAATGCCTCTGCTTCATAGTTCATACCCTGTTGTACGGAGAAATGAGAGCTCTATACAAGCTAACAATGCGCCACATCTGTGACGCTTTGTGAGCTTGTAGCTTAACCTTGGCCTGGCAGACGCTCACAACCTAACCACATGAACCCTGTAGTGCCCCCATTCTGGCCATGTCGTATAACGTGAGGTGAACAACAATAGCAACGGGTTGTGAGCTTGTAGATTGTGTAGATGAGCTTGTAGATTGGAAGTATATGGTGATATATTGTATATGTCAATAAAAGTAAGTCGCCCTGCGCGAGCGAGTGTGTGGGTGGGTGGGCGGGCGGGCGGGCGTGTGTGTGTGTGCCCGTGCGTCGGGTCACGGCGTGGGGATTACGTGTGTGTGAGTGATTGAGGGTGACAGCGGTCCTGGTATTAGGGGCCCTGCGGCAGATTTCGTGGGCCTGTTTTAGACACACTAAGCTGGATTTACCAGCAGCAGTGTGTCAGCAGTGATGCAGCCTGCCTGGACCTCCTACAGCACACACACACACACACACACACACACACACACACACACACACACACACACACACACACACACACACACACACACCCCTGGTCACCTCTGACCCTGTGCGTCTGCCTTTCTCCACCTGTAACCTCCATCTCTCTCCATAGCTTCACTTACACAATCGCAATGTCTATTTTCTGTCCTGACCGGACACCAGGATTATTTCAAGTGAATTATTATTAGATATAGATATTATCTAGATATAGATTATTATTTATGTTTTATGACACACCAGTTCCAATACGTCCCGAGATGCCTGTAATTCCCTTCTTTCACATTACACATTCTCATTGGTATGCTCTGTTAGAGTTTGCAACAGGCTCAATGATACAGTGGACATTCCAGGTCAAACAGAATGATACAAAGATGCTGCTTTGCCATCTCTCTCTATACGTCGTCCTCAGACGAGCCCTCAACAACAACAAAACAAAATGCTATATCACTCCACAGACAACAAACTGCGACTAGGGAGAGCAGAAATGTACTGTCCAAGACTCCGAGTGTCCGGATAGATGTTTGGATGGCTGATCTGGTGTGCAGCGATGCACAACAGGTGTGTATAATTAGTTTGACTCAGCCCAGGTGTACCATCACCCACACAGTCAGTCATCATAATAAAAGTTAGGCTGGCCTTATAATATTGAGGACTTTAGTACAGTAGGCTAGGAGCGCTATAGAAGTGTGTGTGTGTGTGTGTGTGTGTGTGTGTGTGTGTGTGTGTGTGTGTGTGTGTGTGTGTGTGTGTGTGTGTGTGTGTGTGTGTGTGTGTGTGTGTGTGTCATCTGTAATTTCCAAACCTTTTCATTACAGTCCAGTATTATCCTTACAATTTGCTTGTATTGCATTGTCCACTGATGCTTGTATGAGTGACAAATAAATCCCTATTCATTCTCTTCATTCTCTTTAATAAATTGCATCTAAATTCTAAAGGAACTAGCCTACAGTCGGAAGGTGTAGACAAATATGTTTCCTCTCTGATACACATAAAGTCACCTGCTGCTTCTTTTCTCTCAACACGTGAGGAGTTTCACTGGGAAGGCATAACACATGCAGAGGACCACGCTATTCCTCCCAGTTACACTAATGCTGCTGAACAGGCATATCGTCTCTGTCGGGTTGGAAACCTCACATGGCCAAAACGGTTTTCAGAATTCTAATTTCAAAAATAGCAAAAGTAGCAGATCTAACCGCTCTCAAAGGGCACCTATGTGGACGGCTGCAATTCAAAACTGGCCCCTGTACAATCTGAATCCCCCACCCACCCCTTTCCCCCCCTTTTTACCTCCTTTATGATGATTTCCTGTTTTTGGCTATAGAAGTGTCTATTTGTATACGTCTCGAAATGTTATGATGAATTGAAAACGGTGGACCCTCTTGTAAACAAGTGTAAAGCTTTATGGTGTCGTCCACGCACAGTTAACAGTCTTTGTATTGAGTTGTGCTTGAAATGTACTGTAACTCTGCAAACTGTTCATAAATACTTCAATCAATCAATCAATCAAAACGCATCGATTCACGCCGCGTTTCGAGCTTGCAGATCTGCTACTTTTGATGCTTTTTTCTGTCGTAATAGTATAATCAAGTAGGGCGTTAACCCATTCTGAACGGGCACCCATTTTGGTGTCAGCATCATGTTATGCTTTAGCTATTTAAAAATAGCAGATCTACAAGCTCATATCGCGCCACCGAGTGGCGCGATACGAGCTTGTAGGTCTGCTATTTTTTTTAAATCGAAGAGCGACTGACATTTTTAGAATCTGATCTCAGGTCAGAATGGGTTCATCAGACCAGTGTGTCCCCGGCGGAAACCTCGTATGAATCTGATCTCAGGTCAGAATGGGTTAATTTACAAAGAAAACACAAAAAGTTAAAATACGGAGATAAGAAGTCAGCAAACATGTGTTTCTGGTTCAAATCTGCAGCCGAGCCAATCAAACAGAACTACTGTATTAGGAAGGGAGCTGCAGGGATGGCTAGGGAACAGGTTCACCTTCAGTAAAACACGGGACTATAGGCCACAGTCATGCACACATAGAGCCCAGTGTGTTCATTGGGGCGCCTTGCTAAACCAGAGGCACTGTGTAGAAATGGAACCCCAATCTCCACAGAACTTTGCCCCTGTGCCACCCCAAGGGCGTCCTGTAGAGGCCAGTCAATGATGCATACGGGTCCACACCACAGAGCCCTATATTATGATCTGGAGATTAGTGATTCCCTTTCCCTATGATCAGTTCGCGGCCCACCCAAATGGCTGCTGTGTTTCAAGGCAGTCAGATGGGTGGGCCGAGTGCATGTTCGGAGCAGATAGTTTATTTGGTTGTGTATGCACGCACGCGCGCACGCGCGCACACGCGCGCACACACACACACACACACACACACACACACACACACATGCTTTGCAAAGTTTGAATACAACTGTAAGGTCGTTGAGGCTTGCATGTGCGAGTGCTACAGGCTAAAATGGAATCTGAATAGGTGAGTTTTCAGAGTACTGTGGCGGAAGATTGGGAGTGAGTCTGCAGTTCTGATTGAAATTGGAAGTTCATTCCATAGTTTTGGAGCCAAAAGGGAGAAGAGTCTGAGTCAAACAAAACCTCCATATCTACACTGTGTCTGTCTTTGAAAGACTTTGGAAGCTGGGACTGTTCTAGAACATGCCTTGAGAGACTATGTTGAGACCTTTGATTCCTGAGGTGGGATTATGTAACTTAAATTGGGTATACTACATTTATATAATATATATATTCCTTTTGTAATTCCAATTGTCCTTTTCTACTATTATGTTGCTCCCCTAACCCTAGACTAAGGGTGGTAACAATATAGCCCCTCAACCACCGTAAAGAACCACAGAAGAACTACTGAAGAGCTGATTTTGTGTGTACCCTAAATAAGCTTTTGTTATAGTTACAGTGTGTTTGCACAATATTATGGCAGTAACTCGAGGAGGTTACAACAAAAACTCACAAATAATACAACATACAGTAAGAACTGAACAACGAATAAAAAAAACAGGAAAGGACACCATTTTAGACTTAACTCATAACTCTATAGTATAGCCTAAGATTTACACTCTCGTAGATGTATTTATCGATTCTGACATTTTCAAGTCTAAGCCTTCATTACCCATGAGTGTTCCATTTTTTGCCCGCAGACCTAGAATTGCTCTAACATGTATACAAATGCAAAATGTAAGGTGCTTACATTGCTGCCCCACTTCCCATAGATGCGTTGTTTTCAATAAGAAAGTGTGTTTTGATCCACTCGGAATCTGTCATCCATCTTGGATCTCTCCTCATCTCCCCCAATGAGTGCAACTGGCTGCCCAACCCTGCCCTGCTTACAATGGAGGACAGATCCAAGATGAATGACAGAGTACTGAGTGTCTATGTATATTTATAAGCACTGGGTTGTTTTGGCCACGTGTCTCGATCTGTGTTTTTCGACGTTTGCTCACCCTTATGTCCATTTTCACACTGTGACAGCTAAATCACAGCTCATTATTTTACAGTGTACCTTTTATTGTGCCTTAATTTGTGTGTGCGTTTGAGCATGTGTGTGGCCGGTCGAGCTTGTGTATGCAGGTGTGTGTGTGTGTGTGTGTGTGTGTGTGTGTGTATGTGTGTGTGTGTGTGTGTGTGTGTGTGTGTGTGTGTGTGTGTGTGTGTGTGCTTGTGCGTGCGCGTGTGCTCAGATCTCCGCTACAGAGTGCTCATTGTGAAGCAGAGTGTTGAGCAAGATCCTGACCCACTGCAAGTACTAATCAGACGCATTCCTCAGGATTAAACAGCCAATTAACAATAAGAGAACCATTGTGGCTCCGTCTCCGTGTGCGTCACAGCTAAAGGGTTTTGTGTGTATGCTTACGGTCTGTGTGTATGTGTGTGTGTGTGTGTGTGTGTGTGTGTGTGTGTGTGTGTGTGTGTGTGTGTGTGTGTGTGTGTGTGTGTGTGTATGTGTTTGTGTGTGTATATAGTTACGTCCTTACGGTGTGTGTGTGTGTGTGTGTGTGTGTGTGTGTGTGTGTGTGTGTGTGCGTGTGCGTGTGCGTGTGTGTGTGCGTGTGTGTGTGTGTGTGTGTGTGTGTGTGTGTGTGTGTGTGTGTGTGTGTGTGTGTGTGTGTGTGCGTGTGCGTGTGCGTGTGTGTGTGCGTGTGTGTGTGTGTGTGTGTGTGTGTGCGTGCGTGTGTGTGTGTGTATGCCTGCAAGTGTCTCCAAATGCAAGGTGTATTTGAGTTTTAACCACATGAACCCTATACAGCAGTGGTTCCCAAAGTGGGGTCCGGGGACCCTCAGTGGTCCTTGAGGGAGTTCCAGGGGGTCCCCAGCTAAGTGATAATGTGGAACCAAATGGACCCGGGTCATAACACTGAGAGTGTACAAATGTACGCACCATTTGTACACTGGATGCGCCATCCTGTGAGAGGGTTATCTAATAGTCCAATAAAACAGGCTGTACACTTAAAATCATGGATTCACAAGATCTGGCATTTATTGATTGCCCATATTTATCCCAAATTGAATGGTCATGTGATATGCATATGAACAGCAAAGACACATATGAAAGCAAATACGACCTGTTACATCACGAATCAGATTCGATCATATCACTGCGCAGATCGGGGCGCCCCTCGAAGCACAGGCCAGTCCTGGAGCACCCTGGGCAAGACCTAAGCTGAAAAGACTATCAACGGAAGTTGCGGGATTTTAGCGGAAGTGAAATCGTTGATGCTTTACAAATCAGTTTACATTCTCCGCGAATGAAACAAGTGTTGTGATTGGTCGGGAAAATATCGTATCCGGGGGAAATACATTTGACAGCTGTTCCGGAGGATACAACCGCCGATAGCTTCTCTGCCTTAGGTTGTGACCAGGCTTTTCTTTTCGCAGATAAGTAAGCCTGGGACTGAGGCTAGTCCTGGAGAATTCTGACGTGTCTCTACTTTTTCCAGACACTATATAGGAATCTTTTCTGTCACTCTGTGACCTTGCATGAGCACAGCTCGGGTGCACACTCTTAAAGTAACGGTAACTGCTTAAAGGGTCTACTTTCCCCCATCAACACTCTCAGAGTTAAATTAACATTGATTTTATATATATATTTATTTATATTTAAAGGTATATACATAAAAAAAAACCTTAGGTTTCGTTTTTGGCTGTGGGACCCAGCCTTTCGTCCAATCAGGATAGAGAGTCAAAAACGAAACCTAAGGTTTTTTGACCCCCAGGGGTTAACTGGGGACAGGGAGGAACTCCTTATATGGCCAGCACACTCTATAGTAGGGAGGATTATCACAACAAAACAAAGAAATAAGTGATATTTGAATTAAGTGAAATCACTGAATATACCTTTATAATATTCATGTCAAACTGGGGGTCCTTGAAATTAAACGGGAATCACTGCTAGAGCCGTAAAAAATCTTCTTATGGGGGTCCCTGGCATATCTTTTCAAATGGGGGTCTGCGGTCCAATTAGTGTCAATGTGGGGGGTCCGTGACATGAAAACGATTGGGAATCACTGCTATTCAGTATTCAGTGTATATAGGTTCTTAATCTGGGCATGTCACAATAAAACGTCTGGGGAATATTTGGTAAAGATAGCAGCTCAAGTATATACTATTTCCATTGAAACTTACCCATTCTGACCGGGCACCCATTTTGGTGTTGGCATCATGTCGTGCTTTAGCTATTGAAAAATAGCAGATCTACAAGCTCATATCGCGCCACCGAGTGGCGCGATACGAGCTTGTAGGTCTGCTATTTTTTGAAAAATCGAAGAACGACTGACATTTTTTAGAATCTGATCTCAGGTCAGAATGGGTTAATCAGACCAGTGTGTGTCCATGTGGAAACCTCGTATGAATCTGATCTCAGGTCAGAATGGGTTAATAAAGGGCAAAAGGAGCGGACCTAGAATAGAGCCCGGGGGGACCCCGGTCAACTACAGTATAAGTATAGAGGAGGGTATGCGCAATTGCGCATGCATGAAGTGAATGGCAGATCGAGGTGCAAATCGAGTGGCAAAGTGTGCA
>NC_139706.1:4840678-4940678 GCF_964188405.1 Protomyctophum parallelum | reverse complement strand
TCCTTATAGCTGACGACTATAGCTGCATGCAGCTTGTGTTTTTCTTTAAACAGTTTGTGTTTTATGAAAACATCTACCGTAACATTTTACCGGGTATTTCACAGATGATTTTCTGAATAATGATGGTTATTGCTGTCAATGTGTGAGGTGAGCTGGTGCGGGGAGGGGAGGGGGACAGTGGGGTTGATATGTCATAGTAATGGAATTCAATTTGTCTGACATTGTTAAAAAAAAAGAAAGAAAGAAAGAAAGAAAGAAAGAAAGAGAGAGAAGAAAGAAAGAAAGAAAGAAAGAAAGAAAGAAAGAAAGAAAGAAAGAAAGAAAGAAAGAAAGAAAGAAAGAAAGAAAGAAAGAAAGAAAGAAAGAAAGAAAGAAAGAAAGAAAGAAAGAAGCTCAATACAAATATTGAAACTTAAAGTGTTGCAGCGCATCTGTGTTTTTTGATTGATTGAAATATTTATTAACAGTTTGCAGAATTACAGTACATTGCTGACATTTGCCTTGTCTTTTTTTTGCCTTTGTCTTGCTGACAAAGACTGTTAACTGTGAGTGGACGACCCAATTAAGCATTACACGTTTACAACAGGGTCCACCTTGTTCAATTCATCAAAACATTTAGAGACGTACAAATAGACACTTCTATATAGTTAAAGAACAGAACAGGAATTAATCATAAATGACAGGCCTATATACAGATTAGGAACTAAATAATTCAATTCAGACTGGATAGAATAATGTTTTCTTTGTAATTTTACGGTTACAGTGAACTATTTGGCGGCATGTTTGTTGCCTTATTATCAGTTCGTTCAAAAACTACGGATTTAGTCTATACATTATTATTATTATTATTATTATTATTATTATTATTATTATTATTATTATTATTATTATTATTATTATTATTATTATTATTATTATTATTATTATTATGAATGCAGAAGTATAACCATGAGGGAGCATGTTGAGGATCAGAAGGGGATTTAATAGCAGAACAAAGCGGTCTTTGTGTTACTTTTAATCCGGCCGCCTGTACTCTCCTCCCCTCGGCCCTGCTTCTATCCCTCTGTGTGTGCGCGCAGGCACACACGCACACACACACACACACACACACACACACACACACACACACACACACACACACACACACACACACACACACACACACACACACACACACACACACACACACACACACACACACACACACACACACACACAGGAAAGAAAGAACGAAAGAAAGAAAGAAAGAAAACATGGCGTCCAATTATTTGGAGGCCAGTTGTTTAACGAAGAGACGGTGTAACGAAAAGTCGTGCCTGGACAAGACAAGCGATTCGCCATGGATGGGAGGATGGGAAAGGGTCTAATTGGAGACATTTCTGGAGACGGAAATTATTATTTTTTATAACCAAAAAACATAAAAAAAAAAAAATGAGGAAACTTCTTCATAGTTTTCCTATTTTGTTTTGCTGTGTTATTTTCCCTAAATTATATATATATATATATATATATATATATATATATATATATATATGTTTTAATCAACGTCCATGCACATTATCATGAAGGCAATAGGCCTGCTATACAACTTTGTATATTCAGCAAAGAAAATGTATTTTTGATTCAGTTCAGTTGTATGATTGAGTATTTCCAGAAAATAAAATTAGATTTCATTCAAGGGCAGAAATAGAGGCAAATGAAACTAAATGCATTTAAATATTTAACATTGACGCATGTTTATATATAATGAAGTTAAATGAACCAACCTTGTCCCCTTGCGCGTGTGCGCGCGTGTGTGTGCGCGTGTGTGTGTGTGTGTGTGTGTGTGTGTGTGTGTGTGTGTGTGTGTGTGTGTGTGTGTGTGTGTGTGTGTGTGTGTGTGTGTGAGAGAGAGAGAGAGAGAGAGAGAGAGAGAGAGAGAGAAGGAGGAGGGAGGGGTGTGCGGTGGGTGTACACTTTGTAAGAAGTTACTTCTAATTAGCCAGCCTCTTCTGTCTTGCCTCACTTGTCCATCCTGCAGCCATACGGGCAGCTTATAGGCTCACCTCTCCTCTCCTCTGCAGCGACAGCCAGGCTCCGCTGCAACAGGCCATCACAGCTCAGCGGGCAGCAGAGAGCGCGGAACCTTTACATCTTTCATCTTTATTGCGGGCATTGGTTGGACTGATTTTTAATGTTGTTTTGATTTAATTGGTATATAATATATAGCTTGATTCGGCGCCCGTTGTTTTTGCGGTATATAGAGAAGGAGAGAGAGCGAGTTGAGCGCCAGCAGCATCAGCATCATTCTGTCACAGGCTGCAGGTGTGTGACCTGCTTGACTCGAGTAACACCACTGAGGGCCGCAGAGAGAGAGAGAGAGAGAGAGAGAGAGAGAGAGAGAGAGAGAGAGAGAGAGAGAGAGAGAGAGAGAGAGAGAGAGAGAGAGAGAGAGAGCAGTGCAGTGTAGTGTAAGGCAGCAGACCCGGCCCCCGGCCCGAGAGAAGGAGAGAGAGGGCAGAGAGAGCTAGAGCGGCAGTGTTTTTAAGCCCGGCAGAAAGCATGATGTCCTACATAAAGCAACCACATTACGCCGTGAACGGGTTAACGCTATCCGGCCCTGGCATGGATCTGCTGCACAGCGCCGTGGGATACCCCAGTAAGTACCTGAACCTTTTCATGAGTACCTGGACCTATATTTATTAGTACCGGAACCTTTTAATTAGTACCTGAACCTTTTAATATAAGTATACCTGAACCCAACAAGGCCCTGAACCTGAAAGTATAGTCCTATATAGCTACCTATAAACCTTTCATTCATAGATATATATACCCCAAGTCTAAACGTTTTCATTCTGATATGTAAGTATATAGGCTATACTTGTATAGATACCTAAACCTTTCCATACAATAAAGTAGTATGCCTATATAACCTTTTCATATCAAGGGCAATTAAGGCCCATCATTTTATTCGGCATTTGAGGCATGGAGCCATGGACCACCAATTGATGAGATTTGGCCTCTCTCTTACCCAAAAACTGTTTTGTCACACTCATAATGGATCGTCTTTATTATAGTCACATCACAGTTGTCGTTTGATATATAGATTTGTGCATGCTATAGCTGTATTGATTGTCATAGAGAGAGATAGAGATAGCAAACATTAAAATAATCATTCTTCATTCTCTAATTGTGTGGACTTCTTTTAAATGAAGTAATGCAGATGTTTAGTGATATTTTTAACACTTGAGAGCGATCTCCACCACTGGTGGTCCCTGGGCTACTGGTTGGAGAACCACTCGTCTATAGATACAATAAGTACCTTTTTATTTTATTTATGAGCTTATTCCCCCAAAATAACCAATCTACAAGCTCACAGCAATAAGGGAGTTGCATTTGCAAAGCATCGTTGTGAGCTTATATATAGCGGTTATTTTGGGGCAAACACACTGGGGTTAAAGTGGTTCAAACATAACCTATCGTATAGATATTTCATGTAACATGTATTCCAATTAAATTATAATGCAGAGACTGAAGTAATCTGTGTGGAAAATGTCATGCGTCACGTGCGTAACCCGTGCGTAAAAAGGAGAGCTGTAAAGGAACCAACTGTAGTTCAATGCATATACATATAGTCAATTTTATTCGTTGACAGTTCGACTGCATAACGGTGTATAATGGACTGAGTTATTATAAACAGGCACCTCTACATCCCTTCAGTCTGCATTTGCAGCGGATCATGCATGGTGTCCGTTTGACCTAGAATAAATATAGCGGATTACACAATCAAAGAACAATAAAACTGTGTGTGTGTGTGTGTGTGTGTGTGTGTGTGTGTGTGTGTGTGTGTGTGTGTGTGTGTGTGTGTGTGTGTGTGTGTGTGTGTGTGTGTGTGTGTGTGTGTGTGTGTGTGTGTGTGTGTGTGTGTGTGTGAGGGGAACCGCATGCAGTCGTTTCACACACGCTGCACCAGATTCAACGTCAGTCTTCCAATCTGTTACTATTGTAATGTAACCTATATTTAAAGTAGATTATAGTATTGTGTGGGTTTTTTTGTGTCAACGATGCTGTTTCTTACATGCCTGTGTTGTTCTGTTGTTGTTGACCAGCATCTGTCGGCCGTCGGGACATCTGTGAATGAATGCAAGCCATGTATACTTTTCGCTTTGACAGAAACAAAGCGTTATAGGCCTATAGTTTATAGTGACTGACTGACTGACTTCAGGCATTTGCTTATCTCTCTCTCTGTCTTCACGTGTGAACGTGGTGCGCTCCCGACGCCGCTTGCGAGGGGTGCTGTCTGAATTATTTATGCATTTAATTGATCGATGAATATTTCTTCGTATATATATTCGTTATTTATAACCATAACAGTGTTGTATTTCGGTCAGGATTATGACGAAACGGCCGTTTTCAACATATGTTTATATAACATCGAATAAACAAATTATATATCCACAAAATAAATTCACAAAATAAATTACCACAATTAGAATAATTCAACATATAGACAGAGAATCTCTAAGTTAAACGAAATGGTCAATTAACCGAGCAACTCTGTTGAATGACAATTAATATACTATCTTTATTTTATAATATAGGTCATCCATAATCTTGTACCAAGCAGGCCCGATAGGCTTAACGAAAAACACGATTTAATTATCCAAGCAAATCATATACGTATTTCTTTCTCGAGTGAGTCATACCAACGTCTAAACACGCCCTTTCCAAGCTGTTAAGTACAACCATAGACTTACAAAAAAATGCCATGGTATTAAATGCCTGGCCTGCAGTTGCCGCGTCACTATATATAGTCCCTGCAAAGGCAAACAAAACAAAAAAAATATATATCGATCACAATAAACGTGGAATTATACATTTTAAATGTATTGGTTTTTCAGACACCCCTCGCAAGCAGCGTCGGGAGCGCACCACGTTCACGCGCGCTCAGCTGGACATCCTCGAGGCTCTGTTCGCCAAGACCCGCTACCCAGACATCTTCATGAGAGAAGAGGTGGCGCTCAAGATCAACCTGCCAGAGTCACGTGTCCAGGTAATGGATATGGAGCATGACGAGTATAATGAGCTCTATATAATATATATATACACACGCCATTTTGGAAATGACTTGGGGTCCATCCTTCCCCTTCCCTGTACTTCCTTCACAGGTGTTACCGATGATACTATAAAGTAATGAAGGCTCTGTTCCATTCCGGTCAAAGAGAGTCAGGGTGGGCTGCTATATTGTGCATGTTGGCTAAACTGGAAACGCTCTGCTACACAGTCAAAGTGTCCTTGAGTGGGTTCCAAACTTCCAAATGGCCAATACAGGTGTGACTGCATGTGTAACTCTCTGACATTGTATAAATGGGACCAAATGGACCCGTATGGGCCCATTTCGTTCCATTTGTACACTCTCTGAGTTATGGGGGATTGGGGGTCCTTGAAATAAATAAAAAAGTTTGAGGACCATTGCTAAATGGAACTGGGCCTTAATTAGTATCATTGGTATAAGTAACACCTGTGAAGGAAGTATAGGCGGAGTTATTCTGTGTGCATATATAGCTCATTACAGTTCTCCAATTCTTAATGATCAGCAGTGGTGGGGAAACAGTACTCAAATGCTTTACTTAAGTAAAAGTACCAATACTGCAATGTAGGACTATAGTAAAAGTCTGGAATTCAAAATGTATATTGAGTGTAAAAGTATTGACATCATTCAAAATGTACTTAAAGTACCAAAAGTAAAAGTAGGCCTAGTAATTATGCAGAATGTCCCATTTGAAGTTTTCAAATATATATAAAAAAATGTTTTGAAAATAGCAGATCTACATGCTCACACGGGTTAATGTATGTTTTGTAGTAATAATAAAAGATCTACAAAGTAACAATAGTAACTCAAGTTTTCAAATAAATGTAGTGGAGTAAAAGTATTGTTATAAAAATGTACTTAAGTAACTAAAGTCATTATGCAGAAGGCATTGTGAGCTTGTACATTTATTGGGAAGTATACAAAATGCCTCAAAATTGTACTTAAGTATATAGCGTACTTAAGTAAATGCACTTAGTAGTTACTTTACACCACTGATGATCGGTTGTCAAATCCCCTCAGAGATAGGCCTACAGACATAGCCTATTTAAGGGTCCATTTGGAACCCCCTCCCTTAACCCAGGGGTCCTCCCTGGACCCCAGTTTGAGAACCATCAATAATGGTGAAGAAAAACTATTGAGCAAAATCCTGAATATCAAACTAAAACAGAGAGATGCATTTATCTCTGAGTTCAATAATTAATACAACTCTGTGTCAAAATAATACTCCGGCTCACTCATGCCACGCACGCACGCACGCACGCACGCACGCACGCACGCACGCACGCACGCACGCACGCACGAACGAACGACTCACGGTGCTCGTTCATGCTTTCGCCCTGGAGCGTTCATGAATGCAAAACCGATGACGTTTTAGGCCCAAAACGAGCAGAGACCACCACTTTTCCAACCCGGAAGAAGGTGTGAAAAGGGAGGAACTCCATGCAAGTGGCTGGGAGGGGAATTCCTGTGTTCATATAGAGTTATTATTTATTGAAGTTATAGAGTTATTGAAGTTATGCTGTTCATGGGAAACTTCTTCACCACTGGTCCTGTCATTCGTCACAAGGTTAAGAACAAGAGTCAAGAAAAAACATACAGAGTCAGTAATGAGGAACAAAATGTGCAAACTAAACTTAGCAAAACGTCATACAACATGACTTTGTCCCAGGCCAAGGCTTATCACTTTCTCCATAGTTGATCTAAAGTTATGGATGGATGTAATTTCTCTCTGTCTCAGCTGTGACTCGTTGTATTCATAACTCTATGATTTAACCCCCCCCCCCCCCCCCCCCCCAGGTCTGGTTCAAGAACCGCCGTGCCAAGTGCCGCCAGCAGCAGCAGCAGAGCACGGGCCAGTCCAAACCGCGGCCCCCCAAGAAGAAGGCGTCCCCCGCCCGGGGCGACGTGGGCGGCGGCGCCGAGGCCAGCGGCAATAACCCCGGGGGAGCGGGGCAGTACAGTCCCCCTCCCCCCCCGCCGGGCACCTCCATCACGCCCAGCTCCAGCTCGGCCAACGCCACCGTCTCCATCTGGAGCCCGGCGTCCATCTCGCCGCTCCCCGACCCGCTGTCGGGCGCCTCGGGCACGCCGTGCATGCAGCGCTCCACCTACCCCATGACCTACAGCCAGGCGCCGGCCTACGGCCAGGGCTACGGCGGCTCGTCGTCCTACTTCACCGGCCTGGACTGCAGCTCCTACCTGTCCCCCATGCACCCGCAGCTGACGGGCACCGGAGGCGCCCTGAGCCCCATCACGGCCTCCTCCATGGGCGGGCTCAGCCAGTCGCCCGCGTCGCTGTCCTCGCAGGGCTACACGGCCGCCTCGCTGGGCTTCGGCGCCGTCGACTGTCTGGACTACAAGGACCAGTCCGGCTGGAAGCTCAACTTCAACGCCACTGACTGTCTGGACTACAAAGACCAGAACTCCTGGAAGTTCCAGGTCTTGTAAAACAAAACAAAAATGCAGGGAGCTGGGGGTTGGGACTTGGGGTAGGGGGGTGAGGAAGGGAACGAGATAGAAGCGGCGGAGAGGAGAACAAAGCAAGACGTCGATCGCTGTCGGGCGGAAACCTATTGTAACTTAAAAGGTTTTCTGCTATACTTTTGAATTTGAATCCTGAAACCCGAAAAGTAATTTTTGGACATATGAGGTTTCCACCCGACAGAGGTGAAGAGTTTGTTCAGTATTAAAATTAAAAGAGCGGAAGTAAAAAGACAATACTTGGGACACAAAAATGAATCAAGCATATTGGTCTGTGAACTCATGGGCTTAAAAGATCTCTTTATGTTTTCGAAATGCTGTAGTAGGCCTACATTAACTCCTCTATTGATGCTTGCATGGTGATTGTTGTAACTAAGAAATATGGTAACAAACAAATCTATCTCTTGTGTAATCACTGTATGGAAGAGGAAAGTAATACTGCAATATCTGCACTATAGCAGACGTTCAAAATGAACAGCTTTTATAAGCTAAAGTATTTATTAACACACAATCACGGTTCAGCAGGTCAAAACGTATAGGAAAAAGGATTGAAAGAGAATATATTTGACATTGCTACATTGAATTAAAAAAAAACATGCTCAGCAGCGGCTCCTGTTAGCAGTAGTATACTTAATGACAGCAGGATTCAGCTTAGATGACCTTGGCTTGGAACAAATCAACACAGCTCTTATTAGTGTACCATACTAAACAACTTAAAAGTTGTCTGCTCTACTGGTGAAAAGGATCTAGACCCTGCCTTGAATTTGAAGGGGAGTGTCAAAGTGTAATAATCGATGGGGTCCCAGATTATCTTTAATTCTTTCCGCACCGTCTTTTATTTGCTCTGTTTTTTTTTATTTATGTTATCTCTTCTTTTTGTTCGAGAGGCTGCTTTTTCATTTACATTGTCGAACTGACTGAGACAGCTTGGAGCCAAACAGAACCAAACTGAGCAGCAGGCGTCACTCACAAGAGACTGACAGGTGTAGTTGAGGTCATGATGATGCCCTGCAGCCTCGAGTGATGCTTCCCTCCTCCAGCCTAGCCTGGCTAATAAACCAGACCCAATCAGCCGTTGGCAAAAAATAATTGCCTGCCGACGGTGTTGTGTGATATTAGTCTGGCTTATTAGCCAGGCTACCTCCAGCCTGGGTGTGTTACAGGGGGGAGAGGAGGAGGAGGAGGCATGGTCCCTGCTGCGTCAATGCAGTACAGAGCTTTTTGCCTTTGAACATGGGTTGTAATTACAGTCTTAGGTAGTCTTATACTGTAGGTATAGCGCACGTATGCACGCTCAATGCATTTTGGGAGAAATGGTACACTTCTCCTGTTGGCAAGACTATAGTTTCCAGCCCCCCAGTCAGTCAACACTGTGGGTGGTTGTTCATTGGGGTTATAGCGGCTGACTGATCATTAAAGCACTTCTGATCTTCTCCAATCTACCCTAAATGACTTAATGAAACCCTGTTGCCGAAATAAAACAAAACTGTTCCTGTGAGTTGTTTGTTATAGGAGAGACGAGGACACCGTAGAAAGGGAAGGGACAGAGTCCCTGCACCGCAGCGGGCCTCTCCCTTGCACAGAGGGTTCGGTGTCTGTCTCAGCTCCAACCTGTAAAGATGTGATGGGTACCATTATGTGTGTTTGATGTCTTGTTTGATCTTTGTTTTCTTTTTTTTTATTAGACTAAAAACAATTATGTTTCTTTGAAAAGTTGTTAATTATTTTAAGTAAATTTGTGGTAATTTGTTTTGAAGTTGATATTACTCTTAACTGTATTATCATTATTGATATTACTGTATGTCTTCAGCTGATATTGATATTGCTAATATAATTATTATTTTTTGTAAATATTAAAAAACATTACTTGAAAAGGCAAACAATGTCTGGTACCAGTGTGTTACATTAGCACACACACCCAAAATAATCTCTTTTCTCTTTTAAAAATTCTAGCCAACTGCCAACAAAAAAAAGAAAGAAATCTGTTTATATATTTCTGGCTTCTTCTATATTTTTCAAACTCAGGGGCTGATCCAATACAATTAGCAGTCATAGGATACAATGCTGTGTGTGCTTCTTAATCACATCTACTCATCGCCTATCATTTCATCAATATCTTGTTATCTGCTTATTTTTCTGCCTGCCATGAATGAATCTTATTTTATATAATGTCATCTGTTGTTTGAACTGTCTCATCTATGCTACAGTAGCTAGCGACAATCTTTCTTGAGACATTAAAATGCTTCAATAAAACCACTGGGTGAAATGTTTCTTGCAAAGGCTTGATGTTCCCTTTATAGGATTGATCAATTTGCATGTGCTCAGTTGCGAAGATGTACTTATATTGACCTCTGTCGACCTATACCACGGGTCACGGACAAAGCCAGAGAGAGAAGGATGAGGCTGGCAGGGCACTGCGTCAGCCGGCAGGCACACAGAACTTAATTGACTCTATGGGGGCAAAGCCAGGAGGGGAAAGAAGCGTACCACCTATGTGTCACAGTGCAAAGACAGGAGCTTTAAGACCCAATAGCAGACAGAGAGATAGGTGCAGGCAGATGAGCTTCAATGCAAGGTCTTTATTTAAAAAAAAAAAACCTTGCCACAAGGAAAGCATAGGAGTTAAATCATGGAAACACGAGAACAGTGAACACTACTGACATAAAGTGACGAACTAGCAAAGGGAACTGAACAAACAGGGGAGTATAAATAGACACAGACTAACTAGGCACAGGTGAAACAAAACTCAAAATCAAGACAGGGATTGGCTGGGGGACTAAGAGGACACAGGTGGAAAACAAAGACTAATCACAATACAGGTTAGACAAGGCAGGTACAGAACTACAGGGGCAGACAGGAGGGCACAAAACGATACTACAAATAAAATGTAGGCTACACACGTTAAAGGTGAAACTCAAACTGGAACTAAGACACAGGGAAAACACAATACTTAAAAATCACAGGAACACAACAGAAAGTTAAAACAACAACAAAAACCAAGAACAGGGTACACAAGAAAACATAACACGTCAAGGACCGTGACACGGTGACACCATGTAGACGTGCTGCGGCACGGCAGCTTGGCTAACAACACTGCAGAGCTCAAGAACCTGATGTTGGATAGGAATTTGTGGAGGATCCCGGAAGAGTTGCGAGAGTTTTCCTCTCGCAGCAACTACTAGTGCATTACTGTATGTCTGGGCAGGCATGCAGTAGGTGTTGTGCACGGAGAGATACGTATAAACGGTCAGGCCCCCTTTCAATTATTTGTAGCAACATATTAATCTGGGATTTATATATCGCTTTTCATAGTACTCAAAGACGCTTTACATGTGTGGGGGCCAGGGGAGGGAACATAACAAATATATAGTTTGCTGTAGGGATGCACAATATATTCGGTAGCATAATCGGAATCAAATAATCAAAATAATTTAATCGGTTTTCACCAGCAAAAAATTAATAAAACTGAAAAACTGAAATATTCAGCAATGAATTCCATAAGTACCTCTAGTCTAGAACAAAAGCCAAATCAAATACCGGTATGATGTAAAATCTTATGTAAAAATAAACTTTAAAATGTTCTACATTTAATTTGTGTATTCATCTCATTTTCAGTAGTCATTCAGTTGTGGTTATTTATTGATTGAATACATTATTAACAGGCTTTGGGCCAAGCCCCTATAGCCTATAGGCTTGTTTATGTCAGAATCGGTATGGCAGATACAGTATGACCCTGCAAATAAGTGGAGATCGAATATCGGTCATCATTTCATAATCGTGCACCCCTAGTTTGCGGCTTAGCTGAAATGACAGAACTTGGTATACATCTTAGACATATTAGTGTCTGCCTACATCTGTGCCCTCTGTGCATACGACACATACCATACCAGGGGTATAAGTGGAATGCCTGCAGGTGACGCGAGGTTAACAGGGGGAGAAGAGTGCTGAATATCCAGAGAGAGATTTTGGAGAGATTGGGACTCAGGTTCTGGGAACATTGCACTAATCCATACAAGAGTTTGAGTGGGTATAATAAGGCAGAGATGAGAGGCAACGCAGCGAGACACAGAGGACAGAAAGCAGATTAGATACACCAATGTTCCAGTGCTCCATCCCCAACCCCATCCATTCCTACCCCCAGTGGATGCGTGAGAGACAGATTATACATCTCTGTGCTTTCAGAAGTGTAAGATTGTTGATAAATCCTATCCACACTTTTCCTGGGCCGTGTGTGCTCCAGTTCCTGTTGATTTCATTGGATATCATTGGTCAACTGACCAGTTTCATTGGCTTTCATTGGATCAAATCGACAGGAACTGGAGCACACACAGCCCAGGAAAAGTGTGGATAGGGTCATTTATTTTCTTTAAAAATATCAAAAAACTAATTTTCAATTGAAAGAAAATACTGCCCCCTCCCAAAAGAAAAACAGAAAAAGGACTTAACAATAACATGCAAGCCAAATTTAACTGGATCATGGATATATATAACTTTGCTCTTACCTGCATTCAACCCATAAGAGCCATACAGGGAAATACAATTTACAGTATACATGTGCTCATGTTCCAATAGCCTAATGTAAATGTTTATTTTAAAAGTTGATTGATGAATGAACAAATTCTACATAGAATATTGCTTTACATTCTGGGGTGGTATTAGTCACCCCATCTGACTATATGTCCCAGTCTCTGTGAAACAGAGACTGTGAGACAGATCACACAGTTGGCTCAGGGGTGGCTCAGGGGTAGAGTGCCTGGATGGTAACCGTAAGGTTACCAGTTCGAACCCGGGCTCCCCCAGAGTTACTGTCGAAGTGTCCTTGAGCAAGACACTGAACCCGTAAATGCTCCCGATGTGCTAGTTGGTGCCTTGCATGGTTTCCGCTGCCATCGGTGTATGAATGTGTGTGTGAATGGGTGAATGTAATGCACAATCTATGTAAAGCGCCTTGGATAAAGGCGCTATATAAATGCACCATTTACCATTTACAGTTAATTGTCTCCAATAGGCCAAAGGCAGTACGTTTTGCACACCGCCCGTCCATCTGTGTACAGCTAATCTCCGGCACCGTTGGCCCAGCTGATGGCAAACTGTGCGCACACGCTCCCTGGATGCCAACGACTAACCTCTGCCCCAAATTCTTCAGAACGGCCTGTTATAGCGGCACCATGAGGCCGACTTTTGCTAAACACATTTTATTACATTACTCGTACACATTTTATCCATACATCATCGGGATACAGAGGCTAAGAATGCCTTCCAAAGTTTGCAGAACGTGTCATGCAGTCAATTTCAGTGGACGCGTTGATCGTTTTTTTTTAACCTTGCTTTTTTTAAATTATGAAATAAAGGTTATTTTTTTACTTCAACTGAACAGAGCTGCACCATCTTACTTCCTTCCTGCCCTGTGTGATCTTTTATTAACTCAAAGGTATAGAACTTTTAAAGAACTCTTGTCCTATATTAACCCTCTCCAAAGAGCACCTGTTTGCAGTTGTCTACGTCTAAAAGGACCCACGAAGCGCTTCTATTTATTTATTTTCCTGATCAAAGAAGTGGTACCATGGGCGTGTGGGTGATATTTATGGATCGATTGTTCTGATACAGGTTCAAAGTAGAGCAGGGTGAGACATAATGCGAGACCGTGAGCGTATACAGTATCTGGATAAATTCCTTAACAACATTGTTTGAGTTGAGGCAGTGCCAGACGCACATGATCAACATGCATGCAGCGCCACTTAACTTGCGTACGCCAATTGGTCAACTGTCTTATAACCCCTTTGTATAGCCTTTATTTATCCTGATTCCTTGAGATTAAGGATCTCTTTTCAAGCTATAGGCAGCACCATAATTAAAAACAAACAACTGCCACCAAAAAAATAAAAAAATAATAAGTAAAAGGTTAATTAACTAATTCTGGAGGTGGTTGGTTTGCAGAGAGGAAGCTGGAACCTATCCTATAATGTAGTGGTTCTGAAACTGGGGTCCAGGGACACCTGTCTGTCTGTCTGTCTGTCTGTCTGTCTGTCTGTCTGTCTGTCTGTCTGTCTGTCTGTCTGTCTGTCTGTCTGTCTGTCTGTCTGTCTGTCTGTCTGTCTGTCTGTCTGTCTGTCTGTCTGTCTGTCTGTCTGTCTGTCTGTCTCCATAACTGAACGAAATGAATGTGCATTGATGTGTTTTAAGTAATTCTACAACCTATTCCAGGCCAGACACATAATTATGATATATACATCACAAATGTATTGTGTATGTGTACAGCAGGGGTATACTGTACAGTATGTGTATGTATGTACAGTAAAGAGGAGAGGGTGTTGGGTTCCCTCTTGAAGGCTCCTCCATGCACAGTGCTCTGTAATCCCCAGCAGCAGCATATGGACGGTGCAGCACTGAGGCAGAGGCGCAGACACTGGCAGGACTTATAGAATATGATTCATTTCTTTCCTCTCCCTAATCCCGGGCCAACAAGCTGGCGCACAGGCTGCTGTGGAGGCACTGTAATCATAGTTACACACACACGCACGCGCACACGCACACACACACACACACACACACACACACACACACACACACACACACACACACACACACACACACACACACACACACACACACACACACACACACACTCCAATTTCCTCTTAATCGATTCCTAATCCCAACCACGCCAAGCAAACACGCGCCAAGCTCACGCCCCACATATCCACACACATACACACAGAAAGTCATCAGTGACACTTGCACACACATGCACACACGCACGCACGCACGCACGCACGCACGCATGCACGCACGCACGCACGCACGCACACACACACACACACACACACACACACACACACACACACACACACACACACAGCATACTCGCAGGACTTAGGAGTAATTTAAAAATATATATGGTATAAAAGATGAGCCACTTGGGACACACATTGTTCTAGTGTTCTGTAGGAAGGCACATTCTGAAGTTTTTCAGATACATTTAGCTTAACTGATGAGCATCATCAGTAAGTACATTTTATTAATAGCTCTGACAGTATACAGTCACAAAGTGCTTTGCAGGTTTAAAACATAAAAACATATCAATGTAAAACAAATGAATAAAATAAGCAGTTGAAGGACTGTCATTGAAGGACGTTGCATGGAGGACCGGACATGACAGAAAAGACACAATTAAGTAAAGGCCTGTCTGAACAGTTTAAAAAACAATTCAACGGAGGACACATTCCACAGTCCGGGGGCAGTGCACGCAAAGGCACGCAAAGGATGTGTTGCCTACACCCATCCTGGGCAAGACCTACGCTGTAGAGACTATCATTTGTTTGGGCGGAAGTTGTGGGATTTTAGCGGAAGTATCGCCCAAGGAAATGACGTTGATTTACAAATCGGTTTGTGGACTGTTGTGATTGGTCGGGAAAATATCGTATCCGTGGGAAATACATCTGACGGATGTTCCGGAGGATACAACCGCCGATAGCTTCTCTGCCTTACATTGTGACCATGGCTTTTCTTTTCGCAGATAATCAGCCTGGGATTGAGGCTAGCCTACACCAGAGTGACCAGACAACAACATAAAACAGGAAAATAAACAGGACTGAAATCAGCAAGGTTTCTGAAAGTCAGCTCAGCATGTCTTGTGTCCATCATTGGAGTTGGGGGTCAAACCGCTTGCTTGCATGTTTGGTGGCCTGGAAGCCAACCGGAGCCTTCGATCCTACCTTTTGCCTCTTGGATTTAATATCCTAACATGTAACTTTGAACTCGAATCCCAGTGTTTTCCTGACAGTAGACCACAAATGACAACAATGGAAAGAGTTTGTGTTTTGTGTTTTTGAAAGATATGTACAAGTATATGTTCATCATGCATCAGTCAATGAAAACATCAATGAATGAATCAATCAATCAATCAATCAATCAATCAATTGTAACCTATACCCTCTTGAATTTAACTTAAATTTAAAAGGAACGCACACAAACTGGAATGGACTTCCCACAAGTAAATTAAACATGATACACATGATTTTGACCGGATATAACATCTAAGATAATCATTACTTGCTAACGGTGTAATAGTAGTTTAATAAGATTTGAAGTGTGTGTGTATAGCTGCTAAAGCATGTAGCTTTCCAGAGCCTAAGCCCATGTGGGTGATCTGTGTCTGTAGCGCTTGTAACAGGATCAGTATTACAGTATGAATGGATCAACCAGCTACTGTCAACCGCAGCATACACTCCTACTAAGGTCCTTACTGCAGATTACAACTTAACACCTAGTTAATATCACCACGAACAGTAAAAGTCAGAGTTTAGATCCACAGATTAATGATGTCTTGGACTAAAATGCTTGTCTGGATTATTGCCGCGCTTTGCGTACATCAGTGGCTTGGGAAGAGAAGGGGACGGGGGGGACGGGGACGGGGACGGGGGGGGGTTGTAAACAATTTCACAGGGACGGAGGAAAGGTTGAAGGTGAATGTTCTGGCTTAGGTTAGAGATGCATGCTATTGCTAATGTTTGTGAGAAGCGAATGTTTGAGGTTCCATTGTGTTCAAACCTGCATACAACCAGGGTTTTGATGAGCATTTCACTTGCATATACTGTACACTATATAGGTGCACATGCACACCCATGGCCAGTACAAGCTCTGCCTTCTACTGTTGACCACTGAGCATCACCTGGGATTATATGCCCTGTTTAAGGGCACCTTGGTGACAGACTAGTTGTTGATTTTTTCCCCTACCCACAATTCCCATGTGGGTCCCTAGGGATTCAAATGGTAAATGGTGCATTTATATACTGCAGTGCCTTTATCCAAAGCGCTTTACATGTATATAAATACACACATTCACACCGATGGCGGAGGAAACCATGGCACCACCAACCTGCACATCGTGAGCAATTAGGGGTTCAGAGTCTTGCTCAAGGACACTTCGACACTAACTCTGGGGGAGCCCGGGATCGAACGGGTTCCCAAGCGGCCACTCTACCGGCCACTCTACCCCTGAGCCACTGCCGCCCGGGCCTAAAACTACTACACCTGTCTTCCACCTGTCCTTCTGTCCACCACCTCCTCATGTCCAAAACCTCCTCCACCTGTCCTTCACTTGTCCTTCACCTGTCCTACTCCTGTCCCCCACCTGTCCTCCACCTCTCCTAAACCTAATGCTCCTGTTCTCCACCTGTCCTCCACCTCCTCCACCAAGGTTTCCTGGATTTCTGCCTCCGTCCCTCCCCTCCACCCAGTAGTACCCATGTCACCCCCTTGTCCACTCCTCATGATGCCACGTCCTCTCCACCAGTCTCATCCTCATCCTTCCGCTCTCTTCTCCACCTCTCCAGTTTGTTATTCTTGCTGCTCTAATTTAGAGAATGCTTCAATCCTCTTAGTGTCCTGCCCCCTCAGCGTAACACTAAGTGAATTAGACGGGATTACAGTCTCTCTGTCTTCCACCTCCTCCTCCTCCTCCTCCTCCTCCTCCTCCTCCTCCTCCGTATGCTGCCACTGACTCCTCCTATACGCTCTCTCTCTCTCTCTCTCTCTCTCTCTCTCTCTCTCTCTCTCTCTCTCTCTCTCTCTCTCTCTCTCTCTCTCTCTCTCTCTCTCTCTTTACTCAACTACTGTCATTTTGTACTGTGATTTTGAGGTATTTGTACTTTACTTTACTTTCCAGATCAGATCCAAATATTTTTCTTTGACTCTTATTGACACTTATTTGAAAACTTTAGTTAGGCCTACTAGTTACTTACTTATACTTAAATACATTTCGGCCTTTTGAAAACCTCAGATCTACAAGCTCACATCTACAAGCTCACAAGAAAATAGCCAATCTGCTATTTTGAAATGACACATTCTGCATAATAAGTAATTTTACTTACTAAGTACATTTTGATGCCAATACTTTTGTACTTTTGTACTCAATTACATTTTGAATTACAGACTTTTACTTGTAGCGGAGTATATTTTTTAATTGCAGTACTGATACTTTTACTTAAGTCAAATATTTAATATAAACTCAAGACGCTCAACAATGGGTAGAGTGTACTTCATTATCAAACGCCAGAAGACCATCATCTTCACAGATGCAGAGGAGACCGACAGCGTCTACAAGCTGAAGCGCATTGTCAAGGGAATCGTGAAGGCAGCGCCTGAAGATCAACAGCTCTACAAAAAAGGAAAAAAAGGAAAAAATAAACTACTGGAAGACAGCAAAACGCTGGAAGACTGCGGCTTCACCATCAAGAATGCAGGACCAGAACACCCAGCTATAGTTGGCCTGGATTTGCCACTTGACAACGGGAGCTTTGAGAGGCTGCAGGCCAAGCCTAAGCTCAATAACTTGTTTACAGCCAGGCCCTGCTCATAGAACATTTCATGGTAGAGGTTCAATGCCTTGTCCAAGGGCACTTCAGTGGTGGTAATTTTAACGTGCCGGTCCGGGGATACGAACTAGCAACCTTCCGATATCAAGACCGCTCCGCAAACCGTTCGGCCACCGCTGCCTAAAAACTGAAACCTGCAGTCCCTTGACTTGAAGTGCTCTCGGGAGGTTCCCTCGTCAGGAAGTGCCCCTCTAGCTGAATCAAGTTCCCTTGATTAGGGTGCTGGGTATAAAAAACTGTTTGGAAATACGCTCGCCCTCCTTGTGCAGAAACAGGAAACAGACACCATTCGTTGCCATTGTTACCATCATGCCATTGGGTTACCTGTTATTTTGTTTGTACAGTTATATTGCATTGCATCGTGTATGTTTGTGTGACATGTGGACTTCATTAATATGGAAAAAGGAAATACAGTGTGACTGTCAAAAATGACATGTCATATACATCCATGGTGTTTATAAATCATTGTGTTAAAAGTTGTTTTGTGGTTTCATTTATAGTTTTTCACGGTGGGGTAAATAAAGAGCCCTTGTGAACATCAGTTGGAGCGTTGTCTATTCTGCATCAGATGAAGATTGTTTAGGAGGAGTTAATTTATCATTTATTTGTGGTGGTATTTACATTTGTAGGTCGCGGTTTCCATGCGGACAGAGAGCAGGGCTGCACAAGGCAATCGAGTCTAGATCGGCACAGACTCGCTCTTGAGGGCTTTATAAGCCACTATTGAGGGCAAGTGTGTAGGGCGAGTGGCGAGGAGCTGGTTTCAGAAAGGGGGCTTCTCTGCTCCAGTAGACCGCTAAAAAGTGGTCCTCCTGGATCGGAAGGACTACTGGATACTATTGAAATACTATTTTTTTACCTCCATAAATTAGGTATGTAGCACATAGCTAAACCTAATAATTCAATATTGAAATAGAGAGATATTACTTCACAGAGAGGCTGAGATTTGAAAGTTCGTAGCGGTCGACAGTACTTGCGCGCTCTGCTTGCGCACCAGTAGGCCATTTATGGCCTATACTTGTGTGCAACTCGACAGAGTGCAGTTCTAGTTTAAAGGTATTTTCACATCAGTTGTGCTGGTCAAACAATCATGCAGCATATCACAATTAAGTCACTTGACTTTAACATCTTTAAAGAATAAGTGCAAGATAGCATTAGAATGCCCTATACGTATATATGTAAATATCGACAGTGCAACCAGGGCAGGAGCCCAGATGCCATGGGGGCCCATAAAGGAAGAAGAGAATAAAAAAGAAAAGAAAAGCCAAGGCGATCCAATTTTGAACAAAATATTTGCACCGGGGCCCATCACCATAATGGTACGCCTGTGACTATATAGCCCACCGGTACTTTGTTTGTCGAGCGACAGATTGCGAAAATTCACAATGTGCTGCGGACACTGTACCGCATTAGGCCGTGACATGAGGCGATCTATAAACTCTTTGTTCAAAAGCTCCCATCAAGTCTTCCGATCTTAAAGGGCCTATAACATAAAATTCTACTTTTTCAATTTCTTTTGTGTTTTTGGGGCTCCCATATGTGTTTTCTATCTATCCAATTTTGAACAATAAGGCTTTCATGGGTGCTTTAATAGAAATTGCTCTCAGGAACAGCTCAACTGCATTGTGTCCTCATCGTGATGTCATCAATGTCACCCTACTTTTTATAATTCCTCCTCTTCTTCAGTCTTCAGTTCAAATGTGCATTTCCACTTTGTTTACAATGTCCACCATTGTTGATTTTCCAAGCTGGCACGAATGGAAACAAGCCTGGTTTTATCTATAGCATCAGTATTATAATGACTCAAATATTAAATAATCTGCATATCAGCACCCCCACCACCTCAGGACATTGTGGTATTGCTTTCAAAGTCCAGAAAGAAATGACAAGGACTATAGTTATATCAGAGTGGTGATTGAGGCTCAAACCATTAGAAACTAGAACTGCACTCTGTCGAGTGCATACTTGCTTGTTGCACACTAGTAGGCCATAAATGGCCAACTAGTGCGCAAGCAGAGCGCGCATGTAATCTTTTCGCCCGCTGTAAACTGCCAAATTTCAGTATCTCTGTGGAGGAACGTTTGAAATGATTAATGTTTAGATGTAATTATTTGCTACCTACTATACATGTAATCATTTAGTATTAAGTATGATTTTAGTTTCTATCTATATAAGAAATACTGTTTTATTGTTGTAGATATATTCTGGATCCATTTTTTGTTTTTCAGAGACAAATAAATCATTTATATGTGTTGAAAAAAAAAGGTATATAAACTGAATTAAAATATGTTATACAGTATACTTTTTCTGTAAACGGTGGAATCTCAATATCTCTGTGAAGGAACATTTGAAATGTGTAATTATTAGGTGTAACTATTTACTACCTATCTAATTTATGTATGTAAACGCTTATAAAAAAACGCTTATAAAAAAAAGTATATAAACTGAATTAAAAATGTAATTTTAATTTTAAATCTATTTCATGTTAGACTATAGTGATATTAATACTAAATCATGGTCAGAGTAATATGTGTCTCTAACTTCAATTTCTATAATAATACTTTCACATTTGTTAAAATATACATGATCTAAAATATTTCCGTAATCTGTAGTTGGATTTGTATTTAATTGTTTAAAGCCTAATTTTGACATGTAGGTCTTTATACTTCTTTCTATCTCAGTATTATGGTTTTCATTGAAATCTCCTATTATCAAAATTGCAGAAGTCGGAGATGATATGTACTGTATCATGTATTCGAGAAATGTGTTTAATTTTGAAAGGTCTGTTTTAGGTGATCTGTACATAAGAATGATATATAGATTTTTATCTTTTACATGTATACATATATGTTCTACTTTCTCTAATATCCTGCTTTCAGTTGGAATTCTTTCAATGGAAATATCTTCTTTTATAGCAAACATAACTCCCCCACCTATATCTTTTTCTCTGTCATTCCTCATTGTATTGTAATTCGTGTCCGTTGTTTTTAATTTAAAAGTAATGTTATTATTTTTCTTTAAGTGTGTTTCAGTAAAAGCTATTAGATCCAACATTTCGAGTTGGGAATCTGAGTTTATATCTTCTAAATGTGGTAGATAACCTCTGACGTTCAATAATACAATATTTAATGAATGTTTTAATGGTAATTGAGTTATTTTACGTATATTAGGATTTTCAAGAGGTGATTGTCGTAATCGTATCATTTCTCTCTCTACATTCTTATCTACTTTGATCTTCGTAGGATTAAAGTCAAGTATATATAGATCTTTTATCCTTTTTACTCTGCTGAATGCTACATAGGCTTGTCCCGGGTTAAAATGTGAGCCCTTCATAGATACGACAATCTCTTGTATAGTTAAACCTTGGACCTTATGAATAGTTAATCCCCAAGCTAATGTCAACGGGAATTGAAATCTATTTGTTGATCCTGTTTTTCTGCCTCCATGGAAAATGATAGCTTCATGTCTGTAAATTGGAACTGCTTCTGGATATTTTTTATAGGTACTATTAGCCTTCGCATTAAGACCAACATATTTGTCTTGGAATTTAACGAGTATTACTGTAACATACGTGTTGTTTTTCCCAAAGTCAATATACTCAACAAATCCTCTGATACCGTTGACTAATCCATCAGATACCATTACATTAGTAGTCAACATCACTTGTGCACCAATTGCTATACTGAGTGTAGTTGGTAAACCTCCTGTTTGTGATAGTTTCCTATTTGTGCAATCCAGATCAAATAGTCGTGTGTCTTTATCTTTTCTACTATCTTCTGCCTTTATATGATAAATAGTAATATTCAATTTTTCAAGTTTGTAGTTATTGTGTTCATCGACAGATTTATTCTCTGCAAACACATGAAGTGCATCTTCTGGGTAATTATCAGCATTAGCATTTATTTCTCTTGATTGTAACTGTTGGATATCCTCATCTGTTATTTTTCCTTCTCTGACTCGATTCAACATTACAGCAAAGTTCAAATCATCTTTCTGGCGCATTACTTCATTAAGTTCCAACAATTTAAATGAATCCCATCCATTACCACATATATTTGCAATTGCATTACTTGTACCTTGAAAGATGTATTTTTGCATTACTGGTGGTAATTGGAATAGATCTCCAACAGCTAAAATAGATACATTGCCAAATTGTTCTTGTACCTTTGAGCCATTTTCCATAACATTTGTGCCTTTAATTTGACTCAATCGTTTATGTACTTGGAGAAAAATGTCTGCACCAATCATAGAAATTTCATCTATAATTAATAATTGCAGATTTTGTAAGGAATTTTCTAGTAATGCTACTTTTTCTTGATTCAGTGGTAAGAAAGAATTTCCAAATCTCGATGATTTTAAAGATAAAGCTGAATGGAGTGTCACACCTCTAATATTGAAAGCTGCTATTCCCGTTGATGCCGTAATCATAGAAATAGTGTCATCAGGTTGTATGAAGTTGGCTGTTTTGAATAATCTCATGCAGTCGTAATGGATCAGTTTAATAAGATGACTCTTTCCTACCCCACCTGATCCACTAAGGAAGATGTGATATGGGACAGTTTTCTTTCCTTCCTTTAAATCAATAACTGTATTTTTACACCATTGACGATGGAAATCCATTAATTGTTTTTGTTTCTGGTTCAATGATCTCATCATTTTACAATATTCTTGATGAGATAATATATCTCTCCTAACTTCTTGTTTGAAAAGATCCCTTGTGTAGTGTCTTTGTTTGCTAGATACAAGTTCTGTGTTAGCATCCAGGTCCTCTTGACTTATTTCTCGTTCCGTCTCTTCATCCTCTTTTCGTATAAGTATTTCTTCGTGTTCCGTACAAGGAGCGATATTTTCCCAAGCATGTTCCGGTGGACCATTAGTTTCAAGGTTCCTTATAGCTGCATCTATTGCTTCTGGATTTATACTGTATTTCTTCTCATTTTTGAAAATGACATCAATCTTGGCATTATAATGATTTTCATAATTATTGTATTTACTTATTAGATCATCCTCTTCATTTCGCCAGGGTAAATACAACATTAACTCAGCACGGAAGTGTTTTTCCTTTTCCGTTTCTTTATTGTATTTATGAAATCGAATGACAGCTTCTTTACATCTTTTGTACATAATACCGAGTCCATGTTTTAGAACTATGAACTTATTTCTTTGGTTTTCTTCCTTTTTTTCAATTTCTACGTCTTCTATTGAGTCATCGTCATTCGTTTGTCTATTGTAATTAGCAACAAATTCTGCTAAACAAATATCTTCTAATATATCTGGCCTTGCAGCGTACCTTTCGATAATATTAGAATAAAAGATATCCTGTTCATCATCTTGCATCTCTTGAATAATTTTCAATGGCTTCATCATTGATACCCGAGAATTCTTAGGGTTTGTGTTTATAAATATTACCTTAGTGCTCATTTTCTTTAAAGGTATTGACAGTATTCTGTATGCTGCTTCTTGTGCTGAAACTTCTCTATGGTTGAGGAATACTGATTTTATTTTATTTATTTGATCTTTGAATTCCATGTCTCTGCTTTCATTTGATACAATTTTTAATAGTTGTCCCATGTTCTTGTCGGTTTTCATCATGTATGAGGCTACATACATTACACAAGCGTATGGGTCTGTAATGTATTGTATATCCATGTTAGCTTTCCAGGCCATAAGAATGTCGGGATTGTAGTTATTGATCCATATTTCACTTGGTCTTCTTTTTAGTATAACCGTATTTCCTCTCTTTGAAACGGCTAGAGCTGTTTTGTATTCGTCCTCTGTAAGTTCTAGTAATGTTAACATTTCATTCAACTGCATATGCTCTGGTTGTTGGTCTTCATGTATAAATGTCATTACTTTTTTTAATATAGTACGTGCTCGGTTTAAATCCTCATCCGAATCTGTTTCCCTTGCAATTATAATTAAGGGACTTGGTGGTTTTGGAAAATTAAATCTACAATTTCCTTTCTTCTTACATGCACATGAATGAACGTGTGTTTGTAATGTTTCTACTAATTTACTTAACTCTGGTTTTTCATTTTCATCCGGTAAACTACAGCTTATGATTTCATCTATAAATCTCTTCACTTTTTCCTCGTCATCTACGTCTAGTTTCGGAGCATCTTTGATCCATAAAATACTATGAGCATGAGGTGAACCTCTTGCTTGAAATTCGATTCTGAAAACAAAGTCGATAACTTCTCCTAGTGGTCCTAATTTAGATTTTATAAAATCTCGTATAAAGGTTTCTAATCTATAATTAAATTGTCTTGCAGCAGTCACAGGATTTCTTCTTAACCATTTGCTCCTATCCTCAAAACTCATATTCATTATTTCTTCAGTGGTGAGATTGATTTCATGTTGTTGAGCAATGATCTGTATAACTTCCGGCCATCGGAGATCAGCTGATGATAACGTCAAAAAAACGGCGGGTATATCTTTTTGACGTAGATAACCCAGCAGATCATATAGTGTCTTTTGCCAATATACATTAGATCCTCTTATATCTTTCAGAAATCTATAAGCATGATCTTTTCTCAATAATCCTTCAACGTTATATTTATTTTTTTAAAATCCTGCATTCATAGTTAGACCTTTAATTTCTCTTCCTTTCGTCTGTCGTAACATGATCGATGCACTGTCACATACTTGTTTGCACTCCACACCATACTGACTGGCAAGTAGGTATTCAACATCCTTGGCAAATCTTGTGTCAACATTTAAAAGGCGTTGTTGGAAGTATCGTCGAAATGTTAATTTAACAGGTCTGATTCCTGAAACTTTTCCGGTTGGGTAATGATTAGGAAATGCCATTACCTCAAAATTGTCATCGTCTAATAAGTGTAAAGGTTTTCCATTTTCTCCGGGTGCTAAGGAAAAAGTGTATTTTTCAGTCTCCAAGTTTTCTGGTTGAAGACATGATTCGTATTGTAAACTACGATATTTTTCCTCCTGATGGTCATCTATGTAGTCATTGTCAAACTTATTTCCATCCTTCACTTGTTCTTCATGTATCTTTCTCAAGGCTACATAATGTAATTGCCCGATGAGACCAATACACATATTTTGATCTGCAGTATTAGTTGATGGAACAATTTTTGTCGGGTTCTTCCATAATGTTGTAAATATTTCTATATTATAATTCAACATTTCACTTAAACCTTGAACTGTTATATGATCACCCCAGGCGTTGTTTCTCAGTTCATCCAGATAACGTTTCCATAGGACATCTTGGTTCGAATCTTGAGTTTCATCCTTCTTTTCATTATTTAAGAAATTAGCATAAAGTATTCCATATTTTGTGGTATTTTTTTCGAAGTATTCAATAAGTAGTTTTCTTAATTCTTTTCCATTCATCTTTTTTGTATTTTGGTAATTCAGTTGATAACAAACCGCACTAAACAAACAATCTCCATCACCTTCAACATTAACAACGTTAAAACCCCTTTTTCGATAATAATTGACATGTGCTTCATCAATAACTGGATATTTATCATCATCTTCCAAAGGATTATCTGATTTTGATATTACTAATGGTGTTTCGATTACATCTCCAGGTTTAGTTTTGTAAAGTTTATCTTCTTGAGGGTCAGTTATAAAGGCTTCCCACATATCCGAATCCGACGTCTTCCATTCCTTTTCCCAATCATCCTTGAATGTAACATTGTCATACAGTCGATTATTATCTTTCAACCAAGTTAATGCACTTATAATTCGTTCTGGTCTGATATATTGATACATGTAATGTCCTTTATAGGTCAATTTTCTTTTCAACTTCAAAGAAAGTATCTGTGCATTAGAAGGTAATCTTGGAAGTAAAGTACAAATTGGAGTGAGATCACTAGGAATATTGATTGCAGGACCAACAATCTTCTTTTGTTTTCCTTTTGGTAAGACAACCATTTTCATAAATGGAATACGTTGAGCAATTAATCTAATTTCCATCGAGTTTAAACCAAGAAGTTCATTTGGAACATCTTCAAGTATTAAATTATTGGCCACTGCCTGACTGGGTAGTTTACCAGCTTTCAAATTTTTATTACATGTAGAACAAATCCATTCATTCTTTCCCCGTATTCTTTTTCTGTTTTTTAGATCAAATACCAATCTTGTCAGGTTGTTCCTCTCTTTAACATAATCAGAGTATTTTATCTCATTAAATATTGAGACAGTCTGTCGATATAGAAGTCTGTGGCAACATGTACAGACGTAAACAGGTCCTTCTTTTACTGCATTTTGGAATTTTTCAATCATTTTTTGAGAACGCAGTGATTTATTTCCGTTGATCTCTTCTTGTTTTCTCCTTCTCCTCTCCGTGATTTTCGTCTTATGTATATTCAATTCTTCATTTCGTTTTTCTTCCATTTCTTTAATTGTCAGTTCAGCTTGATTTTCTAGCACATCCTTTACTTCTTTTTTAATTATATCCCAACGTTTTGTCCTTCGTTTGTTGTTGTCCTTAACATTCTGTATCTTCTTGTTATCCCGCAGATCCTTTTTAATATATGAAACATGTCTTTTTGAAAGTCGTTTTCTTTTTTCTTGATAGGTTTCGTTTTTATATTGTTCCATTCGTTTTTCACTTCGTTTTTCCTCGTCATGTTTTTTCCTTTCTTTTGTTGTTTTCCTGTGATTTCTCTTGATTTTGTCTGGGGTTTTTTGTCTGGCTTTTTCTTTCTTACGTGTATTCTTTAGTTTGTTAAGTTTTCTTCTTTCTTCTTTCTTCTGCTTATTTTCTTCCAAACGTTTTTTTCTTTCCTTTCTTTGCTCTTGAACTGAAAGGGGTATTTCAAGGATATAATTTCTTATGTAAATACGTATCTTTTGTTCATTCATTTTGTTTTGTATTTCTACCCTTAGATCTCCTTCCTCTTTAATGTACTGGTTCATCTTTTTATTCATTTTATAACAATAATTCCTGGCTTTAGTTCTTCTAGTTCAACTATGGATTGGTACAGAATGCTATATAATAGGTATCCAAAGATTTTTGGGTTCAACAGGCTTCTTTACAGTACGTCCGTCTTTTCTCCCTGGATAGAGAGGCTAACCAATGATCTGGAACTCCGGAGGAGTTAGGATCGCGGTGCAACGACCGCAGATTGCAGAGATTCACCCCGCGTCTCCAGAGCTGAGGAGCGTAGGAACGGCAGGGCTGGAATGGCTAGCACTTCCAGGCTAGCAACAGGAGCGAGGCAGGTCACGCTGGGGACCTGGCGTCGTTGCAGCAGGGCGGAGGGAGACGATAATCCAGGTGTGTGTAGTGGTCGAACCGGCGGTCAGTATTGAGGTCTTGATATGGTAGGGCTGGAATGGCTAGCACTTCCAGGCTAGCAACAGGAGCGAGGCAGGTCACGCTGGGGACCTGGCGTCGTTGCAGCAGGGCGGAGGGAGACGATAATCCAGGTTTCACGTGTGTGTAGTGGTCGAACCGGCGGTCAGATAATCCAGTTTTCACGTGTGTGTAGTGGTCGAACTGGCGGTCAGTATTGAGGTCTTGATATGGTAGGGCTGGAATGGCTAGCACTTCCAGGCTAGCAACAGGAGCGAGGCAGGTCACGCTGGGGACCTGGCGTCGTTGCAGCAGGGCGGAGGGAGACGATAATCCAGGTTTCACGTGTGTGTAGTGGTCGAACCGGCGGTCAGTATTGAGGTCTTGATATGGTATCTGAGGTCTACTACGTGATCTGTCTTCTTCTGGCTTCATTACGTTGTATGCACCAGTATTTATGGTAGAGAGTGATGTCATTCCTGGCGTCCTGGTTGTGATGTCAGAGAGGCACTCCGTTGCTTCGTAACACTTCGCCCTTAGTGAAGCTGGTCGATGTGGAGCCGTGGACCAAGGATCTCTTCTTGATCGGCGGCCGTCGTTGCTTCGGGCTCTGGCCTCTTCGGACTTTACCATGAGGTGTTCTGGGGTGCTCTTGCAGACTCTGCCAGAGTGTTGACCTGTTCTTCGAGCTTGTCTTCCAGACTCGGTGGTGGTGGTGCATCAATGCTGGATGTGAACTGCACAACGATGCTTGGGCCGTTATGGCTTAGAGAGCCCTAACAGGTAGGCGGAAGTGATGGCGCCAGTGTGTTTGGCTGCTCGTCTCCTGCTCTCGTTTTGGTTTGTGTTTCTGCTGTGTCTAAGCCTTGGCACTGTTCAGATTAAGTCTCTGTTGGTGTATGATCGCCAATCTCCGGCACCGAGGAGGAAACGTCTCCGCCGCCGTGGCAAATGGAGTGGCAAGCTGGTGAAGCTGAAAGCCCGTGTATGCTACTCGTCTTTGTCTCACGTGAAACCTGGATTATCGTCTCCCTACGCCCTGCTGCAACGATGCCAGGTCCCCAGCGTGACCTGCCTCGCTCCTGTTGCTAGCCTGGATGTGCTATTCCAGCCCTGTCGTTCCTGCGCTCCTCAGCTCTGGAGACGCGGGGTGAATCTCTGCAATCAGCGGTCGCTGCGCCGCGATCCTAACTCCTCCGGATCAAAGGCTCCAGCCCCTGTCAGGATTGGCCAGGATTGGCCTGGTGAATGCTAGATCGCTGACAAATACAACATTTATCCTGAGGGATTTCTTCAGCTCCCGCGCCTTGGATCTCCTCTGTCTGACAGAGACGTGGATGGTGGCGGGTGAGTGCAGCGCCCTCGTTGAACTGTTGCCGGCCGGCTGTTCCTATTTCAACTCCCCGCGGCCCTTGAGCAGGCAGGGTGCGGGAACATGGAGCAAACACCATAGGACCTAAAGGATGAAGCGTTTGAATGTCGTGTGGGTGTCCAGCTAGCCAACAGTCCAACAGTGTGAACAGCTGCGGTTGTCAGTAAGATTACCAGAATGGCTAAACCTAACCGGCCTAGCCTAGTCGGCCTGGCTTTGTTCGGTTTCGTCTCATTGATCTGCAGCGGCTCTCCATCAAGCAGGGCGTTATCGCTTCTCCTGGGCGTCGTGTGGGATGTCTTCCCGGCGATGGTCTACTGGTAGTTGCCGTCTCGGCCCTTGTCACTGCGGCAGCTGGCGATTTGAGGCCGTTTGCGTCGTGAAGCTGAACCTCCTCAGTGGTCGCATGGTCGACCACTGCCTCAGCATTCCTGGCCACTCCGTCACTGAAGAGAGAAACCTGGCAGTGAACCTCCACTCAGGATTGTTTATTTTAAGGACCTTTTTCTTCATAGAGTTTAGGTTTCCAAAAATATCATGTATTTCAGTTGAAAAAAAAACATTTAAAAAATAGGTTGTTCCAAAAATATCATGGATTCAAGCTGAAAAAAAAATATTAAAAAAAATATATTATACTCGTATTTATTTACATAAAGAATCAATAAATTTGCATTGTTTTTTATCAATTTTCTTTACATTTGTCGCTGTGATAGTTACATTATTTTTTATGTTATTTGTTACTATTTTCAGGCAGATTTTAAACATAACGATTTCTGATTTTAATGCATCTAAATGTTCATTAAACTTATTTTTATTACTATCATTTAATTCAATCAAATAATCTTCTGACTCACCCAACATTTCAGAAATAATATCATGTTGACAACTTATCAAAAGGTATTGATCACACACTGCTATATCTTGCGTTTTAAATATGATCTTTAATCCTGATTTACAATTGTCAGATGTTTTATTACACGAATTACAAAAGTAACCTTCATCCACGAGTCGAATGACCGATTCATCACAAGTTCGACATAAAATCGTTGGCGAATCTTCCAATTTAAACTCAATAATCCTCCCCAAATAACTATATAATATTTCCGTCTCTAAGTCATTTACGTTGTTCATATTAAAAGAAAACTTTTCTGTTGGTTCCTCATTTAATATTACTTTTTTTCCTTCTTTTTCAAACCATAATCTTAATTCTTGAACTTCTGGTATATCAAGCTCCCTATATAATATAGTACCTGTATTACTAGTCAGATTCTTTTTGTCATTATAGCTAGTTATGATGGTTCCCTGTAAAATTAAAATAGGGTAAAGAGAGCCGGTATCCATGGTTGTGTCTTCTTCCCAAGCTGTATATATAATTTTTGTATTTGATGAATCCAATAACTGTAATTCCCTTTTTCTACGTGGTCCATTATTTGTAGAAATAGTCTTTACTTCTGAGAAATTAATGCAAATCCCCAATACGTCTATGACACATTTGTCTTCTAACAACTGTATGTCAGGTATCCTGGTGAAATTAAACTTAGGTTTCAAAATTTCCACATCTCTATCAAATACAATAATTTCTGTCCTTGATTTCAGTATAATTTCAAATTTTTCGCGGTCCGTAGAATATTTTGGATTTATTTCTTTAAATTGTCCGTCAGTGATGAAATAACATTGGTTTACTTCAATCAAATTAAAATATTTCTCACATTCTTGAGTAAATCCTGTTACCTTAATTGTTGCTGTACTGTCTGTAATCCGAAAGAAGAAGTATATTCCGTTAGTAAATTTACGTTGTTCACTTTTAGTAACTACCTTTCCACAGATTTTCCATCTTTCACGACTTCCAAATGATAATGAACTTAATGCTGAGATTTTAATTACGGGGTCCTTCTTCATCCTTTTATTTGAAGGTATATCTGTAGATAGTTCCATTGTTTTTCTGTATGTTTCGTTGTGGAGGTGTCCTATTGATCTAGATCTGTGTTTACAACAGGCTTCCGTGTGAAATTGTCAAATGATCTGGAGTGTTGATATGCCCGAGTCTGTCTGCGTCTTCCTCGGAGAGTCCTGGTTTCAATATCTTCCTTCTTTCACTGTGCAGCTGAGAGTCTTTGGCTGAGAGTCACCCCAGCTAACTGAGTCCTGGTTTCAATATCTTCCTTCTTTCACTGTGCAGCTGAGAGTCTTTGGCTGAGAGTTCCTCGGAGAGTCCTGGTTTCAATATCTTCCTTCTTTCACTGTGCAGCTGAGAGTCTTTGGCTGAGAGTCACCCCAGCTAACTGAGTCCTGGTTTCAATATCTTCCTTCTTTCACTGTGCAGCTGAGAGTCTTTGGCTGAGAGTCACCCCAGCTACCTTTTCTAGCCTTCCCCCGTGGATGTGTCAAATGATCTGGATTGTTGATATAGCCAAGTCTGTCTGCGTCTTTCTCAGAGAGTGTTAAATGACTGAGCTTCTTGCGATATTATAACTTAGTTTTTGCATATATAATTATATACTTAGATATATATTTAATTTTGCAAACCACACTAATATTATTAATTATGGTAACATTTTTGACACGTTGTGACTTTTATACATTCCAGAATCATAATGTTGTATTACATACGTCATTACTGAGAGCAGTTATACAATATCTATATACGTATATACGCATATACTATATACGTATATCTATATACTCTATACTCTATACTGTATAAAGTGTGTAGTTGTAAGTTGATTAGCGGTATTCTGTGATCGGCCTGGTCCAAAAACCGTGACAGCAAAAAAACCGTTCCGCCATTCCAGGACCCCCCCAGAAAAACATCAAATCTGTGCCCGTATTGCTGGACCAATGATGACGAAATGACCATATCTCTTACGTCATCATTTAGAGCTGGTCATACACGTATTTCTTACGTCATCATTTAGAGCTAGTCATACACAGTATATATCTATATACTCTATACTCTATACTGTATAAAGTGTGTAGTTGTAAGTTGATTTGCGGTATTCTGTGATCGGCCTGGTCCAAAAACCGTGACAGCAAAAAAAACGTTCCGCCATTTCAGGACCCCCCCAGAAAAACATCAAATCTGTGCCCGTATTGCTGGACCAACGATGACGAAATGACCATATTTCTTACGTTATCATTTAGAGCTATGAGCTATTAGAGTGTATGACTAGCTCTAAATGATGACGTAAGAAATACGTGTATGACCAGCTCTAAATGATGACGTAAGAGATATGGTCATTTCGTCATCATTGGTCCAGCAATACGGGCACAGATTTGATGTTTTTCTGGGGGGGTCCTGAAATGGCGGAACGTTTTTTTTTGCTGTCACGACAAATGGACCAGGCCGACCACATTACTTGCGCGCTCTGCTTGCGCAAGTAATAACGTTGAGGGACATAGAAAATATGATATTAAATATTAAAAGCAGTTTTAAAATGAATGTTATTTGTGCTTTAAATATTCTTTAGTGCATTGAAATGGTAAATTTGATTTGAAATTTGAACCGGGAACCAACAGGTCCGGATTTAACAAGCCCCACTGGAGGGGGCAGGAGGACATTGTAGGGGGTTGGCATTATTCAAGCTGGTCGGCTAGGTGCAGATAGCGCTCTGGCTCTGAGCTTTTTATTTTTTGAGAGGATAGCACCTCCTATATCCAGCTTTTGGTGTGAAACATGAAATGCCATTGACAATGAATGGACAATTTTGAGTGTTTGGGTAAACACAAACATTGCGTAACACAAACATTGAAGACGAAGGTGAGGACGCAAATTCTGATTGGCCCGGAATGAGATGATGTATGATGACGTACAGTACGATAAGAGCACCCCTTACTTCACACAGGTGTGATTTTTGGATGATGAAATGGGGTTGATGAAAGTGTTTCTTTTTGAGGGGATACAGCTTTTGTCCCCACACGTCCTCACTTCACACAGGTGTGATTTTTTTTGTTTCTATGTGCTTTATTGATAGGACATAGTGGAGAGAGACAGGAAACAGGGAGAGAGACACTGGGAATGACACGCAGCAAAGGTGGTCTGGGATCGGGACTCGGACCCGCGACACGTTGTCATGGCATGCGCCTATATGTGGTATGCGCCTCGACCTCTATGCCAGTGGGGGCCCCAATAGTGTATAGTGTTTCAAATATTTTTGACAGGCGCTAGCCCTCCTATGCGTGTGAACACAAACATTGGCTTGTGTTGGCCGATCACCCCATAGCGATGATTTTGATTGGGTGAGCAATCTTCATATTGAAGATAAAAGTGAGGGCAGAAAAGTGATTGGCCGGAATGACATTTGTGATGATTTGATTGGCTGAGCATGCACGGAATGTGATGTATGATGATCACACAAGTGTGATTTTTAAATATAAGCCCTATAATTTGAAATATCTTTGAATTTAGGGATGTTTCCATGCTATCATGTCATCATGCCCATGCCTATATCTGGCCCTGCATGATTCACAAGACGTCTCTCTATACCTCCTGAGCCACCGTCACCACTGAAGTGGGACTTCAGAAATGACACCAAGACCTTTGCTTTGTTCAATCCCCCTTTAACCATAAACCCTCTTCATGTCCCTTCACTGCTGTCCCCTTGTGGCCTTTGTGTCGATTCACCTCCTGCTTTGTCTCTGTGCCAATCTCTCACTTTACTACTGTACCTCTCTATTACGCCTTTTCTCTTTTCATCATCCTGGCCACCATTTGCACCACACACACACACACACACACACACACACACACACACACACACACACACACACACACACACACACACACACACACACACACACACAGTCACACACACACACACACACACACACACATACGCATACACGCACGCACGCACACACGCACGCACACGCACGCGCGCACACACACACACACACACACACACACACACACACACACACACACACACACACACACACACACACACACACACACACCTTCCCCTCCTTCTCCTCACTTTCAGTAATTCCAGTGTTCCCTCGTCGTTCGTTCGTCGGTTCGTTCGCCTGTCGTAGCTCGTCTAATCCCACTCTGACCTCAATCCCATGATGTAATGGATCATGTGACATGGAGAGAGGGAAGGCAAAAGGGGGAAGAGAGAGAGAGACGGACATAGAAGGCGAGGTAAAGTGGAGAACATGGCCTAATCCACAGCAGCACAGAGCTAGAGATGCAGACCAATCACAGAGCTGTGTGTGTGTGTGTGTGTGTGTGTGTGTGATGTGGACACAAACGCACGCATGCACGCACACACACACACACACACACACACACACACACACACACATATGCACTCACGCACGTTTGTCTCAGACAAACACACGCAACAACAAGTCAACATGTTTGTTTCATTTCTGAGAGTGATTGACGGCCAAGCTACACCAGGCTTTTCAATGCGCGTTACGCGAATACGCACACACACACACACGTGCAAATTTAGGTCCAGTCCTATTTTTTTTAAACGCGTACGCGGGGTTCGCGTTTAGGGTAAAAAAAACGTGCGCTAAAAGCCTGGTGTAGCCCAGCCGTGAGTGTTTACATGCTAGCGTGTCTGGGGCACAAACTGTGAGAACAAACACAACTGTCCAATACTCTGTGGCATCGCAACACCTTGGGGAGCGCATATAGATCGTCTATTTTTTACTTTTGACATTCAATGCCCAAAACAGGAACTCAGGTTGAAAGTTGTGTGTACACCTTAGAGTAGGCTATATATTAATAAAGACGGCACCAGGAGGAAACCCTGAGGCGAAAAAGACATAGTGACCGAATTTAGTATTGCAGCTTGAGCCAGCGCTGGGCCATTGACTATCATTGCGCACGTTCATGTTATTGGGGCCATGACACGTGAACGCTATATGTTTCATATGTGAACGCGCACAAATGAATGCGCAATGATAGTCAACGGCCAGCGCGTTCATTTGTTTGGGCCCAATCCATCCCAGAATGCACTCTGTTCCTACCCGGAAGGAGGAGTGAAATCGCCTCATGCGCTTTTGAGCAACTTAATCAGCGTTTCCAGACCTGAGCCGACAGGCGTGGAAACGTTTTCTCTGTCGGCCGGATTCCAGGAAACGCTTGCCCCAGCGGCAGTCAGCCACTGTGGGTGGAGCTTAATTTCCATCCACCAACTGTCTAAAAACCCGGAAAAGAAGCCGGGAGACAGCAGAAAACGTCCGCGGCTCTCTGGTAAGTCTGGCAACAACTAATGCAAGTGGATGGGAGGAGAAATCCGGTGACATCTCTATATAATACTCTAAGGTGTATACGCAAAAACCTGATGGAGGACCATCCGACTGGAGTTCAACCTCGGTGGGTGTATCTCCGTCAAGGACCCAATCGGCTGGAGTAGGTTGTACAGACTAGAGGATGTCATCAATATGTCATTATATATAGTACCGATGTCATAGCCTGGACTCTTAAGTAGGCTCTATAGCCCCATTTCCACTACCCTGGCCTCACAGTCACACCTCGGGTATGGCCACTGATGACACGGAGGAGGAAACACGCCGCCAGCACCCACAGCGTCCCGAGCGGGAATCTACCCCAGGACCTTCTAGCTGTGAGGCGACAGCACTATACCAACTCTGCCACCGTGCCCCCCGTAGTAAATATATTGACGCGGTGTGGTTTGGTGTGGTGTAGCGTCGTGTGGTGTGGTGCTAAAGCTGTCGAAATCGGGCTTATATTAATGAGTAGGCCTACTAGTACAAAGGTAAATGGAACGCTCGCCCCAAAACAAAATGCCCCAGCCCGCCATCCCCCCAAGCGGTTGATATTCTCATTCGTATTAGTTTGACTGAGGTTAAGTTTAGGAATAAGTTTAGGTGTAGGCATAGTTTTTATTTCTAAACGTAACCTCAGTAAAATGCCTACAAATAACCTTAAGGTTATAGGTTTAGGCAACGTTTTACTGAGGTTTAGGAATACCTGGTGAGTCTGGCGACCCTTCCGAGGTTCCTGGATTTGACCCCGGGGCGAGCGTGTTTTGTGGCAAGTGCTCTTCCACTACATCCGACAGCAGTAAAATAGTAAAAAGCAATGGGTAGAATGGGTAGGCCTATTGTATAACGGGAGGGGCATGCGTTCCCAACGGGCATCGTTCACAATGGGCATCAGAATATACATCCGGTGGGTCCTTGATATGAAAATGTTGGAGAACCCGCACGGCTCCAATCTATACAGTCCAAAAAATGTAGTCCTAAATAACAAAATGCTAAGTCATCTTGAACTAGCTAGCTAACATAGCTCTGAAAATGAACGTGCTATACTAACATATACATCTATTATGTATCTATAAATACATTTAGATTGAGTATATTATTTTTCCACACAAAACTGAGCTGGTATACGTAGCCTAACAAAGTGCCAAACATATCACCCTTTAAGCCAGGACAGACTCTCAAAGGGCTGATGGAAGTCATGACATCCCATATGGTAGAACATGGCGTGGTCCAAAGACGTGCAGGGTCTGGAGCTCCCTGTCTACCACCTGCACTGGTCTCCCTGGATGAGGGAGCATCCCTGTCTACCACCTGCACTGGTCTCCCTGGACGAGGGGAGCATCCCTGTCTACCACCTGCACTGGTCTCCCTGGACGAGGGGAGCGTTCAGGGTCTGGACCTCCCTGTCTACCACCTGCACTGGTCTCCCTGGATGAGGGGAGCATCCCTGTCTACCACCTGCACTGGTCTCCCTGGATGAGGGGAGCGTTCAGGGTCTGGACCTCCCTGCCACCTGCACTTGTCTCCCTGGATGAGGGGAGCTTTCAGGGTCTGGACCTCCCTGCCACCTGCACTGGTCTCCCTGGATGAGGGGAGCGTTCAGGGTCTGGACCTCCCTGCCACCTGCACTGGTCTCCCTGGATGAGGGGAGCATTCAGGGTCTGGACCTCCCTGCCACCTGCACTGGTCTCCCTGGATGAGGGGAGCATTCTAAGTTGACTATAGGCTATTCCTTCCGTCCTGACTGCTGGAACCCACGACTTGCACTCAGGACTTCAGATAGTTAGCTAGTTAGTTAGTTTAATTTATTGTCCACAATGTGGAAATTTGTCTTGGGTCTCAAACAAACAAACAACAAACAACACTTACACACAATTATCTTCATGGCCAAAATGCAGGACAACAGTGGCAAGTTCATTAAAAACACACGCAACAACAAGTCAACATGTTTGTTTCACTAGTATTTGTCCACTAATTGTAATGGACTGCACAGGTTCCTTTTCATGAATGACAAGTTATTTTGTTTTTGTCACATTGATCCCTAAGGAGCTTTTATCGCACCCGTTCTAAAGAGATGACACATATACTCTGTATGCTTAATACCTCCCCCGCTGTGTCCCCCTTCTTCAATAAGGCAACCAGGGCCATATCATCCGCATACATAAACAAATGAAACATATCCTAATTGGAATTAATTTGTGTATAAGGATCCTCCAGTGAGGGGGCTGTTTGTATTCTTTTTGGAAAAATATAAAAAGATACTCCTGTGGAAAGGCTATTTTATTTTACTTATATTGACCCTATAAACAATTTAGTATTATTTAGTATATGTAAGGTTTTGCCCACTCAAATGGTACCTCGTCAGATAATCCCCACATATCCTACAACAACTTCTGTGAACAGACTTCACTGTAGTAGCTTTTCATAAATTATATTTGTGCTTAGGCTGTCTGCTGTCATGAAAGTTTTATAGTTAGAGAAATTCAAAGTCCAGCCGTCTGCTGTCCAGCCTCTCCCACCCCTCACTGGGGAAAATTCTGGGAGGAAAACAGAAACGGGGTGAGTTGTCTTGTTACCGCTGTCAGCACCACAGGCTTTCTTACTAATCACCTTGTGTGGTGTTTAAATTGTTTGTCTTGTAGTTCTTTTAGACAAATTAGAGGAATCTTGCAGATGATCTTTGCTCTCTCTTCCTTTCTCTCTCTCTCTCTCTCTCTCTCTCTCTCTCTCTCTCTACAATAGCTCTATTTTTTGCTTATCCCTCATCGATTCAATCCTGCTCCCCCATTCACCCTCCCCACCCCACCCTGTGACCTTTATAACCCTGTCCTGTTGCCACCATATATAATTATTATGCTGGGACCCACCCCCACCCACGACACTCGCACACCACATAATACTGTACCAGTTGTGCACTAATCTGGGGTCTGTCTCTTTACCCGACCCCTTTAGTACACCCCCCCCCCCCCCACACACACACACACACACACACAAAGTGTGTATTACCATACTTGTGAGGACATTGGAATTGTAGGATGGTGATTTTATGAAAGCCATTTAAAAGTTCTTTGCCGTTTTAAACCTAACCCTGAAGCCAAAAATAGCCGAGGACCACAATGGAAACAAGCCCTTGGAGCTAAAATATCCTTCAAAACGTTTATATCTGCTATTATAACGGAGTGAGAACCTAATAAATCAGGCATACGTACCTCTACTAACACGCACGCACGTGCACGCACGCACGCACACACACACACACACACACACACACACACACACACACACACACACACACACACACACACACACACACACACACACACACACACACACCTAACCTGTAAGGGTCTAATCCTATGACCTAACCCCAACGTGAAGCTTTTCCTAATCTTTGTTTTCCCCCCATAAAACAACAATTTCTGTTGTGTGAACCAGGAAAATGGTTCCCACAATGTCTAACACACACACACACACACACACACACACACACACACACACACACACACACACACACACACACACACACACACACACACACACACACACGCACACAGCACCCCACCCATTCCTCATTCTTCATAGGTCTCTCTCACCCGTCCATCTTTGTCTTAACAGCCCCAGTTCTGTAGTTCCCCCCCATCCCCCCCCCCCCCTCCAACGCCACCAATCCCAGTGCTGTGTTAATCTGCTGCTGGTCTGACGGTCAGCACTTTGAGCGGCAGACAGACAGATTGGCTGTAATCCCCTTGAGTGCCACAGATGGAGGCCCCCATGCAGACCTTCATGGGAAGGTGAATGCAGAGGCAGAAATACACACGCACGCACGCACGCACGCACGCACGCATGCACGCACGCACACACACACACACACACACACACACACACACACACACACACACACACACACACACACACACACACACACACACACACACATACATTTGACACATATACATAAACACTATATATACTTCATCATACAATGCAGTTGAAAATTGCGATATACAAGCTCAAAGTGTGCCGCAATAGAACTAACATATTGTCAGCTTATACTTTAGCTATTTCTTATCATTTTTGTTTTGGTTATATTATTACATACCGGGAAACCAGGTTGAAAATGAATACGAATAACACTGCCCAAAGTTCAACATAAGCCTATAATATATTGCTTCACACTGTACTGTAAAGTCACACCTCAGCAGGTCCTTAAAAAAAAGCTTGTACCACAGAAACTATAAAGAATAATATTGACTGCTATAGTTGCACTAAACTGTGTAAATAGGCCTACGTGGTCCACTGCCAGGACACATGACGACTAGTGAGGATTGGAAGCTCCAAGCTCTGATAGCACTAGTTGGTTGACGGTCTACCGGTTATCACTGACATTGCTTATTTGTTGTGACATTTAATACTTGTAATAGTATTAAAGCTATGAGCATTATGGGCTAAAGGTTCGTTTGAGGTTAAGTCACAAGCCAAAGGGGAAGCTGAACTTCCCGTTTTTTTGTCTGCTATATTCGTAAACCTGGTTTTGTTGCATCAGGTTGGGCAGCTATGTTTTTTAGACAGGTGTACTTATAGTAGCCTAGAGCGGCTTTATCAACTGTTTGATGTATGAGGAAGAAACACTCACATTTGGCCCGGACGGTTAGCTCAACTGTCTGACACCTGTAATCCCTGAGGTCCGTCATATAGCCAGCCTACTGTATTAGCTGCAATGTTTTGGGGAGTTCCCTGTTCCCTGGATCTGTTTGATGGAGCTGGCTTGTGCATAATCCTGAGTGTAAAGAATGGTGAATGTAAAACTGCAAAACAAATGGTATTTATCTATCTGTATGTATATGTCTGTGTGTGTGTGTGTGTAATCCATGTAACTCGAGAACTGTTAGCTACACCGACTTCAAATTCGACACACACGTTCCACACCACAGCAGGGGGTGCAGTGCCCGGTGTCGGTCAGACCCACGGTTGTCCAGAACCGCCCCAAAAAGGCCTCTGCCCGGGCTCTGAACCGGGCCCCTGCCCAGTGTCCATATATGGAGCTGGCCTGTTCTGACCTCACAAGTCACAACAATCCATACTTGGGCATGCCTGACACAGAACTCCACAAGCTGGCTGCATGCATATTTGGGCATGCCTTACAAAGAACTCCATATATGGGCATAAACATCAGCGCTGGAAGGGGGGAGGAGGTGCTCCAGCACCCCCTGCTGGTGGAGAGGAGATTTTATTTTTTGACATGTCTATCAGAGCGTGCTGAATGCAGAATGCACAGCGAGTGAGTTGACAGATAGACACAACAACATGACGAGACAGCAAAAACGTATTGTAGTTTTACTTTCACCTGCACCAGGTTTAAAGAAATCTAACCCAAACAACAACACAATAAGAGTCACATACTGTTGTTTATGATTAACTCGGTTAACTACGTCCTAAATAAGTCATTATTAGGCCAATTATACCCGAATAAGACCCGAAATTTTTCGCACGGCCTCGCTGCGCTCGGACGCGATTTCCCTCCCACCCTTCAGCCCCCCCCCTGGTATAAATACCTTCCAGCGCCCCTGGGCATAAAAGACATGCATCTTTCCAAGACTGTGTTTATTTATGTGTGCTGGTGGTCTCTGCTGCTGATAACTTTGATACGTGTTCATTTCTCTCGATAGGTTTGGTTTTCTACCCTGATCAACAAAATGAGCTGTACATGGGTCTGCCCATCTTTCGCTTCTACATCACGTGTACTCGTTGTCTGGCTGAAATTACCTTCAAGACTGATCCAGAAAACACAGACTATGCCATGCATGGAGCATGGTGCCACAAGGAACTTCCAGGCTGAAAAACTGCTTAAGGAAGAGGAGAAGAGAATTACGACGGCGAGAGAAGAGGAGGAACTGAACAACCCCATGAAGGTGTTGGAGAACCGGACTCGGGATTCTAAGATGGAGATGGAGGTTGTGGAGAACCTTCAGGAGCTGAAGGAGTTAAACCAGAGACAGGCTACGGTGGACTTCGAGGGGATGATTGACAAGAACAGAATGATGGAGGAGAGAGAGAGGCAACGGCAACAAGAAGAGGATGAGAGAGAGACAAAAGAGATGTTGGATCGGGCTCTAGTGAAGAGACTGAGGGATTCAGACTCTGATTCAGACCTGGATGAAAAGAGTAATGATGTACAACCAAACAGATCCAGTACGGACAGACCTACAGACGTTCTCACCACTGACAAAACTACAGACGCACAGAGCTCTGTGGCCGTAGGAGTAAAAAGGCTCAAGGTAGAGAGTTGGGAGAAGAGTGTGGGCACACTAAGAGGTGGAGGAGGCCTTGGATCTCTGGTGGTGAAGAGGAAACCAACGGCAGCTGTCATTAAACCTGGTTCAATGGCGCCCCCTGCTGCCCCCAGTTCAAACACAGGTTCTAAAGTGGTGACAGCTGGTGCTACTCAACCAGTCAACGTTCAGAATGGGTCATCTCTCAGTCTCTTGGGTGCATATTCAGACAGTGATAGCAATGACAGTGATTAGGATATAAACAAAGGATGGATTGAGACAATGGGCTATAAAGTTTGTCCTGATGATGTAGATTATATATATATATATATATATATATATATATATATATATATACATACACACACACACACACACACACACACACACACACACACACACACACACATCTCTGATAAATCTGAGCAGCTCTCTCAAATAGTCAAATGGCATTTGGCCTGGGTCCTTATTGGTAGTAGGTTATATTCACAGTTTCTCTGTAGCGGTCTGCAATTAACCTTTGTTCAAGCTTCACACTCCAATACAAATGAAACTATTTGAATAAAGGTTGTACACATCTCGCACTGCACTTTCAAGGTAAATAAAAAGCCTTGCCAAGCCGTGTATATCCACGGCTTCCCAATTACCTAAACATGAGAGAGATGTGCCATATGTGCGCACGCACGATGATTCCATTCACACCTCTCTCTCTCTCTCTCTCTCTCTCCTCACATGACCATGTAATGGAAGGCAAAATACAGCACAATATAGTTTCACATGCCACGCATAGACTTGTTGGTGTAGGCTACTGCGCAATGGCATTTTGGCCTGGGTCCTTATTGGTAGGGTTATATCCACAGTTTCTCTGTAGCGGTCCGCAATTAACCTTTGTTCAAGCTTCACACTCCAATACAAATGAAACTATTTGAATAAAGGTTGTACACATCTCGCACTGCACTTTCAAGGTAAAAAAAAAAGCCTTGCCAAGCCGTGTATATCCACGGATATCCCAAGCCGTGTATATCCACGGCTTTCGTGACAATTACCTAAACATGAGAGAGATGTGCCATATGTGCGCACGCACGATGATTCCATTCACACCTCTCTCTCTCTCTCTCTCTCTGCACCCAGCTCTCTCTCTCTCTCTCTCTGCACCCAGCTCTCTCTCTGTCTCTCTCTCTCTCTCTCTCGCTCTCTCTCTCTCTCTCTCTCTCTCTCTGCACCCAGCTCAGTGAAATTAACCTCTGGGAAAATCCCTAATTGATAGTGTAGGCCTAGCACAGATAGTATAGCCTACAGATAGTATAATTAAATATTATTATATATATTTTCCCACAGAATCAAATGTTTATGGTCATGATTTATGGTCATGATTCACCAGGATATTTTTGGAAATCTCTAAACAAGCCACTGCCATGACCTGCAGTCAGAAAGTGTGGCTTTATCTCTGAATCTAATGCTTGGAGTTGGATTACACGTTGCAATGCAACACTATGTGAGCTTGTAGATTGCTTCTTCTTGATTCTGAATGTTGCCCCCTCATGCAGAATAGGGGGGCTAGTGTTCATGTGGTTAATCCAGGAGATATTGAATGTGATGCTTGTATTATGTTCGTTTTAATCCTGATTTTTATTTATTTTATTCATTACTTCTATAATTTAGAATTAATGAAGCTTATACCATACGGCATACGTCATGCACAGTGCTTCTTTGGCCCTTGGCTTGGCCCCTTTGGTTGACATTATCGTGTAGGGCAGTTAAAGAGGTTCAAACTGTGCTTGAGGATGAGATAAATGTGACAAATATGGAACTGTATTGCCCCCTAGTGGTCAATTCGTCAATGGACCAGAGACATGTTTACAACTTTACAAAGGCTACGGTATAGTATACCCTACGGCCTACGGTATACCTAACCTGATTCATATACGCAATATATATATATTATTTATATGTATTTGTTTAATAAACCATTTACGGGTTTGATAATGCCATTTAGATTTAGTAAATATATTTTCCAAGCATTAGATTCAGTAAGGCATACATGCTCTATTTTATACTGACAGTAAAGTTAACAGGCACATGCAGGTACTTACAGGACCTTGCAGTTATGCAGTCAGCTGATTATACTGTGGTTGCACCATCAGTAGGGTGACCAGATCCAAACTGTTCATTTGAGGGACAGAAGTAGGCTATCGCCTGTGTGGGACAAGTGGGATGGGGGGACCCGATACTGGAGTACCGGGTTAGCAACGTACTACTTGAGTTGCTATTAATGCCTTGATGTCATATTCGACCATAGGCCTATTGACTATCATTTATAAACTCCTCTGGTGTCACACATTTTGTTTTAAAATCTTTTTTATGCTATTTTAACAGGCTTAAAAACACATCTTGCAAGAAGAGACAATGAGAGAGCTTTACAACAGAAGGCCAACTATTAGGGGAGTAACAATTAGGGCATTTGAACACTGATGCAATTCCAGTCACAATGTGGGACAGGGTGTCATTTTGTGGGACGCCTGAAAAGTCTTGGAAATGAGGAACTGTCCCAAGTTACTAGAATTAATGAGTTAGGCCAACACTGATGGTCCATCAGTGTTGGCCTACCTCAGTAATTCTAGTAACTTGACCACTCAATCTGCATACTCGCCATTTTCTCTGAATGTACGCCCAAACGCCCATTATGACATGCCCAGAATAGGGACGCTAGGGCTCATGTAGTTAAAGAATGAGCAGTGGGAGAGTGTGTAACATCCATTTATTACCACCTTATATGACAAATCTGGAAATTACAAACATTGTTTTATTGAAACATCTTAAACATTTCAAAAACAGGGGGAAAAGTAACTAAAAAGGAAAAGAAAAAGGTTTAAATTAAACCATTGATGAGTCAACCTGAGAAACGGTACATGGATGAAGTAACCTGGAGAAAAGTAGGAGGCAAAGTAGGGGAAAGCTACATAAAACCTGACCAGAGTTACTGGTCATTTAACATTGAGTTACAATACAATCTTCACATTTTTTGAATCGCCTCATTTGTCTAAAAAATATCCGTTTTTGGAGTTTTGGAGAGCACCGTAGGTCTCCACAAACCTGTGTAATAAAAAGATCCATTAAAAAAAAAACTAGCCTGTTTGGGGGGGGGGGGGGGGGGGGGGGGGTGACACTTGAGCTTGTTTCAATACAACATGAAGCCAATCTGAATAAAGGACACACACAGGCCTGAATGTTACATTGACATTGAACGTCAAATTGGAATAGAATCAACAAGAGGATCATACTTTGGTTGCCGAAACAAGTCAGTAGCTTTGATACACAGTAGAAACACAATTACCGGTAGTTCTTTTTCATTTGTTCTCTGTAAAGTTTTTTTTTATTTGTTTTTTAGTTGGTTTTTTAGTCTGAATCCTCCCTCCATCTTTGTATTAACAAAGTGTTCTGCTGTGGTTAAATACCATGTTTGAGGATTTCTTTAAAAATAAATCAAAAACAAAACAATACCATCAACGATCAATATAGTAATAATAAATCAAATGCTCCAAAAGATGCTTTTGAACTGTATACAATTTGCTGTGCTGATCAGAGTCAACAGACACACACAGGGGCAGACATTCAAGCTTCGCTACGAGAAGGACACGGTCCACAAAATAACAGTAATTTGTGGACTCCAGTTGGTGGTGACTGATAGCATACAAGAGGAGACAAGTCAGGTTCAAGCACCCTTCTGGGAGAAGAAACTACCTCCCAGCAGACACTGCTGCCCCCTCCCCTGTCTGTCACACCCAGATTTGCATCGTTTAATCCCACCTTTTTCCTTTCTTTTAACCCCAAAACTATCTTTTTAAACTCTACTCCACTACATCTGTGGGTTTTCTTGAGGCAGGAGTGAAAACAATGCAAACTACGAGATACGTATGTGTGCTTGTGTACTGTAGGTCTGATCAACATCACGCAGGTACATGCACGAAAAGAGAGTACCCTAGAAGTCTGCTGCCGAGAGCACTAAGAAAAAACACGACTATACACTTTATTCATAATATAATCAGTTTCTCTACACACTACCAACATGAGGAAATAGGAGAGAGGGGGGGGGGGGTGAGGAATTGAAAGACAGACCAGGGGAGAAGGATGGAAGGAGTGTAGCAGAAGAAGGGGGCATCTAGGCGCGCTCCCCACGAATGCGGCGTGCCAGCTGGATGTCTTTGGGCATGATGGTGACACGCTTGGCGTGAATGGCACACAGATTGGTGTCCTCAAACAAGCCAACCAGATAGGCCTCGCTGGCCTCCTGCAAAATGGAGATATATTAGTATAATGTTCCTATATGGTTATAGTACCTTGTCCTCTCTAAACCTCCTGCCCAGAGTAGTTACCATTTTTAAATCTCAAGCCTGTTAATTAGTGAATGATTGCATATATACAACATATACTTAAGGTGGTGGCACACATGTGATTTTTCACTGCGTTTTGCAGATCTGAAAGTAGTAGGCTATCACTAGCTGTCAGCCTGTCACAGATCAAATCGTGGAAAAACGGATCAAATCGACCCTGGAACAAAAAAACTTCATACAGACGAAATATTCGGTGGCAGTGTGCAAACATTATGATTGACATAAAGTGATAGGTTGTTTTTGTACTTCCTCTGTTCCATATTCGTCAGGAAAAACGCACCAGTGTGCAAACACCTTAAACTGGAAGTATGGTATATGCTTTTTTGCACATAATGTAGTACTGTAGTCTAGTTTTGGTTGCTTTTAAACTTTTAGTACCAACCTGTAGAGCACCAATGGCTGCACTCTGGAAACGCAGATCAGTCTTGAAGTCCTGGGCGATTTCTCTCACCAGGCGCTGGAAGGGCAGCTTGCGGATCAGCAACTCCGTGGACTTCTGGTAACGACGGATCTCACGCAGAGCCACGGTACCAGGCCTAGAGAACAGGAAAAAATTAAGATACAAAAAATGTATAATAGGGCAGGTGTTCTCAAACTTTTCAGCCCATTGCCCCCCAAAATACATATTTGAACTGGGGACCCCCCAACCTGACAAAATGAGGCATTCAATTTTGTTTGACTCTGTTCCACATATATTGTGAAAATAGCAGATCTACAAGCTCACAGCGCCTCGCAGATCAGCTATTTGCAGAATTTTTGCTGCGTTCTTAATACTTTTCTTTTCTTCCTTCTTTTATTTTTATTTTTTTAGAGGTCACTTCATTGAACAGTCATCAGGGGACTCTCGCAATTTCCAAATGCTTCCGTCATACAGTCTGGAGCAATGGAAAAGCTATCATGAGTAAAATATAAAGCGGAAGTGGAGCCTCCTCCCCACTTCCGTTTCGTCTTTACAGTCGCACAAATTTATCCTAATATAAATAGAAAACATCTAAGCACATATAGCTTGTTGCTTAGCAGAAAAAATAAAATGTAAAGATATTTTAAATAATTTCGGCAGCTGTATTTCCAGACTCTATATACTGTAGCATTCGGAGATTGTGGAATAGTTGTCTGGCTACGCGAGACTATAGAGGGATAGACAGTAGGATGCCAGGAAATGGGGAGAGAGATGAGAGATGGGGGGGTGACATGCAGTAAAGACCATCGGGATCGGGAGTCGAACCCGCGGCACACTGCCAGACTGGATTACCAGCCAGGGTGCCTGGACCGCTGAGCCACGGCCCAGGCCGAACCTTGCGTTTTTATTGAGGGAATGGGAAGATAGTATGGAAATGATGACATGCATGGCCAGAGAATCTTCTCACAGACATGTTTCCATATTGAGTAGAACATTGAGTAGGCTATTTCAATCTCTATATTACTACATGTAGCTCACCTGTATCGATGGGGCTTCTTGACCCCACCAGTGGAAGGAGCACTCTTGCGGGCAGCCTTTGTCGCCAGCTGCTTACGTGGGGCTTTGCCTCCAGTTGACTTACGGGCGGTTTGCTTTGTACGGGCCATGGCTTCTACAGATCACCTGAAAGAGGGGGAAAGGGAAAACAGAGTCATTCAATTGAACCATAACTAGTCACACTGTATAATTTATGTCATAATAATATGACTCATATAATCAAACATCCAAAACTCAACTCAACTCCCAACCTCCTCAATTCATCTACTCTTTCACACACCAAATGCAGCAGAAACAAAAAGTCTATGAGATTTTTTAAATTCAGCCACAACAACTTCGGGTATTTAAAGTAAACTTTTGTTGAATAATGCATACAAGACGTTCCCTCAATCGTCGACGCCAATCACAAATATTATAACCACTCTATTGGCTGTATTTGGCATACACTTTCATAAACACCATGGTTTAGCCAATCAGCATGCAAGCGGGGGCGGGCTCTCTAACAGCGCCCTAATGCTGTTGCTAGGCCCGCCCACCTAGCTCTGATGATGGCGGCAGTTTGATGCGCAAACGGGATAAAGACCCAGGGCAGAAGAGCGAAGAACAAGCACACAAACTCTCACGATTGTATTAATAATACCTACGCCCGCGGATCAAACAAAAGCCGAAAAGCAAGGGAAACATCCCAAGGAACCCATATATAAGCGTTGTGGAGCTGAACGGTCCCTAACGGCTGCGTACAACCGAACTGAACCGGCGCATAATTTGAACCAGAATCACCCCCCCCACTCTCTCTGATCGGATATAGAAAAGACTGCATTTTCTCCGTCGTTTCGACAGTCGCGTTTGTTATTCTTTCACCACGGTGGAAATATAGGCTTTCCTCCACCAATAACGGTAAAAAATAGTACATTTGTAACTTAATAAAAGAAAAAGAAAATCTGAAGTTTACTCAAATGCAGAAATTGCCATTTGGAGAGACTTACCTGCGATTGAAAGTATCGGTAAAGACGACGTGAGGAAATGTTTGGCTTGTGTCTTATTTTCTTCGTATCCACAATGGAACCAGCTGCAGCGGGGAAATGGCCGCCGCGTCAATCATGTGCCCCACAATGCAACAGTGTTTACAATTTTTTCTGTTCACTTGGGTTTAATTATGTTGCTCACATGCATAATTGTTACAAAAATAAAACGTTGAACATTGACTTGGAGTTTCTAATCTATTTGACTGCATTTATACTAGAGAAGTATGACCAAGCACACAGCACTTTCAAGCACCTCAGTGTGGGCTGTGATTAAATTATATGTTGTCATTTGTGTTGCGCTTTCCTGCTTGGGCAGATACAGGCTTTATAAATGGCACTGAGACAGTGAATGAATGTCCCTGAGCTTAATCTGAATGTAATTTGTTATTGCTGTTAATGATATTGAGGAACCAAAACCAAATAAATGCAGCCCTACTTGATATAGCAACAAACCCAAAAATATTCTATCAATTTGAGAAGTTTGCACTATAATTACCTGTCTAAACATGTATCCACCACAACCCAACAGATACAAATATTTAAATGGTGCAAATGTTCTTAATTTAGGTTAGATTATAGCATTTGCTTACGATATTGTAGGTCTGTTATTCTTTGATAACTGATTGTCATTGAAATGTTTAAGCTACTGCTTAAAAACCGCTGTCGTCAAGATTGTGTAAATATTAGTGAGTTCCACATTATAAAGACAATTAACTATAAATAGACAAAATCAAGTAGATATCAAGTCAGACACTCGGTCAAGGGTTTCTCACTCTACCAATGATTAAATCACAAGAAACGGTTTATTATCATGTTTGCATGTGAATTCCAGAGTACAAATATTTGCTTTTTAAAATGGCAGAAAACAAAAATCCAAACACAGTAGAAAAAAATCATAGGTTATCACATCAACCTGAGAGAAAAACAAAAAGTCACAACATTATCTGGATATAATGTGACAAAATTAAACGTGATAAACATAGTTCTGCTACATATATGCCGCTTGTAGTCTGCCCTACCATGCATTGTTTTAGCACAATGGTATTCCCAATTGACAACTAGAATCAAACTTTTGTAATTTTAACACATTTAATATTAACAGTAGAAATATGCAATTGTTGTAAAAAAAAAATTAACTACTACATCAAATTCTTGTATATAAAAAAAGAAAATACCCTCGCTCTATGTCAATGCTTGTGTCCGTTTGAAGAGGAAAATGTCTGTCTAAATGCTGTTTCCTATGCTGTTTTGAGAACACCATTCTCAGCTTCACAAAAACACCCTATTCTTCAAGTTTGTATCTCCATGAGCTAGCAAATTACAACAGGAGTGTATTTGTGTCTGTGATTCTAAGTGTCAAACACAAGGATTCTCTAAGCAGACTGTACTAATAGCACCAAAAGAGACATGACTACACATTTTACACTTGTCACAATCATTATAGAATAGAACCGCAAACCAAACTACTAACGAAGGATAGCGGAGGGGAAGGAAAGACAGATTACATATTATAATAAATGACAAATACACATTTTAAGCTCGCTCCCCACGGATGCGGCGTGCCAGCTGGATGTCTTTGGGCATGATGGTGACACGCTTGGCGTGAATGGCACACAGATTGGTGTCCTCAAACAGGCCGACCAGATAGGCCTCGCTGGCCTCCTGCAGACAAAACAACAGAAAAACGAATTTAAAGTATGGTAATAGTAGTACCGGTAGGTCAGAACTATTAAAATAACTATATAAATATGTTTTGTAAGTCATGTAGTAAGTTACCTTACTAAATAATTTTGTTAAAAATATTTTGTCTCACTGACCTGCAGAGCTCCAATGGCTGCACTCTGGAAACGCAGATCAGTCTTGAAGTCCTGGGCGATTTCTCTCACCAGGCGCTGGAAGGGCAGCTTACGGATCAGCAACTCAGTGGACTTCTGGTAACGACGGATCTCACGCAGAGCCACGGTACCAGGCCTAGAGAACAAAAAACACAGGGTTAGATGAATAACCCACAATCTGCAGCAGAAATGAAAATAACTAAACTTTCAGTATTGACTTTCTTCTAATCTGCATGCTTGTTATGTATTGTTATGTTCACTTGATCCTGGCACCCTCTATTGCTTATTGTTGGTAACACAATACAATATAAGGTGATGTAAATGACATGTAAACTAGCCTGTAAATTTTGTTAAAGACTAGTGTTTTCTAAAGAGGATTTAAAACGTGCAAGTTCATCGTACGTTCTGTATAAGTTACTGTAATGAATTCTGAACTAGCTCAAAAAGCATAGCCTATAGAGTAAACACAAATGTGTGCACAATGTGTGTGAAAACATTTTTACTTCAATCAATGTTTCCTAACTTAACTGCTCAGAAAATGTTGCACATGGCATTTTTTGCTGGGATGGAGCATTTTGTGTGGCCACTGATTTCCCATTAATTTGTCAAATAAAATCTAGGCCAAAGCCTTATGCATTTTATCACTACATATCTTCACCTGTAACGATGGGGCTTCTTGACCCCACCAGTGGAAGGAGCACTCTTGCGGGCAGCCTTTGTGGCCAGCTGCTTACGTGGGGCTTTGCCTCCAGTTGACTTACGAGCGGTCTGCTTTGTACGGGCCATGGCTACTTCAGGTCACCTAAAGAAAATTTATAAAAGGGCAGTTTATTTTTCTGCATTGCTCACATTTGGATTGAAAAAACAAACAAACACAAACATCATGTGCAGGGAGTCAAAGGTAAAACGTTACACCACATATTAAATTAACATCAAAGTAATTAATTAAATACATGTTTTAACTTTGCATGGGCTGAAATCAATATTTGCACTTGTACCCTGAAATATCAAACTGTATCCAGGGTAGCTTATGCAATCATAGCAATAAAAAGGACATATATGATAGCAAATCATATCTTAGATCTTTATCCAACAAACCAATGGCAAACTGTGTAGGAGCTCTGGGGGCGGGATTTTCTTGACCCAACTACCAATAACGATCGAGGTGATCAGCTGGCTAAACCCGCCCCTTGCGCATGGAACTGGGTGCGCTCGTTTCATGACGCAGAGCTAGCCGAGTGCGCGTGAGCCTTGGTTTTTATTCAAAATAAGCTATTCTGCTCGAAAACCAAGGGGTGCCGCCCACGCGAGCAGTCCCATGTAACCAAACCAACACACCCACAGACGATGGCTGGCTGGCTGCTTGCAACAAGAATGTAAACGGGAAGGAAAATTCGTTGTTGCAAAGAGAGGTTGATGATAAAAACGACCAAAGAACGACAAAACAGCGGAATATAACCGAAATATCCTTTTAGGAAACGACAGTAGACATCTTAAGGAAACTCTTGATGCACAAGATTTTGTCAGATGACCCCTCACTTTAGGCGCATTTCCGAGCCGAATTTGACTAGATCGCCAAGTGCTTTTGAGGTCCCCGACTCCCCGAGCAAGCAGAGAACAGCTCTGCGTTTTGTCTTTGACGAAAAAATAAACAAAACATGTCATCCCAAAACTAAAAATAAAATAAAATAAATCACAAGACGACGGATAAATGTTTCATTGAACGGGGGATACTCACCTTTGGAAACTTGGTGAAAGATTTGCAGGTACAATTTAGTGAAATTGTTCTGGGAGTCTCCAAAGCGTTGTTCTTCTCTCTCAATAAAATGAAGGGAGTAAAAAAAAAGGAAAAAGAATAGGAAGATAGGACACACGTTTCCCACAATGCATTTGGGACAAACATTTTTACATATATGAATCAACACCATAAACAACAAACAACAGCATGACACTCAATCTCATGCAACAAGTTATTGTTATGTTTATTAATTACGACTCACTTAGGCATGACTTGATTTATTATGCAGCTGAAAAGTACAAGAAATGGGGGAAGGGGGATAAAATACCAATCAGTGGAAATATTCAAGAACAACAAGCATCATGGTCATGCCACCAGATTGCTCAATTGCATTCATATTACACCATTTATACCTCTGTTTAAATTGCTACAAAATAAATAGTATATATTATTTTTTTGTGAGGGTAATTAAAGTCAACTTGATATACAATTTCCGAGTGTTCAGTAACGTAGAAGCTATGTAGTTATTACTCTTAACGTTTTTAATTAGATGTATTTTCTAAAGAAAGAAAAAAAGTGACAGAAAAACAGAGTTTTGCTCATAAGCTGACTGACTTTCATTAATTGGCCCTTACACCAACCGTCCAGCAGATGGCGACTCCTCCTTGAGATACAGTCTTGTTTAGTGGGGGAAGAAAGACTGTAAGCAAAATGTATAGCAGATCTGCAAGCTCACAAGGCGTCGCATCAGCGGCGCTTTGTGAGCTTGTAGATCTGCCTTTCCTCCGAGGTGGAAAGCCTGGTTGAGTGGTGGTGACGCGAGATCTGCTATTTCTGACGCAGTACTGTCGCAGTCCTGTAGATGACGACAGTGAGGCGACTGCTATAATAAGACCCGTATGTGTGACGTGTGTTGTCACTCTTCTCCATTCCAACATGGCGTCGGGCACGAAGTGGAAACGCGTGGCGGCCTCACAGGACGGCTTTCTGACCGTAAACGCGTCCAAGAAAGCCTCGGACCTGTACAGCAGCCGAAAGAAGCGCGTGAACAAGAACAAGAAAAAGAGCTGGAACAAACACAGCGACGTCCAGGATGTGGAGCTGTTTCTGGACGACGTTAGACTGCAGGAGAGGGCCGTGGGGTGAGTGAGTGAGCATGGCCTAGTGGGAGTCTGGGAGAGGCGACACGCTTCTTCATAAAATATAATAATCACTGTGGTTTTCATTTCAACCATGGTCCATTTATTCTGCATTTGAGCCACGGACCACCATCTGACATTTAGCCTCTTACGATCCAAAACTAAAGAATATTTTGTTGTCATTAGATAACGATTCCATGCTGTATTGATGTTTGTAGCATTCGGAGAGAACAGGCAAACGTTGATGATAATTCTTGAGAGCATAAAATTAAACCTTTTAGAAATTCAACGGCATTAGAGCTATGGATCAGAGCTACTGAAACCCCCTGGACCCCCTCGTGGTCCCTGGACCCACCGGCGTAGGGTCCATTGGGCCACGCGGGCCGTGGCCCAGTCAGTTTAGAGCTTGCCCAGTCTAACTTCGAAGCAAAAACAAACAACAAAAGATAGCCTACTTTGTAGCCCTTGTACATGCAACTTTCTGTTGCAAACTACAGCATTGTGAGAATAAATACCAGCACTCACGTTGTACTTTTAGGATTCTTGTTTTATTTTTCCACAGCATGCAAGCCGCCTTAGTTTACAATGGTCCCCCCCCCATTAGCACAAAACCGTTCTCACTTATCGGCCGGGGAATGCCCATATATGAAGATCCCTGATGTCATCAATATTAAGCACACATATGGGCAAGCTAGAATTAAACTCTTTCAATCTGCTGAGCTTGTCATAAAAATCCACTGTAGACAAGTTATGAGCTACTTTCTGTCAAGATATCCTCTGCAGGTGATTCTTTTTCTAAGTGTTGGAGTTTGGAAGCACTTGTTTTTAACGGGTCGTGCTGTTGCCTCCTGCATTATGTGCAAATGCGAATCAGATGGCATGCAGGGCTGTTCAGTGACTTATGACGGTTGCTTCCAACACTTAGAAAAAGCTGCACAGAATGTCTTGACAAAGTAGCTCATAACATGTCTACGGTGGAGTTTGACACTAAAGCTCGGCAGATAGAAAGAGCATAATTCAAGCTTGCCCTACAGCTGCAATGTTGGTGAGTTTAATGTCGTTTAATACAAGCAGATCACAAACGCAGATTCATCCCATTGCAGCTACAGCAACTCTACATCTGACCTCAAACCCTTAGATCTCCATATATGGAGGTGACCTGTTCTGACATTCCATATTTTGATCCTTCATTGTCGATGTCTCCCTTTTGACTGATGCCTGTCCATCTAAAGTTCTAAACTCTGGACAAGCCTGCCCCAAAGTTATTAGTGCAGCTGGTGAAAATGGAGTTTACAACAGGCCCAAAATGTAAGGCCTAGCCCTACCTGGGCCCTCATCAAACCCTTTAGTGTACACTGAACCTGCTGCCACCCTTAGATCTCCACATATGTTGCTGACCTGTTCTGACATTCCATGTGTTGATTTGACTACAAGAAATGCTCCTTATATGGCCAGTACATAATTCATTCCATTATGTTGATCTGAACCCCCCCCCCCCCCATCTAGAGAGATGTGGAGACTCTATACTGAACAAAAAGCTCATTACTAATTTACTATCAGAATATAATTAATATTCAACACATCATACATACTGCAGTGGTTGATAAAACATTTGAGGCTAAAAGAAGTCCAGGTCAGGACTTGTTCCTCTCAGAAGCAAAAAGGCTGTCTTGCCTGCCTTTAACATCTGGTGAAATGACAGATAACCACGTTTCCCAACAAATCGAGCCCATCTGACACATTATGACAATTTTCATTCAACAGGGGTCTGCTATCTGAGAAGACGGATGAAAGCCTGTTCTTTGTGGATCTTGGCATCCAGGAAGAAACTCCACAGAAGGGTAATCATTTTCAAATGTTCTGCCCCACTGCGGAAAGCACACTTAGTTTGTAATAGTCATTGGTTAGATCAGGGATCTGCAACAGGCGGCTCTAGAGCCGCTTGCGGCTCTAAAGCACACCCCTAGTGGCTCCCTATAGCATTCAAAATAAATCGATGAAAATGTATGTTATTATTTCACATTTTTATTTTTCATTTATGGTTTCTATAGGAGGCCAAACGTGACAAACACTCTTAAGTTTTCCAATTTTGTAAAAATGTGTAGAATAAATATTACGTCAACTAAAATTTGCGTTATAACTACGCTACTATGGCTTATACCGGGAGAAAAATAAAGATAGCCGACGAAAACAGGATTTAACAGTTCGTGGACTTCAAACTCCACCACTGCTGCTCATTTCGTTGCAACCTGGGAGATAATAAAGCTTGGCAAGCTGCATTATAATGTGTAATTATTTTTGCGGCTCCAGATAGATTTTTTTTTTATTTTTGGTCGAAAATGGCTCTTTCAACATCTTGGGTTGCCGACCCCTGGGTTAGATATTATAACCAATGTAACCCAGCCTTCCTCTTAAATGGATTGCACTTTAACAAATGTACTTTTGTATAATGGCAGTTCCTTGAGAAATAGACTAATAGTGGCAGAGTAAGCTGGTAGCAGTAATCTTCACCAATCTGTTCTTATCTTAATCTTTTCTAGGCCCATAGTCTTGCCAATGTCGCTCCTACGTCACTGCGGTGACATCAGAGCGACCTCCCGTATCCGTGGTAACAAACACCATTGCGTTAATTACGTGTGTGTCCAGTGATGAACCCATCCTTGCGCTCCCAGTATTCCTCTGTGGGAATGTGAAGATCACCCTGGAGCTCAGGGGGGATGTTTTGTGAACACACCCCTGGGATCTGAGGATGCCATTGCCGACACACGACTGCAAACTATGCAACTTTTCTTCAGCTCACCTGACAATTGCTACTATCTCCTGCGTGTACTACATTTATGTACTGTAGTTGTAATATTTTGAAATTGTAGTTAAAGAGACAGAGCACAAAGGGGGCCCATGGTAACTTCAGATAGGCCAACATTTCAAAGGTATATAAATTAGCCCAGCTATGTGCTCCCAAAGCACAGCGGTGTGAGCTTGTAGATGGTATTTTTCGCCATATGACACTTTGTTGTATCGAACAAGGCTTGTCAGTATTTGATGTGAAGATGTTTTGTTTTTGTTTTTCTCTGAAGAACAACCACCTCCTGTTACGGGGAAGAGGAGGAAAGGGAAGGTGTTACGCCCTCTGAGGATCGACATGATACTGAAGCATGACTCCCTGGTCCCAGCACCCAAAGAGTGAGTTTAGTACACCACACATTCTCTTGTCGTAACACCCTCTTTTATGGTTCGACTCGTCTTTGCAAGAACTGTACTCTGATACGGATCGCTGTAATGTGAAAGCATTGAATACAGTTTAATGAAGTGTACGTGGGTGTGCCAGAATCAAGGCCAATGTGAACCATGACCAGCGGGAGCAATGGTATTTGTGAACAGTTTGAATCAAACATCAATGCGTTCATTAAACGTGTGTGTCCAGTGATGAACCCATCCTTGCGCTCCCAGTATTCCTCTGTGGGAATGTGAAGATCACTCTGGAGCTCAGGGGGGATGTTTTGTGAACACACCCCTGGGATCTGAGGATGCTATTGCCGACACACATGACTGTGTGAATCTGCCCTAGATTGGCTATTTTTGCTGTGCAGCACCATGGTACGACAAAGGATAGACATGTGGCTAACCACTTCTCTCCTTCCTCCATATAATATATTCTGCCTCTTTCCTCCTCCAGTGTGCTTTCCCACCAGCAACCCAACGCCAAGAAACTTCGTCGCACCGCAGAGAGGATAGAGTACCAGGCTGCCAATGGCAAGGTGTCACTGAGGCAGAAACAGCTGTTGAACAGACGACCGGTCATTCGGACGACCAAGAAGGCAGTGACAGACTCTAGCAAAGACCCAGAAAGAGACTTCTTTGACATTTGGGGAGGAGAGGGTGAGGGTAAGTGTGGAAGAGATTCTACAATGCCTTCTAAATCGGTAGTTTTCATGCCAAGCCCCCCCCTCCCCCCGCCACCTGAAAATGTTTTGGCACAAATTTCACACTAGCTAAAGAACACTATAACCAAGGTTATTATATGGACTATACGGGGCCGAGAAACTGCTCGTGATAGCACAATCAGAATGGCAGTTCCTTGAGAAATAGACGAATAGTGGCGGAGTAAGCTGGTAGCTCCTACAGAGCGACAGATCAGACAGAGTGACCTCCCGTATCCGTGGTAACAAACACCAATGCGTTAATTACATGTGTGTCCAGTGATGAACCCATCCTTGCGCTCCCAGTATTCCTCTGTGGGAATGTGAAGATCACCCTGGAGCTCAGGGGGGCTGTTTTGTGAACACACCCCTGGGATCTGAGGATGCCATTGCCGACACAAATGACTCTTCAGCTCACCTGACAATTGCTACTATCTCCTGCGTGTACTACATTTATGCACTGTAGTTGTAAAATTTAGCTTTTCTTTACTTCTCTTTCTTGAAATTGTAGTTAAAGAGACGGAGGACAAAGGGGACCAATATTACCTTCAGCAGACTTGCAAGACACGTGTCAAGGTGAGAGCGTTTTGTCTTTAAGGTTTGTTTTTGTTAGTCGGTAGATGCGTTTCTGGAGGTGAACTAACTCTGCTGTGTTTTGGGTGTCAGCGTCCAGAGTCGATTAAGGCGGAGCCCTCTGTTCTCCCTGCAGTAGAAGTGATCGCTCCTGGAGGTTCTTACAACCCAGACTTCTTTGACCATCAGGTAACTCCACCAGTCTCTATTCTAGTAATTGGTTTCACTTTTCCTCTAGCATCTAACCTAGCTCTCTACTTACTAACGCACTGTTTTTTATTCTTGTAAGTATGAATGAGCAACACATTTGAAATGATGACTACAGTCTCATTCACTGTGTGTATATATATATATATATATATATATGAGACAAATTTATGACTATAATATGTCTTAAAGGACAAACAAAGTGACTTCATCCATCTAGTCATTGCAGAGCCAATAAATGCAGAGTAATATTCAGCAACTTCATTGCCTTAAATGTTAGGAACATTCAATAGAAGAACTGTCTAGAATACATACAGAACCCAGTTGAGAAATGGATAAAGGCAGGATGCCATTAATTAGAACGTGAACAATGGAGGGTATGTGCGTGACATCATAGCTACTGAGTGGAAAAAACTACTTTCTAGCAGGACAGCCCATGCATCCAAACAAATGTCCTATTTGATTGCATTAAATTCACTTTGTCACTCAATCTGCCATTCACTTTATGCATGCGCATTAGACGTGTGTGTCCTGTGATGAACCCATCCTTGCGCTCCCAGTATTCCCTCTGGGAATGTGAAGATCACCCTGGAGCTCAGGGGGGATGTTTTGTGAACACACCCCTGGGATCTGAGGATACCAACACAGTGTTTGAACAGGCTACCAGGTTTTTAACCCCTTTTTAGGTATAGTTATGAACTATGTTTATCTTCTTGACCACTAAGTCCCATCCTCCCGTGTTTCCTATGGTAACAGGCCCTGCTATTGGAGGCTCATGAAATCGAGGTTCTAAAAGAAAAGGTGGCGGCAAGACTAAAGAAACAGTTGGCTGTGGACAGGGACAGCAAAGCCACAGAGGTACAGTACATGTTGGTCTTTATTATGATATTCCATCTCTCTTCTGCTGGACTTGTGTGCAGCTTTGATCTTGTATTAACCCATTAAAACCTGTTAAGCATCCGTATCATTTTAGATTTTAACCGTTATATTCAGTGGATATATACAAGCTCATAGCGTGTCACTTCACCACTTGTATTTGCCACAATACAAGCTTGTAGATCTGCCATTTTAGAAATCGTGAATGTGTGCAAATATTAGAATATATAGTTTAAAACAAACATTTTCAAGACAAGAGGTTAATCAACAACTAAATAAAAATGGTCAGATTTATACTGTCGCAGGGTTTGTCTGTCCCCTCCACGTAGGCCAATCACGGCTCATGCTGCTAGTACATGCATGATGATCCCCCTCTAGCCATACACAAAGCATGAACAGTTTCACATTTTCTGTTTGCAACAAATTAACATTAGATGGGTTCTTCTATGTGCTGAGACGGTTTGTAGAACCCAGTTTGGCAAAATGGATTAGAGCCGGATGCCATTGTGAAGGTTTTATATTAGAATGTGAACAATGAATTGGTGAGGAAAGTAAACGTGTGTCCCGTGATGAACTTGTGAAGATACGCTCTGTATTTCCTCTGGGGAATGTGAAGAACACCTGATCTGAGGATACCAACGCACACATAGAAATTCAGTTCAGATGTTTGATGGCATCCAAGCAGATTATTGTTAACGATGGCTTCTCAAAGACAATTTAGAAAAATACCTTTTACAGAGTGGCAGTGTTTGAAGCCATAATTGACAGACCATTTTAAGGGATATTTTCACTTTAAAAAACTTTTGGTCATTTCATCAACTCAGGCTTATATGAACACCCCAGACAGTTTTAAGTTGCTTAATTCGGTATTTATTTGATATTCACTTATTTTTTTAACTTGTACATGTAAAGTCATTGTGTTGCAGCCAGAGGGCAGCGTCCTTACTTCAAGAGCCTTCAGAGGAGGAATCTGATAGAACCCAGAGAGCGAGCCAATTGGCTACATGGGTTTTTAAGAACTGTTCAACAGGACTTAAAAGAATCAGCCTCAGGTCTTAATGTCTGTCCTTGAGATGATTGAAACCTGAGTTTTGTTCCTGATGTGGTGTGTGTGTGTGTTCTGTCTTCAGGAGTCCAAGTTTCAGGAGCAGGTGGAAGGACTGGTAGAGGTCGAGGAAGAGGAGGAGTCAGAGGATGAAGAGTCGCCACCCGTGGGAGCCGTCTCACTGGCAGAGAAAAAGACTGAGAAACAGAGGAAAAAAGAGAAGGCACTGAAGTTCAAGGTAAGGACAGGAGATTGGACGGCTTCTACTTGTCTGTGCTGTTCAGTACTTGGGGAATGGGGAACCACGCTGAAAGTCTATATTGAAATTAATTTAAAGATTAAGGCCCCTTCACAAGCCCCCTTGTGAAGGTTTTATATTAGAATGTGAACAATTAATTGGTGAGGAAAGTAAACGTGTGTCCCGTGATGAACATGTGAAGATACGCTCTGCAGTATTTCCTCTGTGGGAATGTGAAGATCACCTGATCTGAGGATACCAACACACGCATAGAAATTCAGTTCAGATGTTTGCTGGCATCCAAGCAGAGTATTTGATATTCATTCACTTAATTAATTGAAAGATTAAGCCCCTTGAGATTCAGCATCTCGTTCTTACAGGGTGTCCTTGGGCACTACACACAAACAAAGCATTACATGTCAAACGGTTAACTCGCAGCCTATTTTGGGCATTTCATAGGTAAACGTCACGGTTTAACCCTCAGCCGTATATGGAAACTGAATCATGTGATCGCAAAAAACGGCGACGGTCTGCTCCAATACTATAGCATGTTTTCACATGTGCTTCGTCGCTCTCTCTCTCCTGGAGAGAGCTCTTCCTGGTCGGCCATTATGGGATTTTCAATGAGGAATAAGAAGGGAACAGCACGGTTGTCCCGAGTCGCATTTTTATTTTTCACGGACACCCAGTAATTATCAGCAGTTGGGGATCAATCGTAGTGGACATGATTATTCTGTGACTACTCCAAGGTAAGAAAAAAAGGAAAATCACAGACTAAGTGGATAAGATCTGGCATTGAATGAGATGATTGGTTAAAATATAACATTGGCTGTTGTCACGCAATTGGACAGCTTTCATAATGTACATTATATTGAGCAAAAATCTGTTTTTTAGCTTGATGCAAGTTGGTATCATGTATTGAGATGTCTTCCTCGCCCCTCTCCACACGACCACAGGCACAGCGGAGGAAAATGGCCCAGCAGGTGACGGGGCGACGGCAGCAGCTGTTCCAGCTGCGTTCCCTCAAAGCCTTGGTCAAACAGCGGGAGCAGAGGACCGTGGAGAGAAGGGCACAGCGGAAGTCCAACGAGGAGGCGGCCTTGAGTCGGCCCAGACGCCTCGGCAGACAAAGGTAGGTCTTCTGGGGCAGCAACTATCCATTACTTTATTGGCAATTTTATATAAAAAAAAGATTGTGTGTAAATTGATTACCTGCTGCCCATTTATCCCTAAAGTGTACAGATTTGGAAAATGGCTGATCTACAAGTTACCAGCACATTTTGTTGTGAGCTTGGGCTATTTTGCATTTGAGAAACATTTGAATGAAAAGTGTTTGTTTACATATTCCCCTCAAATATGTTTTTATTAATATTGTGCCCCTAATGTCCTCAACCATTCCCCTCCATCTTTCATCATAGCCCTTTGCAAGTCCCTCCCCAACCCTGCAGTAAGCTATGCACTGGGCAAATGTGCATGATGTAATTCAATATACGAGGAAATGGCAGAGGGAGAAACCGTATCCAACAATCTACTTTTAACGACCGTCCTTCCGCAAGACTACGGTCATTAGTGTTGTTGCCATCACCTGGGTGGCTCAGTCGTATAACTTTCCCGATGTTAAGCTATGTATGTGTTCAACACAGCCATGCAAAATAACATTGACGGCTATGAGGTGACGACAGCTTGCCCTGCATAGCAACGGTTGCTAAACTATTTGGATTGGGATGGGGTTTAGCGAATGGCTAATTGTAAGAAATGCTTTCATCATGGCCTGACATATGCACTTGCTACTTTGAATCTTGTAAAAGGCATCTAGCTTTTCTTTACGATGTGGCTTGAACAGTTTCACATTTTCTGTTTGCAACAAATTAACATTAGATGGGTTCTTCTATGTGCTGAGACGGTTCGTAGAACCCAGTTTGGCGAAATGGATTAGAGCCGGATGCCATTGTGAAGGTTTTAGATTAGAATGTGAACAATTAATTGGTGAGGAAAGTAAACGTGTGTCCCGTGATGAACTTGTGAAGATACGCTCTGTATTTCCTCTGGGGAATGTGAAGATCACCTGATCTGAGGATGCCAACACACGCATAGAAATTCAGTTCAGATGTTTGATGGCATCCAAGCAGATTATTGGTAACGATGGCTTCTCAAAGACAATTTAGAAAAATACCTTTGCAGTGTTTGAAACTATAATTATTGACGCACCACTTAAAGGGATATTTTCAATTAAAAAAAAAAAATCTACTCAGGCTTATGTGAACACCCCAGACAGTTTAAGTTGCTTAATTCAGTATTTATTTGATATTCATTCACTTATTTTGACATATGCACTTGCAACTTTGAATCTTGTAAAAGCCTAAAAGGCATCTATTTTCTTTACGATGTGGCTGAATGATAAGACTTGTAGATACCATTTCCAGGACATCACAGTATGGAGTGTAGCAGGGATTGAACCTCACTTGTTTCTAATAGTTCCTGTTTGCCACATGTTCAGGTTCAAGCCACAGGACATGGAGGTACAGCTGAGCGATGAGTTGGCGGGCTCCCTACGAAGACTCAAGGTACTGTATTAATGCCACCATTACAACTTTATTCTTTCTTTACCCATTTCTCTCACTCTACTACTGTGTTGAAGCATTCATTTTCTCGTGTTTTGAAAAGTCATATCAGTTGCAGTATTATATTATTTATATATATATATATTCTCCAAGATTTTATTTGGGGCTTTTATGCCTTATTTGTATGGCAGTAGGCTGACAGGACATTGGGAGAGATGGGAATTGACACGCAGCAAAGGCCGTCTGGATCGGGACTCAAACCCGCGACACTGTCAGGCCATACACTGTAGCGTAGGGTGCGTAGCGTGTGTAGCGTAGGACCGCTACGCCCTCCGTCCGGACCACACAATGCAACATTAACAGCTCATGCTGCTAGTACATGCATGTCAAACGGATCCCCCTCTAGCCATACACAAAGCATGTGAACAGTTTCACATTTTTTGTTTGCAACAAATGAACATTAGATGGGTTCTTCTATGTGCTGAGACGGTTTGTAGAACATTAGATGGGTTCTTCTATGTGCTGAGACGGTTTGTAGAACCCAGTTTGGTGAAATGGATTAGAGCAGGATGCCAATGTGAACAATTAATTGGTGAGGAAAGTAAACGTGTGTCCCGTGATGAACATGTGAAGATACGCTCTGCAGTATTTCCTCTGTGGGAATGTGAAGAACACATGATCTGAGGATACCAACACACGCATAGAAATTCAGATGTTTGATGGCATCCAAGCAGATTATTGGTATCGATGGCTTCTCTAAGACAATTTAGAAAAATTCCCCTTAGAGTGGCAGTGTTTGAAGCCATAATTGACAGACCGCTTAACCCATCTAGGCCTGACCTGCTATTTTTCAATAGCTAAATTATAACGTAATGTTTAAAACACCAAGGGGTTCCTGCCCAAAATGGGTTAAAGGGATATTTTCACTTTCAAAAAACTTTTGGTCATTTCATCTACTCGGGCTTATGTGAACACCCCAGACAGTTAAGTTGCTTAATTCGGTATTTGATATTCATTCACTTATTTTTAACCTGTACATGTAATGTCATTGTGTTGCAGCCAGAGGGCAGCGTCCTCAAAGACCGCTTCAAGAGCCTTCAGAGGAGGAATCTGATAGAACCCAGAGAGCGAGCCAAGTAAGGATCTTATCTGATCATGGAAATGCTGATTAATAACTTGGAAGAATGTATATATTATGAATACAGAATTTTCTTTATGCAAATTCTTGCTATCAATGATTGTCCTATCCCTCTTATTCATCTCTCCTCCCGTTCCTTTTTGTGTCCATCTTAGGTTCGTGAGAAAGCACAAGGTGAAGTACCAGGAGAAGAGGGCCTTCAGAGAGATCACCATCTGATGATGGAACATCTGGCTATGTCTACGGCCACAGTAAATCAATAAACTGTGTATATTGTATATACAAAGTGCTTGCAGTTCACATTTGAGCAAGACCAATTTTCATGTAATGCCATGATTATTACATTTGCTTACAAATGTATATGCCACCCACAAAGGCTGGCATTTCTGAAGTTTGAAATACCCACTTGTATTGAACAAGACAGTTCTAGAGTTCTTTTTGTGTTTTACTTTAAGCTTTATACAATTGCAATGCCTTGTAATTTATGGACACTGTCTAATTGGAACTCTACATTGGTATGTGTTGCACCTGATGATAACCTACTGGTACGGTTTGGTTTTCATTCATTTCATGTGGGTGATTGTTCCTGCTAATAAATAAAATGATAATAGCAATATTCCACTAGAGGTTGTCGTATATCATGCATTCAACGACTTGAACCCTATAAAGTTGATGACCGGAGCCCCCCAGGGCTCTGTGCTAGATCATCCAGTGTTTCCCTCTACACCAGTGGTGCCCAAAACAAAAGGTAGATCACAAAGGCTGCATCACATGCCCTTAAATAATTATTTTTCGGCATCTGCCACTTGAATTAACGTGACTTGATTGACATCAAAAAGGGCAAAACCCATAAATATTTTGTTTTCAAGAGTTGCTGTGCACAAACGTTGGCATTACAAAAAAGAATGCAGAATAAATTTGCTCTCAATTCGTTGTGAGCTTGTAGATCTTTTTTTTTTTTTTTTTTTCCCCCAATGAATATTCACCCCAGAGGGGGATACTGAAGTGTAAGGCACTCTGACAATCTCAAAACCCCACAACTTCTGATTGTTTTTCAAAAGCGACTAGTGGTAAGATTCCAGAAACCATCTAATGGAATGGTGGTTTGGTACTAAGTTGGTACCAAACAACCATTCCATTAGATGGTTAGTACTACTAACTGACCAGATTATTACTGTAGGTGCAATATACAATTTAGGCATAGAGCCGACACTTACAGAGCGACTTGACAGTGCAAATTTGGTAATCGCCAAGAATCAATGGGGTAGGTGGTCAATAATTTCATAAACTAGTGTATTTATAAGGGGCAATTTTGTATTGAAAGGGTTTTGAATTGAGGAATATGTACGTAAACTTTTTTCGTCTGTAGTTTGCAGTTTATCCCAACAAAGCCGGCTAAGAGAACATTGCAGACAATGATATGAGCCTATAAGATGATCCTGTTTTTAAATGCTTCTGGTTATGCAATCTCATTGCTTTGAAACGAAATGTAAAGCTATATCATTTGGAATTATGGTTGTGTAATTTCTTGGGCAAAACTGATGCGAATAAGATTGAATAAACAAAGTAGCCAGGCTGGGGGGAGTTGGGCTGTGATAATTGATTCCAACTCACTGGCTTAAACCATAATTGCCTTTAATGTCCCTGCCCGTGTGGACAAGGACACATACACACACACCCCTGGGGGTGCCCTGGAGCTCTTCCAAAGCCTCTTATCTGTTAATTAGTGTGAAAATAGTAATCTTTCTTACCTCAGGAGTGTGAATTGGCCCCGCACCCACCTAGCTGCCCAATACACATGACCAACCTCCCCTACACACATGCATGCTGCCTAGCTACCACCTGGTGTGTGTGTGTGTGTGTGTAAGTCATGTCTTCCCCATCTGCCTGTCCCTGTCTGTCTATCAGTCTTTACACCATGTGTTTGTGTATGACAGCGACAATCTGAAGCCCAAGCCGTTTTATTTTTCTTCTCTTCTTACTCTCGTCACGTGCGTCGAGACGCTGATCTTTCCAGATTAAGTTGACGTGGAGTATATACTATAGATTCTGATATCTTACTTCTCTCAAGGGTTGTTAGGAATATAGATGACTAAAATACTCGGCTCTATTATGTTCTGCTTCTGTAGGCTGGCAGACCTGGAGATAAAGGAAGTGGTTGAAAACACAAAATTTGCATTTCATCTTTGATGTCCTCTGCCTCACAGTTTGGTGCGCTCCAGCATAGCACAGTCAGCACTTAGCCCTGGCCTATATATACTTCATCATATAAGAACAGTTAAAAATGGCTGATCTGCAGGTACAAGGTCACAATGCATAGTATCTCCACATTTGAGTTTGTACTGTAGATCTGCTATTTTTGCTATATATTGGCAACCCCCCAAAAACAGCCTAATTTATAATGACATGGTTAAAACGGCATGCGCATACATTACATTTGTATTGTTTGTTAGGACTGATTTTCATTGATTATATGAATAACCTTACCTAACCGAAACCATTAACCTCCCCACTACATGCATATCCTTTAATACCCTAATTAATTCGAACCCTAACCTTAAATCCTGCCCCTAAAGCTGAGGACTGGCTCTTCTCAATGGGTGGATGTTAGTGTGTGTGTGTGTGTGTGCGTTTCTTGTGAGGATATTTGATCCTAACAAAAGAGAATAGTTTTGTGTTGCACAGATGGTCAAATCAGTGAGATATACGTATTGCACATGTGTACAGTAGAATATACATTATACAGTACAGGAGGAAAACCAGCTCCCACTGATGTCCTGTTATGTTACATCTCACAGGTCTCGCATGAGTACACAAAGCATCATCTGTGTGTGCGCGCACACACACACACACACCCCTCCCTCCTCTCTGGGACTCACTTCATCTCACCATCTATCTCCCTCCCTCCTGTGTGTGTGTGTGTGTGTGTGTGTGTGTGTGTGTGTGTGTGTGTGTGTGTGTGTGAGACCCAAGTAATGGCCGTGAAACTAACACAAATCAATACAAACTGAGGCAGATGGGGGAGATTTTGGAACCACAAAACCAGAAATGGTGATGCAAAGAGGAGGAAAACCTTGAATGGATACGAGAGACAGTGGGTTGTGGTGGTGTGGTTGGAGTCGAACAGTACTGGTGAAGAGGGGAGAGTGAGGTGGGGATAAAGAAGAATGAGAGGAGAGAGAGAGAGTGAGGGAGGGAGGGAGGAGGGGGAGGAGCGGAGAGATGATGCCTCTCACTAATCCTCTGGACACATGATTGTGGAGAGAGGGAGAGAGAGAGAGGTGAGGAGAGGGAGGCAGGTGGAAGGTACAGACGGAGAGAGAGAGAGCGAATGTGTGAAAACACATTGAGAATGGTAAACAATGTGAGGGGCGCGGGGGAAGGATAGAAAATAAAGAGCTGCCTCTCCTCTGCCACACACAGAGAGAGAGATAGAGAGAGGGGGGATAAACGGGAGGAGTGGAGAGCTTCTCCCAGTGTTTAACATACTATCTAGCGGAGAGGCAGAGAAGGCAGCAAGGGAGAAAGCTCTGCTCGAAGCGGTGACTGGCGGTGTGTGAACTCAACAAGGGGAGGAGGAGCAGGAGGAGGGAGCATTGGAGACGGAGAGGAGAACGGCCACAGGAACGAGAGGATTCTCCCAAAGCCAGGAGGACGGACGGACGGAGGACGCGTGCGTGTGTGTGTGTGTGTGTCTGTCTGTGTGTGTGTGTGTGTGTGTGTGTGTGTGTGTGTGTGTGGGGGGAGAGAGGGAGAAAAGAAGAAGAAAGAGGATGGAGGACCGGAGGAGAGAGGAGAGACGTGGAGCGCTGCTTACTTGGGCTCACGTGAGCGCATGGACCTGAGAGTACCGAGATGCTGTCAAAGCGTGAGTGAGTGTGTGTGTGAGGGCGAGTGAGTGGAATTGTGTGTGCTCATTATCTGCTTTCACTAATGGATGTGTAGGACTCCTTACCATGTTTATTTGAAAATAGTGCACTAGCAAAGTGAATTGCTGATGTGTGTGTGTGTGCGTGCGTGTGTGTCCAGGCATGTTTTGTCAGTCTGCCAGTGAGTGTATGGAATTCACAGACCAGCTGTTTTGAGAGGTAACTGGGGTCGTGTACCCCGAGGGGGAAGAGAGAGAGAGAGAGAGAGAGAGTAGTGACTATAGTGAAAGAAATTAAATGTGATCTCAGAACAGGTGCAACTCCGGAAGCAGTTGGGTCCACCCACAAGCTATAGGAACAGATGGATACACACACACACACACACACACACACACACACACACACACACACACACACACACACACACACACACACACACACACACACACACACACACACACACAGGGGCGAGTGTGGATGTGTGCGAGTTGATAAGCTTTGATCCAAACATCTCAGTATAGTGTGTGTGTTGTGAGGATATTTGATCCTAACAAAAGCGAATAGTTTTGTGTTGCACAGATGGTCAAATCAGTGAGATATACTGTACGTATTGCACATAACTATGCCTGCCTGCCAATGAAGGCCAGGTGAGGGAGGGGGGCGGCAGTCAGAATGGGGTCTCGTGATGAGCTATACTCCTGTGGATCTCAGTTCTTTTAATTTAGACATTCTCGTACTCCACCCCACACAGCACCAGCGGCCTTCACCCCGCCCACCAGCACTGCCCCTCACCTCGCCTCACGTACCAGCTGGAGTAAACGGCATCCAGCCGTGGGCGACAGACCTCGGCGCCCCTTCTGAACTGGAAGCCCACTGCAGGAAGTGGGCTGATCTCCTGCGCCCGGTGGTGGATGCCTCCTGAGCCCAGCCGTCATGGGGGAATGGACCATCCTGGAGCGCCTCCTGGAGGCCGCTGTGCAACAGCACTCTACTATGATCGGAAGGTGAGTTGTTCTCTTTTTTTTGCTTCGACCAGGCTTTCCGCCGTACCGGTTGGAAGAAGAAGCTGGTTTCATGCTCCAGACCCGATGTGCAAGCTGCTAAGCTAATTGCGCCCAGTCTAGTGGTTTTAAAGCGTAAAATGGACACGCAACAGTCACTGATAACTGAGGTTGATGCTCAGGTTCAATTAGGTTGCACTGCTTGCCTCGCCTCTGGCCACGCCCTAATCACGACAGTACCATGACAGTTTCTCCTTGGGTGTCTTTATTGTTGAACAGGTCAGGACTTCTATAGAAGTCCTGACGCCTCATCCCCTGGGTTGCGGAAGTAATTTCTCTATGGAGAATAACATTGCGCCATCTTAGAATCGTTTCATATAAGAATTGTGGTCCAAAAATAAATGAATTGTCTCTGCGATATTCTCGGGGGAGGTGGCACTTTATTGTTTGTGATAGTCAGTCAGGGGGTTTACTGCCCAGTTGAACCAGGTATGTAGTGCAGGGTTTACTGCTCTTGCTCAGTTGCTGGCTCCTCTGAATGCTGATGTGGGACAGGCGTATGTGTGTAGAATCTTGGTGGCGGCTGTGGCTCAGGAGGTAGAGCAGGTCGTTAAATGAATCGTGGGGCGGTGGTTTGAATCCCGGCTCCTCCTGTCCACATGTAGAAATGTCCTTGGGCAAGACACTGAACCCCACATTGCCTCCAGTGGTTGCCACCATTGGTGTGTGAATGTGGGAAGTGAGGACGCTGGCATTGACTGTCCGCCGCTTCACCTCCCAAAATGTATGAATGAATATACCATTGTAAAGCGCTTTAAGTAAGCACTCATGTGCGCATGTGCATGGAAAAGCGCTATACAAAATGCAATCCATTATTAATATTATCGCCATTATCCAAAACGCTTTACAATGTGCATTACATTCACCCAGTCAACCTAGGTACATTATCTCACACGCATTCACGCACCGACAGCGGAGAAGGCACCAACCTGCTCACCGGGAGTAATTAGGGGTTCAGTGTCTTGCTCAAGGACACTTCGACACTAACTCTGGGGGTTGAACTGAGCACCTTCTCTTTCCCAAACTGCCGCTCTACCTCCTCCTGCGCCATTGTATGTGTGCACACGTGTGCGCGTGTTAGATAGAATTTGCGTGTATAGAGAACATACAGGCACACGCTCACATTCACACACATACTGTGTCTCTATTAGAGATACAGTATGTGTGTGAACGTGAGTGTGTGCCTGTATGTGTGTGTAGTATTTTGATATGAGTGCATTACGAAAATACAGTATGTGTGAGTTTGTAATTGTGCTTGTATGTGTAAATATAATTTTGACATATCGTCTCTGTCAGGTGGAAACCTCATACGTCCAAAACTGTTACTTTTCTGGATTCCGAAAAATGCACACAAAGTGCACAAAGACCCGCACACCGTCTGCACTTGCAATACGAACTTTATTTAGGCAACGTTTCGGTCAAAGACCTTCTTCAGGCAAGGTCTTTCAAATAAAAAAACTGAAAAAGTAGCATATCTACAAGCTCATGCTCTTGTATGACACTGTAGTATGTATTGAGACCCTAATTCACGCTTTTATTTCCTCTAGACTAGACTATCGTAATGCTTTTTACTCTGGCATTGACCAGTCCCTGGTCAGACGACTGCAGTTAGTGCAACATGCTGCCGTGCACCGCCTCACAGGCACAAAAAAGCGTATCCATATTTCCCCCGGTCTTGGCCTCACTCCACTGGCTCTGTCAAATTTAGGATAGATTTAAACATTTTGACCATTGCTTTTAAATCCCTAAATGGGCCGGCCCCCCTTTACCTGGCTGAACTGGTTGAACACCATATGCCGGTCAGAGCCCTGAGGTCAGCGCACCTCTCATTATTGACCCCCAAAACAGCCCTATACTTAAAACCTTCTGCCGTGGCCTCCCCTAGGCTCTGGAATAGCCGCCTTCTTCACATCAGATCCATCCAGTCCATCGAGACTTTGAAGTCTTTGCTTAAGACCCATTTCTTCGAACTTGGCTTTTAATCACAGCGTAGCTTAATCTTTCATTTGATCACCTCTTATCCCAGTGTCTTATTGTATCTATATATATATGTACCTGCTTGCTATTGATGTATTGATTTTATTTGAATGTATTGTTGATGCTTTCTTTCTCTTTTCTTGACTTGTACAGCACTTGTACAGCACTTGTACAGCACTTGTCGATGACAGTCGTTTTTAAATGTGCTTTATGAATATAGTTTGATTTGATGATCAAGTATAAGGCATTTAGGAATTTGTATGTGGTCTGTCTGTCTGTGTGTGTGTGGAACCGTATGATAGCATGTATGTGGTCTGTCTGTCTGTGTGTAGAACCGTATGATAGCATGTATGTGGTCTGTCTGTCTGTCTGTGTGTAGAACTGTATGATAGCATGTATGTGGTCTGTCTGTGTGTAGAACTGTATGATAGCATGTATGTGGTCTGTCTGTGTGTGTGTGTGGAACCGTATGATAGCATGTATGTGGTCTGACTGTGTGTGTGTAGAACTGTATGATAGCATGTATGTGGTCTGTCTGTCTGTCTGTATGTGGAACCGTATGATAGCATGTATGTGGTCTGTCTGTGTGTGTGTGTGTGTGTGTGGAACCGTATGATAGCATGTATGTGGTCTGTCTGTGTGTGTGTGTGTGTGTGTAGAACCGTATGATAGCATGTATGTGGTCTGTCTGTCTGTGTGTGGAACCGTATGATAGCATGTATGTGGTCTGTCTGTCTGTGTGTGGAACCGTATGATAGCATGTATGTGGTCTGTCTGTGTGTGTGGAACCGTATGATAGCATGTATGTGGTCTGTCTGTCTGTCTGTGTGTAGAACTGTATGAAAACTGTCCAAGTGGTTGACGGCAGCAGGAGGGCTTATAGGCTGCCTTTAATCCCTCAGAGTGATGGGATCATGGTGGGCGGGCTCAGAGGCAACAACAAGTGATACCATTGGCCAGTTAAAGTGGCATCAGCGGTCAAAGGCCGGAGGCAGTGCCATAGGCGAGAGAAGCCTTTACTTGACATCTGACCTTTGCCACTTTAAACCTGGCATCTCTATTTTGGGCGTGTTGCTGTAGTCAGCCATTCTCAAAAAAACAAACAAAAAAACAATAGTGTTTTTAATATATTCGAGCATCCGATGAACATCCACCATCGCAGTGCGATGCGAGTCATGCGACACGTTTTGGGCTTGTACTAGATCTGCTATTTTTGCTATTTGTATAGTATATCATTCATTCATTCAACTTGGCCATACTTGTGTAGCAGAATAGCTCAGAAGCCAAAAACCTTATAATAATGTCTCTGAGCCAAGGTGGCAATTCCCTCTTCTCTGCCTAGTGGTAGTAGCAGTAGCATGTTTGGTTTCCCACACAGTAAAAACCTCGGCTGTTACATTGATGCTGTGCCCAGCAGGGCCCCGGGCCCCTGGGTCTCCCTGCAGTGCAGGGAGGTGGGCAGGGACCCGGGCCCCTGGGACTCCCAGGGCAGGGAGGTGTAGAAGCGTAGCTCTGTAGAAGAGTAGCTCAGCCGCATATCTCCCCTTAGGGGGGGCTCCCCTCTTGGTCTAGCGGCAGCCGTTTGGTTTTCCATGCGTGGGACCCGGGTTTGAATATCGGGTGTTACATTGGTTCTTCCTCCTCACTCTTTCCTGCACCTCTCCTCTCTGCGCTCTACGCCCTTTTGGCATGGTGACGTCACCTCTCCTCTGCGTCCTTTTGGCATGGTTTTGGCATGGTGACGTCACCTCTCCTCTCAGCGCTCTACGCCCTTTTGGCATGGTGACGTCACCTCTCCTCTCTGCGCTCTACGCTCCTTTTGGCATGGTGACGTCACCTCTCCTCTCTGCGCTCTACGCCCCTTTTGGCATGGTGACGTCACCTCTCCTCTCTGCGCTCTACGCCCCTTTTGGCATGGTGACGTCACCTCTCCTCTCTGCGCTCTACGCCCCTTTTGGCATGGTGACGTCACCTCTCCTCTCAGTGCTCTACGCTCCTTTTGGCATGGTGACGTCACCTCTCCTCTCTGCGCTCTACGCTCCTTTTGGCATGGTGACGTCACCTCTCCTCTCTGCGCTCTACGCCCCTTTTGGCATGGTGACGTCACCTCTCCTCTCTGCGCTCTACGCCCCTTTTGGCATGGTGACGTCACCTCTCCTCTCAGTGCTCTACGCTCCTTTTGGCATGGTGACGTCACCTCTCCTCTCTGCGCTCTACGCTCCTTTTGGCATGGTGACGTCACCTCTCCTCTCAGCGCTCTACGCCCCTTTTGGCATGGTGACGTCACCTCTCCTCTCAGCGCTCTACGCCCCTTTTGGCATGGTGACGTCACCTCTCCTCTCAGCGCTCTACGCCCCTTTTGGCATGGTGACGTCACCTCTCCTCTCAGCGCTCTACGCCCCTTTTGGCATGGTGACGTCACCTCTCCTCTCTGCGCTCTACGCCCCTTTTGGCATGGTGACGTCACCTCTCCTCTCTGCGCTCTACGCCCTTTTGGCATGGTGACATCACCTCTCCTCTCTGCGCTCTACGCCCCTTTTGGCATGGTGACGTCACCTCTCCTCTCTGCGCTCTACGCCCCTTTTGGCATGGTGACGTCACCTCTCCTCTCTGCGCTCTACGCCCTTTTGGCATGGTGATGTCACCTCTCCTCTCTGCGCTCTACACCCTTTTGGCATGGTGATGTCACCTCTCCTCTCTGCGCTCTACACCCTTTTGGCATGGTGACGTCACCTCTCCTCTCAGCGCTCTACGCCCCTTTTGGCATGGTGACGTCACCTCTCCTCTCAGCGCTCTACGCCCCTTTTGGCATGGTGACGTCACCTCTCCTCTCTGCGCTCTACACCCTTTTGGCATGGTGACGTCACCTCTCCTCTCTGCGCTCTACGCCCCTTTTGGCATGGTGACGTCACCTCTCCTCTCTGCGCTCTACGCCCTTTTGGCATGGTGACGTCACCTCTCCTCTCAGCGCTCTACGCCCCTTTGGCATGGTGACGTCACCTCTCCTCTCAGTGCTCTACGCTCCTTTTGGCATGGTGACGTCACCTCTCCTCTCTGCGCTCTGCGTCCTTTTGGCATGGTGACGTCACCTCTCCTCTCTGCGCTCTACGCTCCTTTTGGCATGGTGACGTCACCTCTCCTCTCTGCGCTCTACGCTCCTTTTGGCATGGTGACGTCACCTCTCCTCTCTGCGCTCTACGCCCTTTTGGCATGGTGACGTCACCTCTCCTCTCTGCGCTCTACGCTCCTTTTGGCATGGTGACGTCACCTCTCCTCTCAGTGCTCTACGCCCTTTTGGCATGGTGACGTCACCTCTCCTCTCAGCGCTCTACGCCCCTTTTGGCATGGTGACGTCACCTCTCCTCTCAGCGCTCTACACCCCTTTTGGCATGGTGACGTCACCTCTCCTCTGCGTCCTTTTGGCATGGTGATGTCACCTCTCCTCTGCGTCCTTTTGGCATGGTGACGTCACCTCTCCTCTCTGCGCTCTACGCCCCTTTTGGCATGGTGACGTCACCTCTCCTCTCAGCGCTCTACACCCTTTTGGCATGGTGACGTCACCTCTCCTCTCAGCGCTCTACGCCCCTTTTGGCATGGTGACGTCACCTCTCCTCTGCGTCCTTTTGGCATGGTGATGTCACCTCTCCTCTGCGTCCTTTTGGCATGGTGACGTCACCTCTCCTCTCAGTGCTCTACGCCCCTTTTGGCATGGTGACGTCACCTCTCCTCTGCGTCCTTTTGGCATGGTGACGTCACCTCTCCTCTCAGCGCTCTACGCTCCTTTTGGCATGGTGACGTCACCTCTCCTCTCAGCGCTCTACGCTCCTTTTGGCATGGTGACGTCACCTCTCCTCTCTGCGCTCTACGCTCCTTTTGGCATGGTGACGTCACCTCTCCTCTCTGCGCTCTACGCTCCTTTTGGCATGGTGACGTCACCTCTCCTCTCTGCGCTCTACGCCCTTTTGGCATGGTGACGTCACCTCTCCTCTCTGCGCTCTACGCTCCTTTTGGCATGGTGACGTCACCTCTCCTCTCTGCGCTCTACGCCCTTTTGGCATGGTGACGTCACCTCTCCTCTCTGCGCTCTACGCCCCTTTTGGCATGGTGACGTCACCTCTCCTCTCTGCGCTCTACGCCCCTTTTGGCATGGTGACGTCACCTCTCCTCTCTGCGTCCTTTTGGCATGGTGACGTCACCTCTCCTCTGCGTCCTTTTGGCATGGTGACGTCACCTCTCCTCTCAGCGCTCTACGCCCTTTTGGCATGGTGACGTCACCTCTCCTCTCAGCGCTCTACGCCCCTTTTGGCATGGTGACGTCACCTCTCCTCTCTGCGCTCTACGCCTCTTTTGGCATGGTGACGTCACCTCTCCTCTGCGTCCTTTTGGCATGGTGACGTCACCTCTCCTCTCAGCGCTCTACGCCCCTTTTGGCATGGTGACGTCACCTCTCCTCTCTGCGCTCTACGCCCCTTTTGGCATGGTGACGTCACCTCTCCTCTCTGCGCTCTACGCCCCTTTTGGCATGGTGACGTCACCTCTCCTCTCAGCGCTCTACACCCTTTTGGCATGGTGACGTCACCTCTCCTCTCTGCGCTCTACGCTCCTTTTGGCATGGTGACGTCACCTCTCCTCTCTGCGCTCTACGCCCTTTTGGCATGGTGACGTCACCTCTCCTCTCTGCGCTCTACGCCCCTTTTGGCATGGTGACGTCACCTCTCCTCTCAGTGCTCTACGCCCCTTTTGGCATGGTGACGTCACCTCTCCTCTCAGTGCTCTACGCCCCTTTTGGCATGGTGACGTCACCTCTCCTCTCAGTGCTCTACGCCCCTTTTGGCATGGTGACGTCACCTCTCCTCTCTGCGCTCTACGTCCTTTTGGCATGGTGACGTCACCTCTCCTCTGCGTCCTTTTGGCATGGTGACGTCACCTCTCCTCTCTGCGCTCTACACCCTTTTGGCATGGTGACGTCACCTCTCCTCTCTGCGCTCTACACCCTTTTGGCATGGTGACGTCACCTCTCCTCTGCGTCCTTTTGGCATGGTGACGTCACCTCTCCTCTCTGCGCTCTACACCCTTTTGGCATGGTGACGTCACCTCTCCTCTCGGTGATGTCCTCCATGATGTTTCTCCCTCTCGTTTCACTTCTCCTCCTTTTCCCATGTCATCACCTCTGTGCCAGCATTTGTATTTCCAGCATTTATTTTGAATTCCGGTATTTTACTTGTAATTTCTACATTGCAGCATTGATACTTTTACTTAAGTAAAAAAAAGAAAACTTACCCCACCACAACTGAAAGCATATAGGGTCACTCACTGGGCAGGGTCGAAATGTAGTGACTCCACTGATCCCGAGGCCACTTGCATCTTTCTGATAAGGGCTACTTTTAAAAGAATGACTAATTGACTATGAATGTTAACGAAGTGCCATGGGCACTCATAAAGGCAATGATGAAATGGACATTTTTTGGGCTGACATACTGGAGATATTCGTCTGAACTCCTAGCCTTAATTTAATTCGCATTCTGTTATACGAGACAAATTAAGCTTAAAGCTTAAAGCGTTTTTTTTCCCCTTCTCTCTCTCCATTAAAGTAATCTTTAGCCGTCGTCTGGAAGCAGCTCGTGGTCAAACATTCGTCATGTTGTCAGTGTTGTGGGCGTCGTACAGAGCTCTGGTGCTGCGTGAGTGATGGCTCCATGTTTATCACGACGTCCGTATTCACCAGAGGCTGGCGGCACCATGTCCCTCATCAGTTGGACGAGTCACACTAGCTCCAGGGACAGACAGAGAGAAAGAGAGAGAGACAGAGACAGAGAGAGAGCGCGAGAGAGAGAGAGAGAGATAAGTCAATCCTAAATTAATCTGAGCTCATGATTATGTGAGAGAGAGAGAGAGAGAGAGAGAGAGAGAGAGACAGACAGACAGACAGACACAGACACCATCATACGATGAAGAATTATTTCGGGCGCAGAAACTCTCATTCTCCACATTCTAACCTTTTGTGTATTTTTGTTAAATTAAATCATAAATATGTGTACAAAAGTAGCAGATCTATAAACTTGCAAGGGCTTTCAGTTTGGAACCGCTACTTTGAACCGCTATTTTTGAATTTGTATCCTGAAAAGTAACAGTTTTGGTCATAAGAGGTTTCCACCCGACAGAGGCAACAATACCCGACCGTTACCCCGGTGGCTTTGACCCCGCCTTTTTTCAACCTCTAAGCCCCAAAAAAAGTCGATCTACGAGCCCACAACGAGGGACATTGCACTCACATAGTGTTGTTGTGGGCTTGTAGATCTACTATTTTAGCCAACATGTTTGACCCAGAATAGGGATGATATATATAGGGTTCATGTAGTTAACCCAGTTATGCATATACTGTGCCTGGGAGCGCTCGATTACTATATATACTCTCCGTTCTTCCTCTCCTCTACACCAAATCTCTCTGCCAGAAATAGCATATCTATAAGCTCCAGGACGCGTCATGCTATTTTTGGAAATTGTCCGGCTCAGAATAGGCATGCTAGGGTTCATGTGGTTAATATGGAAAGGCAGAAAACGAGAGCGTGAGAGGGAGAATGGAGAGAGAGAGAGAGAGAGAGAGAGAGATGGCGACGGCAGACGACTTAACCCGTTAAAACCGAGAAAGCACCTGTGTCCTTTTAGATTTTAGCGTTAGCTATATTCACTTTTTTGGGAAAATCTCGAAAGTGTGGGAACTGTTGGAATCCTGAAGTAACATTTTTATTTAATTTCAAATGCATTTAGTTATAGTTGTGTTAACTAAATACATTGGACATAAAAAAAAAGACAATACCATTTTAATACTATATAGTAATTAATTAGCTGAAATCAATAATCTATCAACGTTGGGATATTAACCCATTCTGACCGGGCACCCATTTTGGTGTCGGCATCATGTTAATGCTTTAGCTATTGAAAAATAGCAGATCTACAAGCTCATATCGCGCCACCGAGTGGCGCGATACGAGCTTGTAGGTCTGCTATTTTTGAAAAATCAAAGAGCGACTGACATTTCTATAGAATCTGATCTCAGGTCAGAAGGGGTTAATCAGACCAGTGTGTGTCCATGTGGAAACCTCGTATGAATCTGATCTCGGGTCAGAATGGGGTTAACCTGCGGGCCGCCAGTTGTCCGTGTATGGGACAGTGTGCGTGTGACCACCAGACAGACCAGCAGACAGACAGACAGCCAGCTCCACTAATAGCCTCGCGTCACCTCCTCCTCTCTGCGTGGGCTCACTGCTCCTCTGACGTGATGGAGCCTGACATCAGAGAGCGAGCCGAGGACGATGCATGCAAACCGTGCCCTGTCTGTCTGTCTGTCTGTCGGGCCGGAAACCAACGTCTATCTCTAATATTTCATATCGTTGCCGAAACCTCTTATCTCCATATTCTTTAGAACTTTTGGGGCTTTTTTTGCCTTTATTGATAGATATACAGTAGCTTGACAGGACATGGGGGGGGGGGGGGGGAGACACACAGCATAGTTTGTCGGGGTCGGGACTCGAACCCGCAACATACTGTCATGCTGGATTTAACAGCCAAGGTGCCTGAACTGCTAAGCCGGCCCAGGCCTTATATCCCCATATTCTAACATTTTGTGTTTTTTCCTCAAAAAATGAACGCCCTACTTGATCTCCATAAATCAATGCCCTACAAAGGAGTATCACTCGTATCACTCAAACGCAGCGATCAGCAAATCTACAGGCTCACAATGCGTTGCATGGCAATTCTATTATTATTTATTTTTGCTATTTAAAAAATAACAATGCTGTGACAGTGAAAGTGGTTAAGTGGTTAAGTCATTTTGTGGGTCTTACAAATATGTAACCAAACTAAAGTATTTGTAAATGATGAAAACTATTTGGATTTTGTTTTAGAAAAATTGCATTGCAGCTCAAAAACCCCATGTAATCTGGGCCATTAATGTTAATTATTTTGTATGGCGTCTCAGGCTATAGCCATCTGTAAGAGGGCCGGGTCAGTCTGTGTGTCTGTCCGAGCAGCTAGCTGTCACAAAGTTTCCCAAGGGAGTTAGTTGGCTTGGAACAAATTGAGAGGTGATAGTAGACACCGTTATGAACACACGTGCGAAGAAAGCTATAGTGGTAAGCATTTATTTGTGCAGATTTGCCACAGATGTTGCTAACTTGAAGCATCTCATTGGCCAGAGGAGGGGGAGGAGGGGTCATGTAGGGACAGGGTTACTTAGGGGTGTCCTTGTGCGTGTTCTCCTGGTCCCACCTGATGACGTCCTGCAGGCCTGACTCCATCATGTGTCAGACTTGATTTACATACATCCAGCATATAGATCATAGATCATGTGTGTTATAGTAGCTTGCGTAAAGCAGGCGCCAAAAGGCTCCCCTGCAGCCAAGGTATGTGTGTATGTACAGCATGAATAAATACATTAATCGCGCCTGTGTGAGCAGATTGAGCTTAAACGTGCTTGATGTGTATATGCGCTTGAATGTGCTTTGAATAGAGCTGTGTGTGTGTGGGGGGGATGGGTTGGGGGGGGGGAGAACGTATCATCATTCTGTGTGCATGTGCTTTTTAAGTCGCATGCCCTGCGAGGCTGCATGCGCATATACGTGTGCATGAGCGACGCGTGCGCATGCATGTTTATGCACCTGCCACCACGTGTGATTTATTCCTGGCATCATGGGCTGTATTCCAGCCGTGGATAGCAGTGGTGTGTGAACTAAGTATACATTTACTCAAGTGCTGCACTTCTGTTTTGAGGTATTTTTATTTCCTTCAGTTTACTTGTACCCCGTTTCATCTCAGAGGAAAATATTTTACCTTTACTCTACTACAATTACATGAAAACTGCCCCGGGATACACACACACACACACACACACAAACACAATAGAAATGAATACCAGCACTATATCCTATAGGATTGTATATATATATATATCAACAACAACAGTGTGGACGTTTGGGCCCAGGGGCCTTCCCCAGCGTAGATCTAGAGACAATACTGCGTAGGTGTCACTTATAAAGAGGACCTGGGTCTGTGCCACGCACAAAGCGGTCCGGGTTGCACCACAAAATACATCTGTTTACATCATACAATGCTGTTACATCATTATTTTCTGTTACGTAGTTATTTTCCAACAGGAGGCTTGTGTAAGACAAGACAAGAAAAGAAAACGCACGCACGCACACGCACGCACGCGCGCGCGTGCGCACACACACACACACACACACACACACACACACGCACACACAGCCTGGTGGGGATGCCGCGTGATGGAGTACGCTCCACCTTCCTAAAGTCAACACATCACTCATGCTGCCTCTCCGGCTCCCTCTCCCATTGGCCCGAGTCCGACTCCCCCTCTCCGGTTGGTCATCTCGGGGGCCGCTGAACATGCAAACGGTTCCTCCCCCTTCCCTCGGTATTGATCTCCAATAACAGGATAGGAAGTGCAGCTGGACATAAGAAGGGGAAGTTAATGAAATAGTCTTTAGGCCGGCCGTCGAGCATTTGCATTACAAATGGGACGCGGCTGGCTGTGTACTGACTGGAATGCTAAGTGTGTAATCAGAGCTCTAATTAGCTACTTTAATTGTTTACTGATTACTAGTGATATAGCGTGACAGTGAAATGGCTGCTAAGCAAATCGAGTTAATTCGTGATTATTCTCTTTTACAGTTTACAAAGTGAGATAAGAGAAGGTGTAAAACGTGCAATACTTTGAAGACGACTAATATCTATCTGAACACTGCCATAGTGATATTACAACCTTTGAATGCACATTCTCTGAGACATAATGCAGTACACGTGGGTACATTATGTGGTTTTAGTGCAGAACATAAAACAGAAACGTAAAAATCACACCTGTGTGAAGTGAGGGGTGCTAATATATTATAGTCTAACTCATGTTGCTATGATTAGGTGATGGAATGATGATGTAAAACAAACGTTTAACAAACATTACATTCTCTTTATTGTTAATGGGATTTAATGTTTGTGTTAGGGACATTGTCAATGGCATTTTTAAAACAAACGTTGAACTAAAAACAAACATTAAACCTCTCTTCATTGTCAATGGCGTTTTTAAAACAAACTTTGAACTAAAAACAAACCTGTAGAAGTGTATATAGGAAAAATTAAGAAGGGACGTCCAAATATTTGATCTGTATGTTTCCAAAACACGACAAGGAGCCAAGAAGCACCCATTAGTGTTTGTGCATGGAGAGATGGAGAGATGTGTGCAAACAGAGTGGTTTGGTAGAAGAAAACGGACGGATAAAGCGGCATACACTCTTTGCACCCCTTTTCAATTAGGGTAGTCGGAGGGATATGAACGATATCAGCTGACAGTAAAAAAGTACACATTTATCCAAAGGTTAAGAATATACCGGTAATGTTTTTTTTTCTCCGAACACAGACGTTATCAAATGTAACTCGATATCATAAACAACGACAGAGTCACATAGCTGAGGTGCTGCATCATGGTTTATCTATTTTTTGGAACACAGTTCTTACATGACACTAAGACCCCTTTTCCACCGCATGGTTCCCAATGGGAACCGGTGGGAACCGGTTCAGTTCTTTGTGGTTCTTAGTCCATGAGCCAGAGCTCCAAATTTGAATTGAGTGGGCTATATTAAATTGTTATCACCATGAAACCTCCTCAGTTGATTACTTACACGAAGACAATGATTTATTGTATTACACATTTAAAATGTAATATTCAAATGAGGGGTTATATAGGAAAATATGCAAATACATTGAAAATATGAAAAAGCTACTACTGGGGAAGGGTTATCATATATTAATTTACTTATATTGATCATATAAACAATTTAATATAGGTATAGTTTTGGCGACTAAATTAATAATTAACGTTCCAATGTTTTAGCTCTGGCTCATGGACTAAGAACCACAAAGAACTGAACCGGTTCCGATTAGGAACCAACCGGTGGAAAAGGGGTCTGTCTAAGATATTTCCCCTATGGGAAATCCAATAGAAAACATCACGCAGTGGTCCGTGACGCCATGGGCGTAGTGGGAGTGACGTCAGGACCGCAGTACTCAATTCACTTCCCATATCCACATGTACAGTACTAGCAAGTGATGTCACTGTAGCTAAAAGAATACCCACTTCAGGGCTGGCTTTATCAGCTGTTACATACAGTGCATGTGCGTGCGTTTATGTCACTGTGCTTTTTGCAAGCCTCAGTCCTCTCACTTCAATCTCACCATGTCTGTTATAGCCATGACTCACCATGTCATCACTACAGGTATAGTGCATGTATATGGGCGTGCACTCCACACATCCCTTACAGGGAGTGTGTATGAGTGTGCGCTGCACACATCCCTTGCAGGTATAGTGTGTCGTCATCTCAGTGCCTCACAATGCATGCCGTCGGGAAGATACTGTATGTCCAAACAAAATGTACGTACAGAGAGATGTACAGATATGTTATTAGATTACAAATAATACAACACTCTTGTATGATGAAGTACGGTGTTCATTTATGGAAAACACATAAAAAGGGGAGAATGGAGATACAAGGTACAACAGCAACGACACACATCATAAGCTATTAGCTTAAAGCTAATTATGACCATTTAGCCAACCGTGTGTGCGAGCGCGCGTGTGCGTGCGTGCGCGTGTGTGCGTGCGTGCGCGCGCGTGTGTGTGCGTGCGTGCGTGTGTGTGTGTGTGTGCGTGTATGTGTGAGGAGCGGTCCATTGCAGCATGGTGATGTTGTTCTATTTCCAGTGTCTCTCCAGAGAAACAGCAGAACCACCACCTCCTCCCCTGACATCCCTCCATCCACCCACCCATCCTTCCACCCATCCATCTCTCTCTCTCTTTACACTGCCTCCATCCCTCCATCTCTCTGCGCACACACAGTGAATTGGCTCCAGTGTCAGCTGTCTCTCCACATAGCCTCACCAGCCCGTTAGTGTCCCTGACTTGACGGCTTTCACGTCAGGGGACTAACAACGTCAGCAGTGGGTGGAGTAAAGTTGCTAGAGAGGGGGAAATGTTGTACTTTTACTCCACTGCGATTGCGTGAAAACTTGTGTGTGAATCCACCACTCCTAAATGGTCTGGTGCAACGCACAGGGGATGGACCTGGTGAGAGCAGGAGTGGACCCGGTGAGACGTAGGAGGGGCCCGGACAGGAGACAACCCACAGAGCCTATATAGTCCTTCCACGCGCGAGATTGATGCGATCCACCCGCATAGCCACCCAGTCCCGGCAGAGTAGTTCCGGAGGAACGGATTGTGTGGCCCTGGTCTTTCCAAGTGGGACTGATCAAGGGTAGCTACTGGGACGTAAGTCGGGACTTGATCACCCCGGCTGGGTCACCTGAGTGAGGGGTATGATGTTCGAGAGACCCGAAACCCCCATGACCTTGGGATACATCACTGAGGTCGATGTATTTTTGTTATAGTAGATTTTGATATTCTTGGCAATTTCAAAATGGCAGATCTAAGCTCACAAGGCGTCGCTTTGGGACGCGGTGCGTGAGTGTGTGCGTGAGTGTGTGCGTGAGTGTGTGCGTGAGTGTGTGCGCCTTCTGTGAGGACTGACGTTGTTAGTCCCTGACGTGAAAGCCGTGAGGTCAGGGACACTAACGGGCTGGTGAGGCTATGTGGAGAGACAGCTGACACTGGAGCCAATTTACTGTGAGATGGAGGCAGTGTGAAGCGAGAGAGGAGGAAGGATGGATGGAAGGATGGATGGATGGAGGAGGTTAAAGACCTTCATCTCATGTTTGCTTCTGCTGTGTCTCTGGAAAGAACAATCCACAACTCCCCCTCTGAGACACACAGAGAGTAGACAAAGAATCCTGCCAATTTATAATAATCCTTATCCTTAAAGGACCAATTATATGAGCATGGGTTGAAAATGGGTGAAGTACTCGAGCTGTCATTATACCTGCTCTCCAAGCAGCTGAAAGCCCTCTGCTGCCATTCTGTCGTTCCCTGCAGGGCCCGCTGGCAGCCAAATTGTGGGTAGTCAATTCTGACAATCCTTTTTATGTGCGGCCCGCTCTATTCGCTATCCGCTCTATGAAGTGTATGTCATTTCCTCCTGTCCTCTCCGCTCTCTTTCTCTCAAGCCTTTATCCTTTCGGCCCACATATGGCAAGGTTAGCCTTCCTCATTAGTGTTCACATTCTTATATGGATTAATCGATACATCTCTGCTATACACGCAGTAGTGTGGACGGACTCGTCAAAGATGATCTTATAGGATAAAACTCTATCCTCCTTAAAAGGTGTGTTTATCTAACCCTCATCTCAACAAGCTATGGAATCAATTTGAGCCACGCTAAGTCGGGCTGTTTTTGTCAATGGAAACGTAAACACGTGCAAGCGCGCGCACAAAGAGTGTCATGTATCATGCTATACTGTAGATTAGACAGTAGGGGAAACCCTGGCCAGATGGATAAACACTCCTCAGTGACTAGGATATATGTTGGGAAGGGGCGGGAGAGAGGTGAACGCAAATAAAGACAAGTTGATATTGACAAGGAACCAGAAAATGAGAGGTAATAGGCAGGGCTGGGGAGGCTTTGAAGAAAACGAAAGGAAAGGCAGGGGAGAGGTACACAAAAAAACAGCCGTAAGAAGGGAAGAGACATTGAAAAGAACCGTGGTCAGGGTCAGGGTGAGCAGAGTGTTTGAGAATAAAGCCACGAGAATGGAAATGGAAGACTTGAGGGACAGAGAGAAAGAGAGAGAGCAAGGGTCATGGACAGGCAGGATCAGTGCTAATGAGGAGGTCAGAGTTGAGAGCGATTCACCTGTCTGCCGGGGTGACTATAAGCATGAATACGGGATTACTGTTAAAGTTAGCACGGCAACTAGATCACTATACAGCTGTGTGGCTTCATTCACTGTAGCCAAAATAGAGAGGCAGGTGCTGAATCAAAGGAGGATAATCAAGAAGAAGTAAAGCACACTGTAGCTCCATTAAGTGCAAATTTAATGGCACATCCAGACAAAAGGTGACGTTTCGTGCCAGACCAGATAGACTCTGGCTTGAGTCTGAAGAAGAGCATTGCAGCGACAGTTTGTGTGTGAATGTGCCATTCCGTTTGCACTGAAGGGAGCTACACTGTGGCGATCTCCTTTGTTTCTTCTTCATTGTAGTCACAAACAGCAGTGAAACAAAGTAAAGTAGGGGTTCTAGATAGAGTAAGTTTGGAATTTGCTTTGGTCTATTTCCACATAATAGAGCAAAGAGTTTGGTGTTCAGACTCAGGTCAGGAACCCGGCCTGAAGCCACAATACACAATTTCTGACCATTAATTAGGCTCCATTTATAATCTAACGATAATAAAATTATAGACAATGTCAGATTTTCCGGGGGGCCAGTGAATTGAATTGCAGCCGTCCTTATAGGTGCCCTTTGAGAGCGGTTTTGAAGGAGTCAAGGGATTCACATGTCTTAATAACTGTTGGTAGGGCCGTTCCACATTTCGGTGGCATAGGGGCGAAATTAATCTATTCCCGAATCTGGGTTGCACATCTCTCTCACCCTCTGGTGTTGTGGGTGTGGACTTTGTTGACATCTGTCGTCAACACTAAGTAGTTCGTGAACAAAGTTGCATCAATAGCGATGCGGTGTTCTGCGGTATAGCGTGTCTATATAGGCCTACAAGCCAGGTATAGGTAAATAATAAATGCATTAACATAGTGGCCGTGGTGATGTTATGAACATCATTCTTCACCCGAATAGCAATATTTAGAAATACTAAACGTAGACCTTGGACCGTCAATAGCCTATAGAAAGAAGGTAGATGCATATACAGCTGTACACTGGTGCTTCATAATATACATTGGTATTTGATTTAATATGCTGTATATAGAAATACTACTTATTTAAACGTTAAATAGTCATCTTCGTGGCTTTGGGTGGTGTTGACACAACCGCTGGAAAACATATACACACACGTTGTGTCCCCAAATCCCCACATGTCCAGGGATTTGCCTTTGAGTGGCTATAATGTTTAGAGGAAATAAATAGCTTCACATTTTCCCTGGAACAACTTTAACACATTCTGACCGGGCACCCATTTTGGTGTCGGCATCATGTTATGCTTTAGCTATTGAAAAATAGCAGATCTACAAGCTCATATCGCGCCACCGAGTGGCGCGATACGAGCTTGTAGGTCTGCTATTTTTTGAAAAATCGAAGAACGACTGACATTTTTATAATCTGATCTCAGGTCAGAATGGGTTCATCAGGACCAGTGTGTGTCCGGTGGAAACCTCGTATGAATCTGATCTCAGGTCAGAATGGGTTAACACGGTTTGTGCAGCTTAGCTCCAAAGGAGCGTGCACGTTGCCACGTCTTGATAGAACGTTAAGCTGAAGGGTTTCTGAAGGACGGCTGCCGTATAGCCCACTCAATCAGAACGACAGTGATTCACCCAGAACCAACTTTGACCTCTGTCAAGTGCAATAAGAGGATATGGCATCGCGTTCATTGGTGCCGCCGTTTGCCTCACGTCACGCCATGATCCCGCACGAAGTCTCTGCTTTTCCTATTGATGCGCCTTCTCTTCATTCCCACTGCGCAATACTGTGTTCACCCATTTTGACCTGAGATCAGATTCTAAAAATATCTTCTACATCCTGACAGTTTTCTGAAGAAGCTATGTTTCTATGTCAGTCGTTCTTCGATTTAAAAAAAATAGCAGACCTTCAAGCTCATAGCGCGCCACTCGGTGGCGCGCTATGAGCTTGTAGATCTGCTATTTATCAATAGCTAAAGCATAACGTAATGCTAACACCAAAAGGGGTTCCTGCCCAAAATGGGTTAACCACTTATAATAATGAAAATAGGCGATCTACAATCTCACAGCAGGTCGCAATGCGATGCACTGTGAGCTTAATGATTTGCTATTTTCACTATTTCTGAAAACATCTAGAAAGATCTTTTCTTGAAGTAGTTTGTTTTGAAGATTTTCTCCCCCCCTTAATGACATGCCCAAAATAGCGACGCTGGGTTGAGTGATTTCACTCGGAGAGTGTAGTGCCTTTCTGCCTCTCCATCTTGACCTTTGAAGATGAAAACGGAGCATTCTGCTGTCATTGATTTACTCACCAGTGACAGAGGGAGAAGCGTGGGTTTTTATCTGCCCATCTCTCTGTCCGCTCCTCCTCCTACCCACTCCTCTTCATCAAACCCACTCCTTCCCGTCCTTGGCTCTTGTCTCCTACATCTTACAGTGGTGTTTAATGAAGAAGGTGAAAGTTTAAGAGGCAATAACAGAGTCCTGAGCAGAATAAAGCCTGCAGTTATATGTGAATGTACAAGTGGTCCCATCTATGGCGGGCGGCTGTGTCCTTCAGGGCTGGTGTTTTATGCTGCCATCTATGTTAACACCACCAAGGATGGCGCACACATGCGCACACATGCGCACGTGCACACACACAGTGACCGTGCCGGGCAGACGTCTCATTCAACAGCCCAGGCTGCCCATCATATGCTCTCTCTCCCTCTCTCTCTCTCTCTTACTCACACAAACCAACACACACTGACAGACTGTCACACATGACCAGATGCTCTCACAAACACGTGTGGACGCAAATATGTAAGCCATGGTTACTATAATTATCTATTACTTGGAGGGAGAAACATATACAGTACATAGTACACGCACGCACGCACGCACACACACACACACACACACACACACACACACACACACACACACACACACACACACACACACACACACACACACACACACACACACACACACACACACACACACACACACACACACACACACACACACACACACACACACCATATTCACAGATTTGCTAATTAACCAGTATCCAAGCTGCGGGGGAGGCACTGGACTGTCAGCTTTCTTCTACATTCACACTTCTCTCTCTGTAAGGGCCATTTGGCAGATAGACAGTGCTGTGATGTGCCCTCAAGCCTTGAATATTCTCTGCTATTGTTTAGAGAGCTGCTTTGTCAATGGGCCAGGGGGACCAGAGGGGCCATTCGAGAAAGACACAGGGAAAATAATTAATAATAATAAAAAAACAATTCATGAAAAATAAATACATAAATCAATTCATAAGATCTTAAAGGCATCCATATACACGTTCAAGTGTTATTAAACATAAGATAAAAATCAATAAATAGCTATAGCCAGAGACTCTGGCTAACCTCTGGCTAGGATTATGAGCAGAATATGGCTACAGCTATACAACCTGCAAGTGTCTATTTGGGGGAAAGGTTTGGGAACCCCAGGTTTAGAGAGCAGACTGTCCCAGCTGCCATGATCTAACACTATTTTACCATGAGATTATTTACACATATGACAGACCAGATGGCGACTGATCCTGAAAACTTTAATGGAAGCGCATCCTGGTGGGTTATCCCCACTATAACACACATCAGACACAACATAATTCTGTCTTATCTGTCTGTAGCTCTCTCTCTCTCTCTCTCTCTCTCTCTCTCTGTATCATCTCTGTACACATCTGAATGTGTGTTTTATTGGCTGTGGAGTGCTTCGTGGAGTGCTTCGTAACAGCCGTGCAATATAACGTTTTTTTATTGCATTTTTTTAATAACATAAATCTCAGATATCTCAGGGCAGACAAATAATGAAAAGACTATGGTGTTGAGCAACATATGGCCCTCTCAGACAAAAGAAAAAGAAAACAACATGTTCTCCCTTTCAAGTAAAGCCAATTCCCAAATCCCCAGCCTCTCTACGAGTACTCCATCTCTGCTACCCCCCCACAATAGTTTGTGGGGATCATCAATGCAGCGACAAAGGTAATTATCCAGAACAGTGCTGCTAGGATCCTGGTGAGAGTGCGAAAATACGACCACATCACACCCATACTCCACTCCCTTCACTGGCTCCCCGTCTCCTTCAGGATTGAATACAAGGTCTGCCTCCTCACCCATCAATGCATCCACAGCAACGCCCCCCCCTACTTAAAGGAGCCTCCACACGCTCCCTCCGCTCCGGTACATCAAACACACTCAAATGCACTAGAACCAAACTCCGCACCATGGGGGACCGGGCCTTCTGCTCAGCTGCCCCTCGGCTGTGGAACGCCCTCCCCGACCACCTGAGAGCACCACAGTCCGTGGACGCTTTTAAAAAGGGACTAAAGACCTTCCTCTTTAGTAAGGCATTTGCCCAGTCGGACTTTTAAGCTGCCCTATGTGCTGTTTTTAACCGTTTTATTCTTATTTTTATTTGTATTTTACATTTTTCTGCCTGTAGCACTTTGAGATTTGTTTCAAATGTAAAGTGCGTTATAAATAAAATTTATTATTATTATTATTATAATTAAGCCCTCCCCATTCGGCTTCCCACCCGCCAACACGGCCAATTGTGTTTGTTGGAGCGCCAAGCCGAATGCACCATGAAGACTACTCCATGGTGGTGGGCAGGAACTTTAACCTGCACCACCCAGACAGGTCCCAACCATGTCCCAACAGAGCAGACAGCTTACCTTACAGCCTCACTTCCACAAATATAAGTGCCTCCAGAAAATGTTAGACAAAATTAAAAGGTATCAGGTAAATAAAAACATCCAAGTATCGAAATACATACATACATACATACACTCGTGTAGTATCAACAATAATGGAAATAATCAGTATCATCAGCAACCATCACAGCTCTAATATCGAAAAGATATCAAATAAAAGTGATCAAATATTAATATCAAATACAGTTCTTGTAGGGTAAGGGTTTAATTATCAATGACTAGTTCTGCGTGTGGCGATACTCCACCTCAACAGAGGAAAATAACACTGTCTGTGAATCAGTCCTAACAGAATAAATGACACCATGACCAAAGGGGATGCTGCTCCTGCTGTCCATAATGTTTGTGCCTTGTAATAACGGCCTCCCGGTCAGAAGGGGTCACGGCATAAAATCGTTAAATTATCAGAAGCAGTTCACAGTTCAAGGTTCAGAGTTTAGTCCACCGGACCAGAGAGGTAGGGGTCACGGCACTCACTGAAAACCACCCAATGTAAGAACATCACTACTAGTAAACAAAATGTGCCATCAAGGCTCAACAATGACCAACACACCAATAAGTGCAGAAGAACATCAATAAGTGCAGAATCATTTGATAACTCCCTAACACAATATATTCTCCACAAACCAATACCCTTCATTAATAATAAAATAAATAAAGTAAACAAAACACTTTGCGTGATAGCATGTGTAATGATCACAGACAGAAACATCATGCAATCAGAGACTTGGGCAGATCAGTATAGTAATAAGAACTGAGTATATCGCCATTAAAGAAAAAAAAAGAAAGGAAAGAAAAGTTAGTCGCACAGACAGCCTATACTTTAATACCGTCTCTTATCCCGTTCGGGTGGTGGAACCGAAGGCTTCTTCAAGAAGTCTGCACCTGCCGACCTCTTTGGGAGATTTGAGATGTTCTTTTCCCGTCTTTTTGTGACGATGAAGAGCCGGGAGGGGCAGAGAAGCGCCGGTTTGAAGCCCTGATACCGATACAGTATCGGGACATCTCTAACGGCAGACAGACTGTACAAAGTACAGCATGGATTCAGGCTTTGAACAGACTGCTCCGATTGGTTTCATCTACGATCTTCAGGACCGACTGTCCACACTGTTATTTGCGAGTGATCAGATTATGGTTTAACCTATCTGCCGTGCGTGCTGTGGTGACAACATAGCAGTACGTGTAACTAAGGCTTAACCCATTCTGAACGGGAACCCATGTTGGTGTTTGCATCATGTTATGCTTTAGCTATTGAAAAATAGCAGATCTACAAGCTCATAGTGCGCCACCGAGTGGCGCGCTACGAGCTTGTAGGTCTGCTATTTTAGAAAAATCGAAGAACGACTGACATTTTTAGAATCTGATCTCAGGTCAGAATGGGTTCATCAGACCAGTGTGTGTCCAGTGGAAACCTCGTATGAATCTGATATCAGGTCAGAATGGCTTAACCATACAGTATATGCTCTGTAGTATGACTGTGTTGTATGACATCTATATGCTTGTGGCCTTAGATCTGCTGTCTCTGGAGAGCCACGTTGTCGCACGTGAAGTCAGTTTTCAGTGAGTGTCCAGGCTTTAGGAATCAGACTTCAATCACATTTCAAACCACCTACTGTCCTACTGTATAGGAATGTGGCTCAAATCTGAAAAAATATGTTCCTTTTTAACTTTTCTTTTTTTTGCTCTTCACTTCAGACAAAAAAAAAAGAAAACGAAAAAAGGGCAAACTGATTCCAATGGTTGAAAGAAAATGGGATCTGGGCTGGCAGACTGAACGTATCGCTGTGCACTTCTGTGTTATTATGGAGTCTCCCTGCTTGTGCCAGAGAGGCTGACCGCAGTGATCGCTGACCTGTGGGCTTGGCACGGCACCGCCGAATGTCACCGTTGGTATCAATGCATCGGCCCTAACTCGGGATTGTCTAGAAGTCACCCATTTAATCCGGATTACGCACCTCGTCTCTCTATCGCCTTCTGTCTCTCTCTCGCTCTCTCTCTCTCTCTCTCTGTCTATGTCCTTCTCTTCCAGTGTTAACTTTGACAGCACATTTTGATGTAGTTTTAGTCATAGTCTTTTGAATGAAATTTCATTTCAGTTTTAGTCAGGTTTAGTCGACTAAATATCATAATAGTTTTGTCGACTAAATCTACAGTTGATACAAATAGCAGACCTACAAGCTCGTAGCGTGCCACTCGGTGGCGCGCTATGAGCTTGTAGATCTGCTATTTTTCAATAGCTAAAACACCAAAAGGGGTTCCCGTACAGAATGGGTTAAAACAGGATACATGAAATATTTATTAATGTTACATCACGCAACACTGTTCTCCAAAACCAGCAAACAATCCTTCTAATCTATAGCTATCTATTAGTTCTGACTAGATTTTAATGTTTCATGAGCTAGTCATTTATACACCTACCGAGAAATATGAAGCTTTACATTTTGTAGACTATTCCACACACTTGTACGCGTAAGTGTGTGCATGCGTGTGTTGACAATCATGCATGCATAGTGCATACATGCATGTATTTACATATACGTGTGTGTGTGTGTGTGTGTGTGTGTGTGTGTGTGTGTGTGTGTGTGTGTGTGTGTGTGTGTGCACGCGCACGCGAGAGCGAGAGCGAGAGCGAGAGCGAGGGTGAGAGAGAGAGAGAGAGAGAGCTACTCATGTGTTAAACACAGATTAATGCATGCTTCGGTACACAATAAAATCCACAGTCTTAATTTACCCAATTGGATATCTCTGAGGGGGACCCTTATAGGTCCATTTGGTTAGATGTGTCCTCTCTCGGAGTGAAATCAAGACTGAGGATTTGACTATTGCCTTATAAGGACTGGACTCCAGGACGGGCCAAGCCAGTAAAACGGTCGGTGGCAGCATTTCACAGTTCAACACTTCAAACCAGTTCAGCTCAACACTCACATACTATAAGGGCAATCTCCTCTGAGCCACTTCACTTGAAGGGCGGGTCAACGACGGTATAATGCATTATGATCATGCATTATGAAGTGCCTTTATATGTTTAACCCATTCTGACCTGAGATCAGATTCATACGATGGTTTCCACTGGACACACACTGGTCTGATTAACCCATTCTGACCTGAGATCAGATTCTAAAAAATGTCAGTCGTTCTTCGATTTTTCAAAAATAGCAGACCTATACAAGCTCGTAGCGCGCCACTCGGTGGCGCGCTATGAGCTTGTAGATCTGCTATTTTTCAATAGCTAAAGCATAACATGATGCTGACACCAAAATGGGTTCCCGTTCAGAATGGGTTAACCCATTTAGACCGCTCGCTTCTTCTGAGAAATGAGCTGGTTAAGTGACCAGCACCAGATTTCCATTCGAACAGCTTAATGTAGTCAGATTTAGATTTACACACAGAAAGAAAGGGAGTGATGGCTTGTTTAGTAATCCACCCACTGCACACAATGACGGTCTATACTGTACATAGTACTGTACGTGTACAGTACTACAGTGTCACGCATGCTTGTGTCCAAACATGAGCTTTACAGAGAGATAATGATGCATGTTATTATATGATACTATTGGAAAAGTCCCCATGCACTTTTCAGACTGTGTGTGTGTGTGTGTGTGTGTGTGTGTGTGTGTGTGTGTGTGTGTGTGTGTGTGTGTCACACACACACACACACACACACACACACACACACACAGTGAAGGCTGAGGCTGAGTCTATAGGAAGATTGATGGCTGAGGGACAGCTCTAGACAGCTTGACAACTTTGACTGGCGTGAGTCCTTTTTAAAACTCTGCTCAAGGCTCAGTATAAGTGGAAGACATGCAGTGTAGAGGTAAAAGCCTTAGTCCTGTCCGTACAGATTGGCTGAGTGAGTATACTACCACTGGCCGCAGGCTCCCACCAGTAGCAAGGCTTTACCGCCAGCAGGAATCACAGTGAGTATAGCTCCATAACAATCAGTAGCTGATTCTCAGACAGCTCAGAGTCGACTCCCGACCGCTGCCAGCCCATGCAGAATCAGCCCCTTGTACAGCTCTGTGGCTGTCATGCCATAGTCCCAGAATCAGCACCATGGACAGTGCCTCAGCATGTGGACACCAAAACACACCACTTACCATTATTAGTTTTCGTCCAGGACGATGTTTGCGTCGTCCCAGCGTATGACGTAATGACTACTTGTGCCTGATATGGCAGTGGTGTCAGATTACATACTGTACACGTATACATAGGGGCACCTTTAATCCTCCCGACACTAAAACATATCGTCATTACGTGATCATCGACAACCAATTACACCCTGGCATTGGGTCCTTTAATCCACATCTTTATTACGTCATCATTGAGAGCTAGTTATACCAGTTATACCCTGACGTCATATGCTGCTACGATACATAACGCATCGAACGGGGTGCAAAGTAACCACAGTATACCGCTAATCAATTTACAAATTACATATACATAGAGGCATTTCCTTTAATCCGACCGACACTGATCGACATATACGTCACCATCGAAAGCCACCTCTTACCACACTTAACAATATTACTTTCTTACCTCCAGAAACTAGGTACGTAGCAAATAGCTAAACCTAATAATTCAACATTTCAAACGTTCTTTCACAGAGAAGCTGCATGAGATTTGACAGTTTGTAGCGGTCGACAGTACTTGCGCGCTCTGCTTGCGCACTAGTAGGCAATTTATGGCCTACTTGTGTGCAACAAGCAAGTAGGCACTCGACAGAGTGCAGTTCTAGTTTTTAATAGATTCCTCTAATTATATATACAGCAGAATCCTCAGTGTTAATTGAGTTGATTCCCAAAAGATGGAAAGAGATCTGTATAGTCGTAGTGTTACATATACGACTACTATAGACTACTATAGAGGGGCACAACCAGAATTATGACCCAATTGTGTCCCCGATACAAGAGGCAAAGACACCTTTTCAGTGAAAACAAGCACTCGGGGTCATAAATGCTGTATGTTATGATTTATTTTGTTGATTCATGTGAAGCACATTTAGTTTTGGAATCGTACACTCACTAATAACACAAAACCACAATATATTATACCGAGATCCATTAACGAGCATGGCATCGCATACCACTGTGTGCTAACCGTGTGTAATAATGCATGCATGTCATGAGATGATGTAGTATTCTACATGTGTTCTTGTAAAATGCTTGAAAATGTTGGGACAATATGATTTTCATCATTCAACGTGTGTAAATCACACATTATTAAGTATCTATTTATTACACAATAAAAAAGTAATTACATTGACGTTAAATTGTAGTACATTAAACAGCAAACATTAAAACACTGAAATGAAGATAGAAGAACACTAAAGTGTGAATGTATCTGAATGTGGAAATGGAACCGACTGGACCCTTAAAGGACAATCTGCAGAGTTAACCCATTCTGACCTGAGATCAGATTCATACGAGGTTTCCACTGGACACACACTGGTCTGATTGACCCATTCTGACCTGAGATCGGATTCTAGAAATGTCAGTCGTTCTTTGATTTTTCAAAAATAGCAGACCTACAAGCTCGTATCGCGCCACTCGGTGGCGCGATATGAGCTTGTAGATCTGCTATTTTTCAATAGCTAAAGAAAACATGATGCTGACACCAAAATGGGTGCCCGTTCAGAATGGGTTAAATTACCACTCAGCATTCTGCTGTATATAATGTAGCACTAAAATCCTTTTGACCTGCATGCAGCTGGTATGATAAAATAATCATAATCATAATCATTTCCTGTGGACAGCACAGCACGCAGCAACCAGCCAATGTCAAACGGACAGACACAATCGGCTTTATGTCACATCTGCAACATCTGCAGGATGCAGGAGTGGTGTGTTATTAAGAGTGTGTATCGGCCTGTGTGTGTGTGTGTGTGTGTGTGTGTGTGTGTGTGTGTGTGTGTGTGTGTGTGTGTGTGTGTGTGTACTCCTGTACTTCTCATTATGTGGTCATAAATAAACATTTCCAATGTGTTTGTGCGTCTGCGCACAGAGAGGTGTCTCGATTTAGTGCAAGCAGACGAGTTATGCAGGTCAAGTGCACACACACTGTAAGCCAGAGAGAAATGGGTATGAATTTGTCTCTGCATTTGCATGACTGTGTGTGTGTGTGTGTGTGTGTGTGTGTGTGTGTGTGTGTGTGTGTGTGTGTGTGTGTGTGTGTGTGTGTGTGTGTGTGTGTGTGTGTGTGTGTGTGTGTGTGTGTGTGTGTGTGTGTGTGTGTGTGTGAGAGAGAGAGAGAGAGAGAGGGGGGGAGAGAGAGATAGAGGGTGTGGGGAGTGGGTTGCAGCATTAAGATCTGCCAGCAGTGTAGAGTGCTGCCCCCACAGTCCTTCTGTCACTATCAACAACCATCTCTGTGTGTGTGTGTGTGTGTGTGTGTGTGTGTGTGTGTGTGTGTGTGTGTGTTTCTATAGCCGATCTAAAAGCTCTCAACGCATCACGCCTGCGATGCATGGAGAGCTTGTAGATCGGTCTCGCGACACCGCCGTGTGACGAAGTATACGAATCATGGCTCATGCGCTGCAGCTCCGATGCCAGGTGACCTGCGACGAACCACATCGCTCCATTGGGAGAGAGAAGCCATGAAATCATGTATTCATCTGTTTCCTATGATCTGATGCGATTTGTCAGGGCTGCCACTCTGTTGTCTTTAGATTAGAAGCGGCCGCCCTATAAAGACAGAAAGACACCAACGCAAAGGAAAAAGGAGATAATGTAGAGGAAGGGAGAGAGCAGACCGAGGACTCCAAATACAATACAAACTATACATTTAACCACATGAACCGTACGTAAAAAAAGAGAGAGGGGAAAAAAAAGCTAAAACTAAAAGGGAGAAACAGAAAGGGAGAATTGAATTTGGCGGGGAAAGCAAGTGTGAAAATGTGGGTTTTGAGGGAGGCTTTGACGTGAGGTGGGAGTGAGTCCCAAAAGGGAGGGGGCTGCCCTGTCACCCCAGGAGCGTCTGTTTGTTTTGGGGACGGAGGGGGAGGGGTTGTGGCATTGGAAGAGGTCAGAGAGCAGGAAGCCTGGTTGTTGAGGACCTTGTAGGTGCATGGTGATCGCCATCGGTATATTGATCAGTATGGTGCACGGTCATCGGTATTTTGAAATCTCTTCTGTGTGGGAGCCTGCAGTGAAGGTCGTGGAGGACTGGTGCGGTGTGATGCGTCGTGAGACTTGGTGTAGATGGAAATAGATTTTTTTGTGTAGAGGGAAAGATTTCAAAAGAGTATAAGGTTTTGAGAGCTTACAAGAGGGAGGTTGAAGAGATTCAAATACCCTCAAAACAACAATCAACATAACAAAAATGTTTTTGTTTTGTTTTGTTTTGTTTTTAAATACATGTATTTTGTCAAATATTTCTCTCTATCTGCAACGGATGGCAAGATGACCTGTAGCACTAAATGTTCTAAAGACCTGGGACATGTTGCATAACGTTCTAATATTTTTAAGAACATAATGTTGATTGGTTTAGATTTAGGTTTGGCGAGGCTTTAGTTTCTCCTATTGGCCCCCGCAAAGCGTGTTCACATCCTCTGACCCTTCAGAAGCCCTCTCCTATTGGCCCCTGCAAAGCGCGATCACATCCTCTGACCCTTCAGAAGCCCTCTCCTATTGGCCCCTGCAAAGCGCGATCACATCCTCTGACCCTTCAGAAGCCCTCTCCTATTGGCCCCTGCAAAGCGCGATCACATCCTCTGACCCTTCAGAAGCCCTCTCCTATTGGCCCCTGCAAAGCGTGTTCACATCCTCTGACCCTTCAGACGCCCTCTCCTATATTGGCCCCTGCAAAGCGCGATCACATCCTCTGACCCTTCAGTGGTTCTCGGATATTTGCTCTCAAGGAACAGAAACCCCACACATAGCCATGTAAAAGTGTTGACTCAAGCGGTGATGTAACGGCAACGTCTTACTGTAGGCGATGTGAATGCACCCCAGGATGTGTTCCAAATGTCATCTGACACGCTGCCTTCTCCCCTGTTCCTTCCTGTCATCGTCACGTTGTCTAAATAAAGCACAAACGCTCTAAAAATAATCCAAAAGCCTCCAAAAAAAAGAGAGAAAAAAGACTTAAAAAACTAGACAGAGTAAAAATAAAGGAGAGCATTAGGCGAGGATAGTAGTGCTGGACAAAGTACTCAACCCCAGTAGTTGATCAAAGTATAGATACTGTAGGCTACTCCTGGTCAAATATTACTCAACTGCAAGTGAAAGTTTCTCTATAAAAAATGTGTAATGCGTAAACTGATACTGTTGTAATTGCTTTAAAAGAATAGGCCTATAGGCCTACTCAAGTGTTCCAAAATACAAATTACAAAGTAGATTTTCTTTTTATCGAATGCATTGCTGTATTGAATCTTAAAAACGAGAGGAGAAAAATAGAATGAAAGATGAGTTAAAAGTCAAAAGTGCAATATTTGTCTTGAAATGTAGTGATATACAAAAAAGAAGAAAAAAGAATAACTTTGATGTACAGTGAAAATACATTACTGTGTTTGCTGTCCACCACTGCTGAGAGGCAGAGAGGGATGGCAGAGAGATGAAGACAGGTTTACAGGGGGAGGGAGTCACGGTACAGATGGAAAGAACAGGTGAAACGGAGATGCGTCCCACGAGGGGACGCTGGGAGGCCGAGGGATCATGGTAGGACCGGTACAGGTATAGATTGCAGGCTAAAGGTCAGGCCTTTCTTTGGAGAAGGATTAGCAGGTTAGCGATAACATTGGACTCGTTGACACCGCAGGACAAAGCCACAGAAAGACTGCAGAGAGGATGAAAGGTGAGGGCTGTCGCTCACATTGTCCAGACCTCCCCCCTCCCTCTCTCTCCTGGGGGAGCCTGTTGTTTACGTATAGCTATAGGTCATACCTTGGCTGGTACTGTATAGGTTATACATACACACAGCGTTGTCACCAGGGCATCAATGTAACTGAGGGATGGAGCTTGGGGGAAAGCTCAGAGTTCTCCCAACCGCGGGGCACGGTGGCACAGTTGGTAGTGCTGCTAGAAGGTCCTGGGTTCGATTCCCGCTGGGGACGCTGTGGGCACTGGCGGCGTGTTCCCTCCTCCGCGTCATCAGTGCCCATACCCGAGGCGGGGGTTGGCGATAGGGCCTTTCTGTGTGGAGTTTGCATGTTCTCCCCGTGTCCCCTAGGGTAGATGCCCTCACAAAAACATGCCGTAATCCTGGTCTCTAAAACTACCTCCCCCCTGGCCAGCCGGGGCGCCTGATGGAGGGGAAAGGAACTGGTCGGAATAATGTGTCCCTTCCACGCGCTACGTCCGGCCAGGAAAATTCCCCTCTGTCAGGTGAAAAGAAGCAGCTTGGACTCCTCATGCATAGAAGGAGGCATGAGGTCAGTCCGCTGCCCCCCCCAGGTTGGCAGAGGAAGTGTAGCGCCCAGGATTACATTAGATAATTGGCACTGGGTGAAAAGAAAACTGGGTTACAAAATCGTGGGATAAAATAAAAGAAAAAGAAAAAAGAGTTCTCCCAACCGGAATGAACAGTGGGGTGTTGTGTTTTCAAGAACTCACTTTCAACTTGGTGACGCTATTGGGAAATGTTCCAAAATGTCAAATGTCAAAGCTTGCAGATCAGTTATTTACAAAGTATAACATAGGGCTTAATTAACATAGAACCTGATCTTTGGTGCTACTATACCTTCACATCAACTAGCCTGATATGGACTACATTGAGCCATGTGCTAACTGGCTAACAACATGCTGTTATTCTTCGCTTGCTAGTGTGGTCTCGTGGATAGTCCATATTTGCAATATTATTCTATGTCAATAATAATTATACATTTAGGTCACTGTGTTTATTCGACTGCTAAGGAGATTGCTAGCAGACTTAGCTTGTTGTTGGCACACTTCTCTGAACTCTCCCTCCATTTTCTGCCCCACTGTTGCCGTGGTAACTAGCAGAGGGAAGTTGAGTGGAGGGTTGATGTGGAAGAGGGAGACAGAGAGAACGAGAGAGAGAGAGAGAGAGAGAGAGAGAGAGAGAGAGAACAAGAGAGAGAGAGAGAACAAGAGAGAGAGAGAGAGCGAGGGGGAATGTAAAGAAAAGGATGAGAGGGGGTTGTATGGGGTTCCTGGGTATGTAGAACACAGAAACAAGGCTCCTTCTCTCATTCCTTCCTTCCTTCTTCCATCCTCTTTTCTCCACCAGCACATATTCCAGTCTTCAATCCTGTGTTGTTCTGCCTCTCTACTTCCTATTGTTGCTGTTACTCGCTGTACTCCATTTCAATGCTTTTTGTGGCGAAGCATAACGGCGATCGATGCAGTCTATTTGGGACGGGCCCCTCGATTGTAAATCCCCCCAACCCCCCCCCCCCCCCCCCCCCCCCCCCCCACACACACACACACACACACACACACACACACACACACACACACGCTCACTGAGAACGCTGCGCGGGAACAGAAATAACCACTTCAGACTAACCCTTCATAGCGTGGCTCAGCATACCTGCTGAGACACTGAATCAAAAATACTGCAGGCTCAGCTCACACGCAGGTTATGTACTGTATCACAACACTGTGGGGCCAGCTGCTACTAACAGGCTGTATACTATAGTATAATGGCTGCCGTCCGTGCATCTGTGGTGGTGACACTGACTGGGACAGCTTTGGAAAAGTTGATTAAGTATAGTCTCCCCATAGAGCTCAGCTTTTCAGTTCAACGATTAACGTATACACGTGTCCATCTTTAGGATTAATGTTGTCTTTTACCTGCAAGCGACGTCACCTCACAGTCAAAATGTGCATATAGCTGTTGTGGAGAGTCTATGCGTCCGTGCTGAATGTTTCACCTTCAAATGTGTGTGCATTGCTTGAACGTGTGGTAGGACAACTTGCCATGCACCTTTACTCCATCTTACATGTGTATCTTGCACTCTCGTTTTTGTCCGTGGCTCTTTTAACTCATAAGATCATATCCTAATTTTAAGAGAAACATGCCAATATCTGAACAGAGAGAGAGAGAGAGAGAGCCTGTTTACCACATCCCCTGCATCGCCTATTCTTACACCAGTGGCCTCCTCCTTACCTCTTCCTCACTTTAATTTCCTATTCCTCCCTCCCTTCTTTCCACTCTCTCTACCTCTCCACCCCCATTCCCCATAACCTAATATTATACAGTACAATGGAGGCTTTCTGCCAAGCCACTTCGCTGAGTACTGCAGCCTACTGTAAAAAAATTAAAAAAAAACCCTTGTCAACATCCGCTCAAAATGGACCTAAAACAACCGGAGAGTAGGTAATGGATTAAAAGGAAATCTCATGGATAGTTTTTTAGGCTATAGC
>NC_139706.1:4780678-4835678 GCF_964188405.1 Protomyctophum parallelum | reverse complement strand
TGTTCCCATGAGGTAATGATGGCTATTCATCATAATATATTTATGTGTACGGCTGTGTGCTCGTTAGTCACAGCTTGATCCTATGTACAGTAAGAACCATGTGGAACTCTGTGATCTCTGTCAGCTCTTAGAGGTGCTGGGCAAAGTACTAGCTGTACCCTGGCTTTGTCAGGGTACAGAGTTAAAGTACTGCTGTTAATGCATTCAAAAGTGCATTCTCTTTTTTTAATAACAATGCAAAATGTTGATATAAATGCAAATGCAAAGAAAAGAAATGTGGTGAAAATACCCATTATGCTCACAAAATATCGCACTGTGAGCTTGTTGATCGGCTATTTTGAATCTCAACGTCTTTTATTTCAGGGGTCGCCATTTGATATTTCTCATCTCTGGGAGCCTCATATCCACTGTAGTTACAGGCCTTTTGTTTCCATTTGGCCGGGGACCCCTGGAACCCCCTCAAGTCCCCCTGCAAGGGGGTCTCCGACTTTAAAAACTGGTACTGTATATACTGTCCAACAGTGGGGGTCCAGGTTGGGGCTCCCTCTGGCCTAGCGGTCCCGGCGCATCATGCCACATATAGGATCTGGCCTGACCCGTTCGAGTCCCATTCATGACGACCTTTGCGGCATGTCTCTTCCCTTCTCTCTCTCCCTCTTTCCTGTCCGTCTTCATATAACTATATCAATAAAGGCACAAAAGCCAAAAACGAATCTTTAAAAAAAAAAGTGGGGTCCAGGTACCCTCTGGGTTCCTCGAGGGGGGTTCCTTTAAAAACTAGGAGAGTGAAACTCTCACACTGTGAAAGTATGCAGACTATACGAGCCACTTGCACAGAGGTCTGAAAAATGAATGAGAGGTGGAGAGAGAGAGAGGGAGAGAGAGAGAGAGAGAGAGAGAGAGCAAAGTGGGATTGTTTGAGGACAAGTGTCTGGAAGATTAGAAAGAAGAAAATGTGCGCACGCACGCACGCACACACGCACACACACAGACACGCAAGGACACACGCAAACCTACACAGACACAGTAGGTGTGCGCTCATGTGCCTTGTAGTTTAGAGAAGTCTCTCAGTCAGCACCTCCAAGCACATCATGCTTGAATAAGCATGGAGACCCACGCACACGACTCCTGAGTGACGCCACTACAACCACAAATACTCATAATCATACTCGCATAACACAGAAATAGCTCCTAAACTGCAAACAAGATACATTGAAGCCCATCTGTTGCTAGGGGATACTAGGCGACTGGAAAAGAAAGAAGAGTGACAGAGAGAGTAGGCTATACGAAAGAGAATGTGAAATAAAGAGAGAGAATTGATTAAGGTGGTGTGGGATTGTGTGTGGTGAATGGATAACAGCGTGTGTGTGTGGATAACAGCGTGTGTGTGTGTGTGTGTGTGTGTGTGTGTGTGTGTGTGTGTGTGTGTGTGTGTGTGTGTGTGTGTGTGTGTGTGTGTGTGTGTGTGTGTGTGTGTGTGTGTGTGTGTGTGTGTGTGTGTGTGTGTGTGTGTGTTGTTTATTGATGTCGATATGGTGGAGAATATTGCAGTGCAGGTTTAAAAGAACGGAGGTCCACGCATCTCTTTGTTTCCAATACCTTCATTTATTGCAGATTAGCCGAATAGTGACTTCTCAAGGCGAGATGAATCCTTCAAGTGGGGTTCTCTTTGTCCCCCAAGCTCATATATACATTGGGGGCTATGCCCGCATGCACCAACCCCGTGCACGTGCGTGCACATACATAGCTCGACCAGTAATCAGCTAAAAGGTGTGTCCAGGATGTGTATGTGCTTAACACCCAAATGAAAGTCAGATGTGATCATCAATAGCGCCTTTGTCCTTTAGGCTTCTCCTGCATGGCTCCCTAACCTATATGACCTCTGTCTGGACAGGATGCCAGCAGGCCCCTAGTATCGCTTACTAGTCATACCTCAAGATTAGGTCCACACTTTAACATGGAACTAAATGTATCTACATCTATCCCACAACTCCCATTATTGCAACTATGAAATACATGACTTATCATACCATTGTTTGTGGATGTAAATACAGGTGTTTCTCTATATATGTATGACATGATTAAACCAGAAACATACTAAGACATTAGTCAAAGCTTTGTAATTGCACTCTCCACGGGGAAAGGGTGGGGGTCCACTGAATGTCAGGGCCCAGCCAGATGGGCCCACTCCGGTTACACTTGGTCAACATAGTACTCTGTCTTGCTATTGCCAAATCATGTGTGGCTATCTATCACTTATTCTATATTCTGTGTCTTACAAATATGCCTTTACTGTCTGTTGTCTGGGCGCCCATATACGACAGGACCCCCCTCTGACGCTAATTAGCGTCAGAACAATTAGAGGTGCCCAGACGAGCTACGAATTAAACATCAATGGTGATAAAAGTGATAAAATGATTTTTCAGACCCCCGTCCAATGAACCACACAAATCCTCTTTTCCACCTGACCCCCCTGGAGAGACAAAAACCTATTACACAAAATAAAATAAGGATGATTCAAAAGGTAAAATAAAGAATAAGCAAAAAACACAGACCAACCCAAGCATACCTGAACACACTATAGCAAACTATTACTCGAACAATACTATCATTGACCTTACTCATAAACTACATCAACTTCTGACAGTATAAGCCGATAAAAACACATTAACATTATTAACCTTACATGAGCTATTATTTAACTTGACCCATACTACATGTTTATCATTCAGACTGAACATGAACCAATCATACCATGCACAGTATCAAATGACACATACGGCGCACATATAAAAACATGTAGAAAACCCCTATGTTAAACGCCCAAAATCCAGTTTCAAATATAGACAACCGTTTCCTCAGAAAGATAGAGGGATAGATTTAGTAGAAAAGATAGAGCAACAGTAGTTCATGCTGTATTAACAGACTGAGCAGGGCAGAATTTCTGATCGCATAAACAGATATACACACTTACATCATCAGAATTCATCACCTGCCTTTTTTCAAATGTAATCATTAAACCTTAGTTTGACGTGATAGGCACACCTTAATTTCGGACCCCCCTTGATACAGGAGCGTCTTGTTAACTACCTAAATTGCATAACAATTAGAACAGACAAACCCTTTGTAGATAGATTTGAAACTGAACCATGTGTTAACCCAGAACTGAACTTCCTCATATACCTGAAACCCTATTTAAACCAAATCAAATTCCTATATTGACTGACTTCAAATACCTGTAAATGAAAAGTTGACACTCAAAACCTGTCACAAATAATAAAACAAACAAATAAAGATCAAACAATAACTCAACACATAATACCTGAAAACAATATAACTAATTGACAAACATGCACCTCACCGAATATTACTGTTATTGCCAATATTATTAATATGTACTGAAACACACAAATGAAATGAAAACATCTCAGTTGAAATGTCTCCAATGACAGCGGTTTCCTGCCATTCTTCCACCCCCACTGACCTGTGACCTGTACACATCGGCCCAGCGTGGGCGGGGCTTCTTTCATGGGGCCATATTAACCCCTCATTCTCTGAGTGTCCTACAGCTCTCCTTCATTGTATAACTATGCCAATAGTGTTCAGTATTAAACCCGATTGTTTATAGCAATAATCTATTATCCTCTATTACCATGTGGGGTTGGGGTCCCCTGAGTACACATCCAGTCTGTACATGTGAAAATACTTCTCTCACTCCATCCGAGAGACGGCCTGTCTCATTAGCTGGCCTCGCAGCTGAGTGTACTGACAAGCTGAAAACCAACATCCCTAAAAGTAGTTGTTTCAGTACTTTGTTAAAGATATTTGACCTGTATCATCACAAAAAACAACAGACATGAAAACATACATCTTTCAACATTCATTGAAACAACGATTTCTCAACATTAATCACAATTCAGATGAACCACGATTTCTTCTTTTTCTCCATGACACAAATTGTTCAAGACGTTCAGACACGCGGTAGGAAATGATTCCCACATTTCTTTTTTTCGCCTACAGACTAACAACGCTTGGAAAATCTTTCTTGATTCTCAGAGCTAGAATAGTTTTCAGATCTGTAGATACAGAGCAGACAGTTTGTCACCATCTGCTTCAGCACAAGTGAACCACAGCTGCCCTGTCGTAGACAGTAGACTCTCTTCTTGAGCAATCACAAGGCTCTGATGGATAGCTTATTGTACAATCATGTCAATCATGAAAGCAAATAGCATTGAAACTCTCTTCTTCTCCTTCTCGTAGCATGAGCCCAGAGGCCCTAGCCACAGAATAGCATTCTTTCCCGACACCTTCCTGCAGTGAACGCTGCAGCAGCTGTGAAGGTCACCTGCTGTTTGGCTCTCCTCTCGGTAGAAGCTGATCTTAGAAGCCCCTCCCTCACGTTGCGTAGACAGCTGCCTGTAGAGACACCCCCCTGGACTCTCGGTCCTCTTGGGATGATTCCGTCTTCCTGTCGGCACTGCCAGATGTCACCTGTCGACCTCCTCTGGAACCTGGAGATCACTGGTGTAGACGGACTCCTCTCCCTTCCACACCTATTAAAAGGGAAGCATGCAGGCCCCCCTACTCTCACTGAACTACCTAATAATTCACTGATGTCATATCAACAAACTCCTGTATGATAGGGCAGGATTGGCGGTTACGCTGAAGGGCAGATTGTTTTAACCCCGAAAGTGGTCAACCTTGGTTGATCATCCCTCGGCTGATACTCCACTTCCTGGAGATACAATCCCTTCAGTCATGCTACTAGCTATATAGTCAGCGGGCCAGACCACAGGGTTGCGAATCCCATGATCACTATATGTAAAATGTAGCGCTGCGTCCGCCGCCGCTTTCACCACGCTACACACACACAGAGGGCACCCTGACCAAAACCGATAATTGTTCAAATTCACACCAAGATACCTTCTCCCCTCAGCAGAGTTCTTATGATCTGCTTTTGACATCAGACTCCTCCCGTCACTCCTCACTCCCTTAGAGCAACGATCCTCAAACACTGCTCTGAGCTCACAATGGGTCTTCTAAACCTAGTGGTATATAAGATACGGACAGGACACAAGGTCCCCAAGTAAGTATTGTAAGTATTGTAAGTATTGTAAGTATTATAAGTATTATAAAGTTCATTCAGACATTCATTAATTTGTTCACTCACACATACATTATTTTCATCACCTCATGATTTCACTCACACAGGCTTGCAATTTTCCCACTTAACCCCTGGCTCATTCTACCCAATTCAAGCTTCATATAACCTGGCAAACATTGCTGTTTCTTCTGACACCGTATAGGTGTACCAGATTATTATCCACCACCAAAATAAAAAATGTTAACAGTAGACTACCGTCTACCGTCGCTATGCCTTTTTAAATGAGGAAATTACATGCCACAAACATTCACATCACACATAGGACAAGTATAAGTGTTATGTTTCTTCCACTACAAAGGGAGAATGACCCCCCTTGACTCAGTTACACACTCTGCCACGTCCTCTCTCACACATGGGAAGCAAAATAGCTATGCCCTCACGGTCCACCATCCTTACGGTTCCCGAGGCTCTTACGCTCATATCGCTTCACCATCCACCACGGCTCCACCCCAGGTACAGAAAATTGCGCGTCTTGTTCGGGCGACCTAGCCCCAGGTGGCAAGGTCACGGCCTGGCCAAAATAGGGGATCAGGCGGTCCACGGCCACCGCCCCTATTTGTGCAATACAACGGGTACGTTGTAAAACGTATAATCCTGCATTTTCCTGGTCTTTCTGTTCACGAATTTCTTCGCGGTATCTACCGACCGATTCCACAATATGCCCTGAATACTCTGTGCTTGTAAGGCGGCTATCCAGATCCCTAATTGTTCGCATTGTTTTTTGCAAGGGCCATGGCAAACCCTCTTCAATTTTATCCCAAATAAGCATCTGTTCTAATACACTCAGGTTTAAGCTGTCTCCCCCTGTGTTACTTAGCCAACACCGTTGAACCCTATTCACATAAATTCCTGGTGTTTCATCTTCTCCGAGCGGGGCTAGAACAGTTCTATCATAAAGATCCAGCCAGCCCGCTCCGTTGATGGACGTTTGTGTCCCTTTTTCAGCAGTCCTTAGACTCATAATTAACACCAAAGGCACCCTGAACACTGAATCAGTACAATAAACAACCAACCACGACACTGTTTGTTATCGATACTCTATTTTATGGGTCTATTCAACTTTAACATGTGATGTAGGTTATGTGGTTTACTAAACTTCCAAAAAGGTTTAATATGGTTCTTTTTATGTTGCAGCATACAGTCCTCAAATCACCGGAGATCTTTTTCTGCTCTGGATCTGCATCCAGCTTTCTTTCTTCTAAAAATACAAAAATAGTGTCATTAGTATTAATTTTCCACTTCTTTAGACACTTCACTCAACCACATAAGCCCTCACAAAGTTGATTCAAAATGACACCACAATTTTTCTTATTATTCCCTGTTTCATTATGTTGTTCCCTTATACGTGTATACAGATTATTATTATTATTTTTATCATTATTATTATTATTATTATTGTTATTATTATTATTATTATTATTATTATTATAGATGTTCCAACCAAACTCAATATACCCTCAATATACCATCCCCCTTTTAAAACGTGTGGAACATGTTTTAATTATCACGCAGGCAAAGCATATCCCCGCAGCGCTCTGCCACATACACCCTCAACGCCATGTGTTGCCATAGTTGGGAAGGACAGGCCCCCCACCCCCGCCCCACCCCCCTCAATACTAAGGAGAGCGGGCAGGGAGGAGCAGCAGCACACACATGCATGCAGCAACAAGTAATCGAGTACTTCTACTTCCCACTGCAGAGTGCGTGTGGATCATATATCCCATCGGCCGGAGGGATAGACGCACAGAGAAGCGCACAGAGCTGCCCCTCCAGGCTAATATTCAATCCACCAGCCCCTATTTAATATAACAACCATCAACCATATGATCAACAGTCGCAGCATACCACCACCTCAACCATATTAAACGACAGGGAGGGATATAAACAAAACAAAACTAAAATCATACCTAAAAAAAGAAAGAGAGAAGGAAAAAAAAAAAAAAAAAAAAAAAAAAAAAAAAAAGAGAGACAAAGGGACACGGCCGTGCGAACCACTCGCTGTGTAATACAAGGATCCCGACATACGCTCCAAGATTCATAACACAACAAAACATACTTGCTGAACAGCCTAATATATACAAGTATCCCAAATATGAAAACAACACCATTATCGGCGGCAACAGAGGCTGACAGGAGTCGTAGCCACCGATCCACCCTCACGCACACACAGACAAAGTAGACAGACCACACACCCCAACAGACAGACAGACCTGGTCACACATTTGACACCACACAACATAAAACATCCTATCCCATCCTACCACTGCAATTTCAATTCAATTCAACTAGTATCATCACATCCATAATTATCTGGTACCTCCATATATGTACCCCCAAGGCGCTCACGTTACCTGCCTACATATTCATATTATCGGGACATTTTCCACACAAGTGAGAATCAAAGCTTCTCCATAGCCTTATGCTACCCAATCGCCGTCAAATATATTATTAATAGACACACGCAAACATGCAAATACCACCGGCGCCCCCTCACGCGTCTTCAACCGAGGCCACGGCAATTACAGACGCTACTCCCAGCCATCATCACGGGACCCGCAGCAAGCGGACCTCCAGTCGTGGACTTGCCAAATTCACACTCGTCCACCAAGAGGCATCCAACCTTCATATTTAGTCTTAACATTTGAAAATACATTGATCTCCCGCGCGCCGTTCTGCCGACATCCATTAGCTATTTGTCATCGGTTTTTTAGAACGGAATCCCCCCCCACGATTATCTTGTATAATCGTTCAATTATCAAGACGCACTCCCACGTCCCCAGCATTACAACAACGCAATACTGAGCTTATGGCCGTCACTGCATGCAACCATCGCCAAATGCCACATCAATTCATTTGTACAGCATATATGAAACAGTTCAAAATACATTCCAACATTAACAACCACATGGCCCTACACGCATCATTCATTCATCACAAGCATAACGCATCAGAATGATGCGGCCATCATAAAGAAACCCAAATAAACTGTACAATGAATGTATAAAAGTCACATGGCATGACGCACTCAACACGTTCCAGCAAATCTTTTTTCGGATGATAGGGTGTAGTCCCCAGATTAGATTTGCATAACCACAACAGGTCTGCCGCAGACACGCACCGCACGATGTAAATGGAATTAATCGACTTCAGCTCTCGCCATAAAAAACTCCTGTCGGCGCAATATCGCACCCAAATCTGTTAAAAAAAAAACCCTGGGCATGCATGTTCACGCGCAGCCCCCCCTTCACCCCTTTTATAGTTTTCATTTTTTATTTTAGTTTTTTTTTTTTTTTTTTTTGTTGTTATTTCATTTCATTCCATTTCACTTTTATTCAATTTCATTTAGCTTCACTTTAATTTAATTTACTTAAATTTCACTTTCATTTAGTTTTACAATTTTATATTAATTTACTTTATTCATAGCAATCGCAATTCCTATAAATAAAGTACATGGATCCTCACTGTCTGCACAACAACTGTAATATTTCCCACCATTACAACCGACGCCAAACCCAATAGGTTCTTTCCGTTAACCTGTTCATGGAAGCCGTAAGTAAGTATATGCAAATATGCAAATATCACTTACCGAATTCCCCCCAAAAAAATTAAAAATAACAGGCTGAAAGCGTCCTCCTGGCTAGCTCGCCAGTTTTGTTGTTTATTGATGTCGATATGGTGGAGAATATTGCAGTGCAGGTTTAAAAGAACGGAGGTCCACGCATCTCTTTGTTTCCAATACCTTCATTTATTGCAGATTAGCCGAATAGTGACTTCTCAAGGCGAGATGAATCCTTCAAGTGGGGTTCTCTTTGTCCCCCAAGCTCATATATACATTGGGGGCTATGCCCGCATGCACCAACCCCGTGCACGTGCGTGCACATACATAGCTCGACCAGTAATCAGCTAAAAGGTGTGTCCAGGATGTGTATGTGCTTAACACCCAAATGAAAGTCAGATGTGATCATCAATAGCGCCTTTGTCCTTTAGGCTTCTCCTGCATGGCTCCCTAACCTATATGACCTCTGTCTGGACAGGATGCCAGCAGGCCCCTAGTATCGCTTACTAGTCATACCTCAAGATTAGGTCCACACTTTAACATGGAACTAAATGTATCTACATCTATCCCACAACTCCCATTATTGCAACTATGAAATACATGACTTATCATACCATTGTTTGTGGATGTAAATACAGGTGTTTCTCTATATATGTATGACATGATTAAACCAGAAACATACTAAGACATTAGTCAAAGCTTTGTAATTGCACTCTCCACGGGGAAAGGGTGGGGGTCCACTGAATGTCAGGGCCCAGCCAGATGGGCCCACTCCGGTTACACTTGGTCAACATAGTACTCTGTCTTGCTATTGCCAAATCATGTGTGGCTATCTATCACTTATTCTATATTCTGTGTCTTACAAATATGCCTTTACTGTCTGTTGTCTGGGCGCCCATATACGACATGTGTGTGTGTGTGTGTGCCACAATACTTGGAGGTTTTCCGTACCAACCTTAGATGTCTTATATGCCAGCATTCTTCCCTAGTGGGTGCTCTGCTTTGTCGTCTGCTCTTGTTGTCATGATTTGGTGCCTATGCTATGATAACTATTGTCTGCCTTTTTAATATATGTATTAATGTACTGTATGGATGTATTCCCTGATTGGGAGTCTATCAAAATTCAAAAAACACTTGTCATTATGGTTCATTGTCCTTGTCATGTCTTTGTATATTCAATCTTTTTATTTATAATAGTGTTGTGCCTGAGCTGTTTTTCTTTTCTTTTCTTTTCTTTGTTATTATGTTCTTGTTGTGTAATGTCTGTTTGTCTTGACCAATAAATATACTTTATAAAAAAAAAATAAGATGCTTATATAATTAAGAATGTACTCTCGGGACCCAAACGTATACAAAAATATATTGTGAATTAACCACTCAAAGCCTATTTCAAAACCCACACAATCTGCTATTTTCTCTATATTTGAAGATGTATTATAAATGTTTGACGCAAACTTACAATGTGTCACATCACGATGCATTGTAAGCTTATAGAGCTGAAGAATTGTTATACATTTCATACATTTGAAAACTTTCTGCATAATGAGTACTTTCTGCTGTTGGCTAAGTACATTTTGATACCAATACTGCTGTACTTTTACTCCAGACCTTTACTTGTAACAGAGTATTTCTACATTGCAGTATTGATACTTTTACTTAAAGTTAAAAAAAAATGTAGGCTACTTTTTCCACCACCACAGCACAAACTGGCAGAAATGGCATTCGGCGCCTCAGTGGTCTTCTTCTGTGGTCCTTATCAATGGAAGCGATCACCTCAGGGTGATGTAAAGCCCGTCACACCGTCTCTCTCTTATCCATTCTGCCCTGGTTACACATCTCTCTGTGTCTCGTCAGCTGTGATTTTCATTTTAGATTTCTCCTCTAAGCCTTTAAGTCTGCGTTTTGTCATCCAAATCTGTATCCTGCATTGGACGTCTGTTTTTTCACATGTCTCCCGCATCAGTTATGCTTCATGCGATGCAACAACAGCCCACTGTTTACCTTTTCCTCCTTGGTATCCTATACCAAGGAGGAAAAGGATATTTTCCTCCTATGTAGGCCTACTGTGTGATGTGTGTATAATTGATGAAAGCATGTGTGTAATAATAATCAAAAATAATACATACGATTTATATAGCACTTTTCTATAGCTACTTGAGTGTGGTTTTAAACGTGGTGAGGGTCGATATTAACTGGGAGTAAAATGGTAAACGGTGCATTCATATAGCAGCTTTATCCAAGACGCTTTACATAGATTGTGCATTGTGTCGCTAGTAGTCTCACAACGTATCACTGTCACTGAGGGTCAAATTGTAGTTTTTAATGAGCCCCTTTCCGCTGTGTGTGTGTTGTCACAGTTGTGCACCTTAAAATTGACAATGGCACATAACATCTATTGTTGGATAAAAGGAGTCCTTTCATCCAACAATAAATATATTATGTGCCATCTCTCCCGTCCAGGATCCTACTGGCTCATTAAAAAAGGAGTATTGTGGAGTATCTACCTATCCTTTTACTATACAAGTAAGACGCGCAAACGCGGGAAGCGAACGCAGCTCGTGTGTGTGTATGGTTGTGTGTGTGTGTGTGTGTGTGTGTGTGCTACAGCTGCGCCCTGTGTGTGTGTGTGGGTGTGTGTGCTACAGCTGCGCCCTCTGGTGGCGGGCGGGTGGTGTCACAGCGGGACAGACACAGACACACACACAGACATGATCTGCAGGGTCTCATAGTTAGTGCTTACTGCATTCGCAATGAACGCATCCCCCCCCCCCCCCCCCCCCCCCTTAATAGAAGCTGAGCACTCATGAGACAAAAACATTTCCCCACGGGAACATTGGCACACAAACCATCAATGCCAATTGTTTTTTGTTCTGTTTTAGTGATGGATATAGAGCTGAAGATAATACAAAGTAGAAACATCTTGTTATTTCCAACTGCATTCTTCATGAGTAAATGGATGAACGTAATGCACAATATACAGTATATGCGCTTCGAATAAAAGCGCTATAAATGCACCATTTACCATTTAGCCTGCAGGGCGGTGGGCTAAATGAGTGAGTTCCTCAGTACGGGGGCGGCCACCGAGAAGGCCCTGTCACCCCAGCTTTGCTTGTTTGTCTTGGTGATGTCCAGGAGGTTGGCATTGCCCGACCTGAGGGAACATGGCGTTGAATGAGTTCAGAGAGGTAACGGGGATCATGGTTGTTGAGGCCTTTGTATGTAATGGTTAGTATTCTGAAGTCTATTCTGGTGTGATGTGGTTCCTGGATCGGGTTCTGGTGTGATGTGGTCCCTGGATCGGGTTCTGGTGTGATGTGGTTCCTGGATCGGGTTCTGGTGTGATGTGGTCCCTGGATCGGGTTCTGGTGTGATGTGGTTCCTGGATCGGGTTCTGGTGTGATGTGGTTCCTGGATCGGGTTCTGGTGTGATGTGGTCCCTGGATCGGGTTCTGGTGTGATGTGGTTCCTGGATCGGGTTCTGGTGTGATGTGGTTCCTGGATCGGGTTCTGGTGTGATGTGGTCCCTGGATCGGGTTCTGGTGTGATGTGGTCCCTGGATCGGGTTCTGGTGTGATGTGGTCCCTGGATCGGGTTCTGGTGTGATGTGGTTCCTGGATCGGGTTCTGGTGTGATGTGGTCCCTGGATCGGGTTCTGGTGTGATGTGGTTCCTGGATCGGGTTCTGGTGTGATGTGGTCCCTGGATCGGGTTCTGGTGTGATGTGGTCCCTGGATCGGGTTCTGGTGTGATGTGGTCCCTGGATCGGGTTCTGGTGTGATGTGGTCCCTGGATCGGGTTCTGGTGTGATGTGGTCCCTGGATCGGGTTCTGGTGTGATGTGGTTCCTGGATCGGGTTTTGTTTGTTTGCAGTATAAGTATGTACAGTATGTAGTTATGCATGTAGGCTACAGTATGCATGTACGCACGCACACATAGGCATGCACGTATGTACGTACCCACAAAAGTACACGCCTGCCATGAAACCAAAACAATCAGTTCAATCACAACATAACAAAGTGAAGCTCATGAACCGTGTGTAATTTGTATTGTGCTATAGTTGATACTGTATTTTAAATCTATATGTAAAGTGTATGTAGGGTACTGTACATTTTGCTGGTACATTGTACCAGTATTTTCACAGGTCTCTGGCACAAAACATTTCCAGAAGGGGGGGGGGGGGGGGGGGGGGGGTCCACGATCATATCTCTGCTGTCGGGAACACACCACCTAACTCCAAAATGTTTATTTTTCAGGAAACCTTATATTTTGAAAACAAAGCAATACAACCTCATCACAGTTGGTGTTGTGACTTTAGATATTGTCAATGACTTCACTTGCATGAGAGGGAGGGAGGTGGTGGAGTTAGCTGCTTTAGCAGACAGTTTGAGGGTCCAAAGAGGATTGAATTGTCCAAAGCACTTTTAACTATACTTCATTGATTCAATAATGTTTTACACAGACGTAAAGGGTGTTCAATAGCACTGATTTATGCAAAAACTAATGGAGTTAGGTGGTTTCCTCCCGACAGCGACAATATATAATAAAAAACATTTGAGAACTACTGGTATAGGCATGGTAGAATCGGCCTCAGGTGTTAATGGGTGAAACTAATGCGACACGCCTCTCTCTCTCTCTCTCTGTGTCTCTCTGTCTCTCTCTCTCCCCTCCAGGATCCTACTGACCGTAGTGGTGATCTTCCGCATCCTGATCGTGGCCATCGTGGGCGAGACGGTGTACGAGGACGAGCAGACCATGTTCGTGTGTAACACGCTGCAGCCGGGCTGCAACCAGGCGTGCTACGACAAGGCCTTCCCCATCTCGCACATCCGCTACTGGGTGTTCCAGATCATCCTGGTGTGCACGCCCAGCCTCTGCTTCATCACCTACTCCGTGCACCAGTCGGCCAAGCAGCGTGACCGCAGCAGCTACTCCTTCCTCTACCCGCCGCAGGTGACTATAGAGTTATGCTAAAACTATAATAGAACTATTAACCCATTTTGGGGGCGGTGAACCCCTTTTGGTGTTAGCGTCATGTCATGCATTAGCTGTTGAAAAATAGCAGACCTACAAGTCAGGTCTGCTATTTTTGAAAAATCGAAGAACGACTGCACATAGAAACATAGCTTTTTCAGAAAACTGTCGGGATGTAGAAGACATTTTTTTAGAATCTGATCTCAGGTCAAAATGGGTTAACTCGGGGTGGAACTCGTTCATTTTCATTGATATTAGTCGACGACAACGAAATATTCTTTATAGTTTTGGGTCTGCGAGGCTCTCTCTCTTCAAACGGCGCTCCGGTCCGTGGCTCAAATACAGACTAAAATAATGTTCCTTGGTATGAAATGGGGTTGAAAACCACTGCTCTGTATGTACCCTCCTCCTCCGCATGTCAGCTGCAGCAGAGCTACGAGAGCCGGAGCGAGGGCGCCCGGAAGCTCCGCAACATCAACGGCATCCTGGTGCAGCACCACGGCGGGGGCCGGGACGGCAGCGTGTGCGGCAAGGAGGAGGCCGACTGCCTGGAGGTGAAGGAGATCCCCAACGCGCCGCGCAGCTACGCGCACGGCAAGAGCAAGGTGCGCCGGCAGGAGGGCATCTCGCGCTTCTACATCATCCAGGTCGGTGGTTTGATTTCCTCCGAACGTATATAATATATAATAACTATATATAATGTGCGTCGACTGTATACCTTTTTTTTTTCCACTGACAAAAAAATAACGGAATAAAAAAACGAATTAGAAACTATAAGATATGGTGACTATAAAGCTATGACTCTAAATATAGTGACAATTTTGTCAACAAATGAAAATGAGACTAAAATGTTATAGGGAGGGACTATAGTGGAGAAGAGATCCAGTAGAGCTAAAACTAAAGTCATTTTTGGATGAGCCTGAAAATAGCAGATCTACAAGCTCACGGCGCGTCGCGACGCGTTGTGAGCTTGTATCTGCTATTTTCAGCATGCGACCAAGTGTGAAATCAGGCATTACGACGACATCAAGGCCCACCTTTTTTTTGTTTGACTATCGACTAAAACTCGTAGGTGAAACTTTTCAGATGACTAAAACCTTCAGAAGACTAAACGACTAAAACTATAAACATCTAAATGCTGCTGTCAAAATCCCCACGCGCCGATTCACAGGTGGTGTTCCGCAACGTGCTGGAGATCGGCTTCCTGGTGGGCCAGTACTTCCTGTACGGCTTCACCGTGCCGGGCATCGTGGAGTGCGACCGCTACCCGTGCCTGAAGGAGGTGGAGTGCTACGTGTCGCGGCCCACGGAGAAGACCGTGTTCCTGGTGTTCATGTTCGCCGTGAGCGGCCTCTGCGTGGTGCTCAACCTGGCCGAGCTCAACCACCTGGGCTGGCGGAAGATCAAGGCGGCCATCCGGGGCGTGCAGGCACGCAGGAAGTCCATCTGCGAGATCCGGAAGAAGGACATATCGCACCTGCAGCCGCCCAACCTGGGGCGCACGCAGTCCAGCGAGTCGGCCTACGTCTGAGGAAGGACGGGGAGAGGAACGGTTTTTGGAAGACATTAAGGAGACGAGGAATGAATGTGCGAGAGAGAGGAAAAAAAGAGAGAGTTTGTATTTATTAAAAGGAGAAACTGTATGGCGGTGTGGGGCTGTGTGGCAATAGAATGAAGCAGAATGTATTAAAAGACCAAATCTTACGGCCGTGTGACTGACAGGAAGAGTGCAGAGCTAAAGCCAGCTAAGAGCAGAACCGGGGAAACGTACAGTGTGAGAGGATATAGGAAAGACATGCTCTGATCCCAGACCAGTCTTTACATCAGAGGATCAGAGAAGTCAGTCCGACTGCCACAGATGACTCCTGTCCGGTTTATGACTCTCTCTCTACTGCTCCTCTCGTCTCTCTTAAGTTCTGAGAGCAGGATGACAGAGAGAAGGACCGGAGCTGAGAGGACAGGAGAGGAGAGGCTGTTCGCAGGGACAACAGGAGAGCTGGCTGTTGTTTGAAGTATCCCATGGTGCTTTTTCTTCTGGACTGTGTCAGCCCGGCATGAAAAAAGAAAAGAAAAAGAGTGGACAGGAAAGAGGAGAGAACAGGGGGGGGGGTGTCGAAGTGGGGGAACATTATTAAAAAAGGGAACGGAAGAGCCGTCAAAACCATGACGGACGAACGAGAAAAGAGACAGAGAGAGAGAGAGATGGGACGGAGGTTTTCACAAGAGTCTAAGCGTCAGAGAAGTATGTGTCGCAAAGAACAAGAGAGAGAGCTGAGAGAGGGAACGCCATTTCTCTCTCTCTCTCTCTCTCTCTCTCTCTCTCTCTCTCTCTCTTCCCACTGGAGACTGAGCCAACAGGGCTGCCTCTGATCACTGTCAGCCCCCCGACAGAAACACTGTCACAAGCCGAGCCAGGCGTTGACCTGCCGAGAATGACGATGTTTATGTTTTGTCTCTTGGCAAAAGATGACGGCAACACAAACACACGTGGGGAATACCATAAACACTTTTTTTGTTTCTTTTTTCTTTTTTCTTTTTCTTTTTTGTTCCCTCCTCTGTTGCCCTCTCTCTCTCTCTCTCTCATTTTGCAGTCCTTTCGCTAACGAGTCGCATGCAACGGTAATACCTCTGGCTCTGTGTAAACTCCAGAGAGGTACAGTACATCATGTGTGAGCGGACGGGGCCAACGGACGACCTGCACATTAACGTCAGAGCCCTCTGTCTCGTAAGCACAGGCCAGTCTCCCCCTCTGCCTCGCTCCAGCATTCCAACATGCTGAGGCAGTCGAACGGCGAGAAACACACGCAGAGAGGCGTGTTAGCTTGTCGGAGGAGGGTATATACACATCATTTTATTACTATTTTAAACAACTTTTTCTAAACTATATCACCGAGTCTGTTTATTTTTTTATTTTCTTTTGTGGTGGTGGGGGTGGGGGACGGGCGGACACCATTGGGGTATTCACGCATTGTTTAGAAAGTTACATAGAATATATCATAATATATTATTTAATCACTTAGAATTTATCTAAATAGATATATTTATCTTTGCAAGGGGTTGGTCAGAGACCTTATTTTCTTTTGCTTTTTCAAAATGTTAAAATGTCTGTCTTTTTTAATTCTTGTTTATTGTCAAGGCATTTCACTGATGGAACTGAATGACATGTAGCCTATACAGCGTTTGGGTGGGGGGGTGGGGGGGGGGGGGTTCGTTGAACTTGTAAAGCTCTGTTTTACGAGCACTTTGAAACGGATCACTGCGACGTTTCATACGTTTCATGAGTTTCATGCAGAAAGGTAAAGCCTAATTTATATTCCGTCATATATGACAGTACGAAGTAGGCGTGAAGAATAACTTACTTCATTCAATACTTTGAACATAATCGTCTCTGTCGGGTGTAAAGCTCATTTGTCCAAAACTGTTACTTTTCGGGATTCAATTCAACAGTCAAAAAAAAGACAAGAGGAGCAGATCTACAAGCTCGAGCTTGTGAATCTGCTACTTTTCATGCTTTTGTGTGACGCTGTAGCATGATGAAGTAAGGGCGTTAGTTCACAAAAACTATATATATGGAGATAATAGGTTTTTGCCCGACAGCAACGATATGTAAACATCCTAAAAACAATTGGCGTCTTATGAAGGGAAATGTGATGCAGAACTGGATGCATTTTTTTTTAACACCACGCACGTGCACGCACGCACGCACGCACGCGCACACACAGTCACACAGTCACACACACCTCCTTCTATTGGACAGGGTTTCTGTTAGAAAAGAATCAGCCGCACCGACACCCAGGTGTGTGAGCCCTCAGAGGCGTTTGGAAAAGGCATGCTTGTTTACACAACGCTGTGTTTCTGAAATGATCAAGCTGTTATAGCCCATGAATAATTTGTGATTCTCTAAGGCAGGGGTCTTCAACAAGGTTTCCGGGACCCCAAGGGGGTCCTTAGAGATACTGCAGGGGGGGGTCGCCAAATCTTTTGGTAATTATTATTATTATTCTTTTTTACATGAACCACTTGAACCCTCGCATCCCAATTCTGGGGGAGAACATTACCCAAGAATAGCAGATCTACAAGCTTGTATAGCTTGTAGTTCAGCTATGTTTGGCGAATAGGTTGGGGGACAGGGGAAAATAGCAAAGTACAGTAAAGTACAGAGCCAAAGGTCAAGTTAAACCATTGAAGGTTTTATAGGCCTGAACTAAACGTTGAAGACCCCTGCTCTAAGGACAGTAGTGGTTGTTTTGTCTCTTTTTTTCCCTTTTTTTTTGTAATCTCAGTGGTTTTTAAATCCTTCATTTCTCTTATTGCATGCATGCCTTTTAAAGAAAAAATATATATGAAAAAGGAATGAAAAGAACGTAGATTAAGATGATGAAGAAGGAGGGTTATGTGTTGCACCTTGATTATCGTGGACGGTGAGAGAGAGGAAGACTGAAGGGCCTAACATCGGGGAGGCAAGAGTTCTCTAGTTCTCAAACAAATGAATATAATAATCCAGTTCTCTCAAGGGCCATATGTTCTCCCCCCAAACGAATGTGCATGCACGCACGCATGCACACACACACACACACACACACACACACACACACACACACACACACACACACACACACACACACACACACACACACACACACACACACACACACACACACACACACACACACACACACACACACACACACACACACATACACACCCACGCACGCACGCACGCACTGAGAGGGCACTTTATCACAGCAGAAACTAATATATACTTTGTCATACAAGAGCATTGCTCACCGAAAATAAACAGTTACATCTGAAGATGAACTTCAGTTATTTTTGGCTAGCACAAGGTGTGAATGAGGCTAATACACCTGGGAGGTCATGGCATAAGAGGTGTGTCGGTTGGGAGGAAATGAGAGCGCTGTATGCACTGTGATGTGCACACACAATGCCCACGGCACCACAGAGGTGATTAAAATGGTTCTAACTGAGTGGAAGTGCTTGGACCGGCACAATGTCCTCCTGTTCAGAAGCCTTTGGGCTGCAAGGGCCCACATGCAGTACAGTGCAGTATGCAGTATGCACATATTAAATGCACGGCTTTCACGCATGCACGGACACGCCTGCGTGCACACACAAACGCACACACAGAAGTATGAGCCAGATAGTTTTCAGCTCAGAAGTTCGGTACAACTTTATTGGTCCTGGCCTGCCGACAGGGAGGATGGCGTTTAGGTTCTATAGTGACAGTGTCTTGATGGTCGTCCAACTCAGTAACGGGTCCAAGATACTTCTTCTACCAGATCTAAACATATAGCAGAGACTAAACGTTGCGACGGAGGAAGAAGGACTGCCTCTGTGTGCACGAAGTGTGCCTGTTCTGTACAACACTGTGTGTATGTTGGACCGATGCTCTCCGCCACCTTGTTTTAAAACAGGTGAGGTCATTCTTAAACACGCAAATCAGTCAAATATTGCTCCCAAATGTTTAGGCTGTCGGGAAAAAAACAGATGCATTTGCTCACACACACTTGGTAGAAAACTCTGTTTTGGTCCTCTGAGCTTTGTTAAATGTGTGCATTCCTCTTCAAGTAAAGATACCGTATAGGTGGTGCCTTGGAAGAGAATACACAGAATAGGCATGATTCGGCTGTTGCTTGCCACTGTGCCACAATCAAATAGGCAAGCAGGGTGCTATGCTTTCACAGGTGAAGCCCGTTTGAGGCCAATATGTCTCAATGTCTCTCAAGTGACACTCACAAGGCATTAGAGAAAGGCATTTAGCACTTAGTAGACGCTTTTTATCAAGAGTGACTCACAAGTGCGAGGAGTGTCTCGAGCAGTATAGTTTGTTTTGGAAAGTGCAGCAACACAGCCTGTGGTATTATGGGCTTACGATTCCCAGAGGTACCACATGTACGTGTTAAAACTCATGGCACTTGCAAGACAGTCCGGACGGAAGCAAAATGTGGCAGACATTAACAGCGTTTTCTCTTGGACTTGTTACCCTGTGTGCAGGTATATTACATTGTTCAAACCTTAAGCGTCATATACGCTCATAGAGGCCGGAGGTAAGCAGTGAGCTGACAGCTCATATATGTCAGAACAAATCCCCCCAGCCCCACTCCATCTCCAACTCCCCATTCACTCCCCGGCCAGCGTGCTAATCTCTGTGAGTCCTACAGGTGATTATCCCTGGAAATAGACCCCAATGAGGACCTCTTCAGAACCACAAGAGGGATCCTTTTGTGATTAAATGTCCTACAGAGGGGGACTATAGGCTGTCAGGCTGAATTCATGCCGTGAATCCTAATAACGGAGGTTAAGAGGTTAAGGCTCAGCTCCCCCCTCAATTAGGCCCAACCTGTTCTGTGCAGGGCTTAAACACTGACCCTGAGCCAATGTTCTGTACTGTACTGACTGCTGAAGAGTAGCCTACAATACTGATCTCCACACAGATACAGACACACTCACATAATCTCCTGTCTACAATAAAACCCTATACTTCATTGACCGGGGTCCCCCACGGGCTCTATATACTTGGTCTGCTCCCTTTTACCCTCTACACCACTGTGGGGAAAAGTTAGACAACGTGTCACAAGCTGACGAGTTGTGAGCTTTTAGATCTGCTGATTTGGCTCACGTGGTTAAAGTAAAACTCCACTGCTTTCAACCTTATCGTCTCCATGTCTTTATCGGCAGGAGTAATGATTTGTACGATCAATGTTCTCCAGGAAAGGAAGAAGAGGAGCTCACTTCTCGATCGACACAGTTAATGTCACAAAGCGATTAAACGTCCTCAAATGCAACTGGAGTATTTCTTGTATGGTGAACGTATACATAGAAACCAGCCCCAGACTGCACCACAGCCATTTGAATCTAAGGGCTCACTTTTATTACAATCCTCTGGTCTTTCATGTCTGAACTCATTCAGGAACCAGTCCCTCACAAACAAACGTACAAACACAGCTGGCTGGGATTGCAGACGATCTTAAACTTGACTGCACTCGGGCACAATAATTGCTCACTCACGTCATGATCCCTTTAACTAAGTATTGTCAACGATATACTGTCAATACACATCAATACCGTTCGATGAACTGGACTGTCCCCAAAGTGAGAACTGGATGCAGCTCTTCTTTACAGTCCACCTCTCTCCATGTCTACTTTTACTTATCTGTCAATGTGAAAATGTATTATGCACAAAAAAAATCTTCTGTTTATCGTTCTGCCGTGTGGGTTCACTATGTTGTCTGTTGCTCTTTTTGTACAGTAATGTAACTGAAAGACATATCTGAAAAAAAGGAAGATGACTTTTTTATGTACAGGAACAAAAAAAAAAGCTATTAAGGTTATATTATTGAAGTATAAGACTATAGCAGAAATTTATTATATTTCCTCCCTTGCCAAAGTGATATGCAAAATTACATTTTTTTTAATGCATGTGTAATCGCTAGAGTGAGCATGTTTCTACCTTTTCTTAAAACAAATCTTTAAAAGAAAGATGTTTTTTTAGTCCAAACTTACAGAAGGAGATAAGCTATGTAGTCTTGATGCCAAGTGTCTGTGCCACCAGCTCTTCAGAAGTCAAGCAGGCAACACCAACTCAGTGATATTGTGAGCTATACCTATTACGCTTATGCCATGTAGCACTCTACTTTCAAACGTTTTTATAATGCTATATAAAACCTTCAACTAAAATGTCAACTAGTGACAAAAGTCTCAAATATCTGCATATCGTCTCTGTCAGGTGGAAACCTCAAAACAGTTACTTTTCAGGGTTAGGGTTAAACGCGTCACGTTTCAAGCTTGCAGATCTGCTATTCTGATACTTTTGTGTGACGCTGTATGAACACGATCATTTACCAAACAACACAAAAAGTTAAGATATGGAGATAAGAGGTTTCTGCCCGACAGCAACAATATAATTTTTATAGATTCTGCAACATTGGATGCTTTTTAAATGTGTAAGCTAATCTGCTCAATGTAGCGACAGGCCTATGATATACTGTGAGTGTGTGTAGTGTAGGGACGGCTGGTTTGTCACGCCGTCCGACCGCCGTGATGTCACCGCACAGAACATTCCAGGGCTAGCTCGCCAGCACAACGTCTGATGTCTTTGAACTTGACAGTAAGGCATGCTTAAGTCCTCAATGAAGTACCAGTTAGACACAGTGGAAGCCTGCAGAGTCACTGTAGATCAAATTCATCATAAACTACCGACTCAGGAAGGGAAAATTATGACCTTTTTACAACAGTCTTTTTTAAGTACCTTTTCTCTGGTGGTATACGACAAACACTTTTATAGTATTGCTTTTTTTTAGCATGTGTTTCAATTCTTACCATGTTTTATGAATGATCCCATAAAACCCTCTGCCCATGTGATGGTTTAGGCCTACCTGTTGGTGCTATTCAGGCTAAACATGTAACCAAAACTCAAGGTGAAAAACATGGTGCATGCTATTTTCTACATGCCACAAAACTGTCCGGGGGATTAATGGACCTGAAATTTGACTCTATGCTTAGTGAGATCCATTTGCTTTTCTCCAGCACAATACAAACTTCTGTACAGTATGATTATGTAATGAAGGTCTTTCTTGACAAAGAAGAATTTATAGAATCCATGCAATGTCACTGGGAACTGAAAACTAAATCCATGGGGCAGGATGTTCACTTAACTTGAGTTAACAATTTCAGGCCTATACGAGCTTAGTAAACCTGTAAAGTCACATGACAAATCTACTTAAAATAATCTAATTAAATCTCCTGGAATTTCCATTCCAGTATCCATAGAAAGTGATATATCAACCACTGAAATAACATTGATAATCGTGCTTCCCTGAATATGGGCATAAAGTTATTTAGTTAAAGTTAGTTGACACATACACAACTGGGTAAATGCAAGCTTAACTTGAACATTTAAGGGCTTCTGATTTTGAGTAGCTACTAATGAAAAAAGCCATAGTTTTTAAAAGGACATCATCAAATACCTTTTTCTTTTTTTAAACATTCAGATTCCAAAGGTCTTTAAGTTGGCCACGCTGCAGAAACGGTAATGAAATGTCTCATGTGTGCGATTGCACAGTAATCTACACCATATCATTGAAACAGAAAACAAAAAAAAGTGTCCTTTCCCCAGATGTTCAACAAAAATTAATTCCCTGCTATGACCAATTCTACGAAATCCAACCCAATATCCACTGGCTGTCCTATGAGCTAGATTATCACGGGTTTAGTGTTTGGGTGTGGAGGACCTCTCTCTCACCCCTTCTAAGCTGTCATGATATCAATAGCAATGATTTGTTCTAATTATGTTGAGTGGCAGGTCCACGGAAGGACGGAATTATAGTTAGAGCCACAATCTGGATTTAACCAAATATCCCTGTCCCAGCCACCGTTAAACCGTGATGAAAATATGAGATCTAGAACCCTAACACTTTGCTGATGTGTTCGCATGCCATGCACATTCATTTTTAAGCTATATTGCATCCCTTCAGACTTTTCCGCTGTTTAGAGTCTTTACAAAGGCCACATGACATAACCACAATTACCCAACCACTGCCAGATTGTAGCTTTTCAGAATGGCACGTATACCTGTATATAGCTTAACGGGGAGAGGTGGGAATTAATCTATACAAGAAAAAAGGGAATATGGACAGAGGGGGATACAGCAGCTTGTAGCAAGACAGCACTGCCTACCTCAAGTCCACCTCCCAATCTAACACTGCCCCCACCTCCTCCCCCCGCCTAACCCACACCACCACACCACCACACTCCCTAAACTATAGCATCATGTAGTTAATTCAGAACATCAATAAGACTGTTGCTCATGCGTCATTTATGCAAGTCTGTATCTTATTTGTGGATACCGGTTGCTACGGCTACAGCGATGAAAGATAAGAAGTGGATAGGTCAAAGGAAATGGACAGGGTTATATTTGGCTTTGCGGTGAGCCGGTGAAGAGTCTTCAGAAATGACCACAAAAGGGAAAGTGTATGATCTCAGCTCTCTAATTTTATCAGTCTTTGTGGTGCATAGCTTTCAACAACACGTTCTATCTCCGACATCTGTACGGATGTAAAAACACACTTAGGATTTAAGGTTAAAAAAAACAAACGAGAAAAAAAAATATGAATAAAAAAACTAAACAAAAAAACAAAGATACACACACTTTGTAATTTTCAACTGAGAATCTGTTGTTTTGAACTGCAGATTTTGTTTTGTATCTTGACAGACCTTCGTTGAAGGTCCTCTGTACCTATATTTCTGACTGTGTACTGTATGTATAGACTGAATAAAACCTTGAATGTTATGTCAAGCCTTGAGTCTGGCCTTGAGCTCCTGTTTTATGGTGTGTGTGTGTGTGATAAATGTGTGTTTGTGTGTTTGTGTGTATAGGTGTGCGTGCAGGGGACTGCCCTTAAAACCCATTCTGGACGGGAATCCCTGTTGGTGTTTCAACCATTATTGTTGGCATTGTCCAGTTAAATCTATTTGTGTATGTACTGTCCACAGTGTGGACAGTACATACACAAATAGATTGTGGACTCCACACAGTTTCCTTGGCAATAAGAGATCAATTCATGCTTTCATTTTCACTTGATTCAGCCACTCTCACACCCATGCATGCAGGGCGCACGCACGCACGCACGCACACACGCACGCACAGTCTCATGTGCCCTACATGCATGCATGGGTGTGAGAGTGGCTGAATCAAGTGAAAATGAAAGCATCCATTGACCCACAAATGGGTCCTGACCCACTGTTTTGGAAACAGTGCTTTAAGTTTAGACTTTAAAGCATGCACAGGGCATGCTTTAAAGTCTAAACTTAAAGTGCATGATGCACTTATGAGAGGAGAGAGGACATAGAGTAGTATTGTGTGTGTGTGTGTGTGTGTGTGTGTGTGTGTGTGTGTGTGTGTGTGTGTGTGTGTGTGTGTGCGTGCGTGCGTGCGTGCGTGCGTGCGTGCGTGCGTGCGTGCGTGTGCGTGCGTGTGCGTGCGTGTGTGTGTGTGTGTGTGTGTGTGTGCGTGTGCTTCCGGCCACATCAAACGTCCTGGCCAGGGTCACATGGTGGCTGCGCTGGACTGGGATTGAAGACTTGTTGCCACGGCGATAAACCAGCCTGTAATATCTCTGAGCACAGCCAGGATTAATCTGCTGACAGATGGCACCGCCGCACAGCGTCACTTCCTCACACGCACGCACGCACACACACACGCGCACGTGCGCACACACACACACCAAGGACACTCACATGGTAGCTTCATCACGGGTGGGGGTGGGGATCCAGGTGGTGTACAGCATTGATTCTCAAAATAGAGATCCTTGAGGGGGTTCCAGGGGGTCCCCGGCTAAACGATTGACCGCCAGGTCAATTTGGATATTTGCATTAGGCCTGTGGATAATAATGCATATACCCCCAAAATTGTCGTAGTCGGAAAAAAGTCACAAGTGCAGATGTTTCTCAAGTTCGGGTCGCTATAAGGGGACGTTTCCACTGAGGCTTTTTTTTTTCATGGTTGAAAACGTAAAAGCAAAAGACGAAAACACCAGAGTTGAAAATACCCGCCATGCAGTGGAAAATAAATGGCCAGTCATATTAACCTTGAAATGTATAGTGTATGGAAAATATGTTTTGTTTTGTGTATAGTTAAAACATGGTCATTCATTTTCTGTTGACAAGGTTTGCGGTCATAGGGGGAGCTGTGGGGAAAAAGCACAATAGTTCCAGAAAGTGAGGTAACAGGAACAGCTATCCACACTTTTCCTGGGCTGTGTGTGCTCCAGTTCCTGTTGATTTCATTGGATACCATTGGTCATCTGACCAGTTTCATTGGCTTTCATTGGATCAAATCGACAGGAACTGGAGCACACACAGCCCAGGAAAAGTGTGGATACAATACAAGTACAGGAAGTATCAAAATGTTTAGTGGTTTGTCGAAGACTCTTTTAAAGCCAAAACTAAACCATAATCAGAAATGGAACCACAGAGTACTGAGAGTAGTGAGTTTGGTCAAGGAACATTTCTGAGGATTCAGCTCTGAATCCCCTCAGAGCGTTTGAACAAGGGGGAATATGCTGTGGCCTCCTGATTTGAAGGTTGGGTGAGGAATATATTTCTATTACACTGTATTGCATTACTGCTCTTGTTTTTTAATGTTTATATGCCTTGCTTTTCTTTTCCTTTTTTTCTCTATTGCTCTGTAAAGCACTTTGAGCTGCATTTCATGTCATGAAAGGTGCTATACAAATAAAGTTTTATTATTATTATAGGCTTTGACTTTTGGACTTTTTCGAATTGCAGCCTCCCATACATATTCCTTTAGAGTGCTTTTGAAAGATAGTAAGGATTCATACTTCCTTATGACTGTTGGTGCATGGGGCATTCTACATTTTTGTGGCACACAGCCGGAGAACGAATTTAAGAGCCAAATCTGAGTTACACATGATTTGTGGAGCTCCCTCTGGTGTTGTGATTGTGGACTTCATTGATGTTTTTAAAGTAGTTATAAACACATGGGTGTCGATGAGGTGTAGTGTATTTGTAGATCAGTCCCATTGCAAGTTGATGTACTCTGTTGAGCAGGGGTTAAATGAGTTGTAGATGTAAGGCCAAGCAGTAGGCTGACCAGTTTGTTTGGGATGTCTGAAACCTTTGTGGTGCTCCTACAAGAGTCCTCAATATATTCTTACTGACTGGTGAGGAGATCCTGTACAAAAATCTTGTTCTTTGGTTGCCTTTTTGATTACTTTAGTTGCCTTTTTTTACTGGAAAGATTAGCCTCTAAAATGCAATCCAGATAGATAATTCCCTCTTTTCTGGCATCACATTGTCACCCACTTTTACTGAAGCTGTCGGCCTTGCTGATTTTATTTTAATTTTGTACCCAAAGAGAATGGATTCCGTTTTACCCAGGTGTAATGATAGTTTGTTATCAGCGAGCTAGGTGCAGATCCCTTGCATCTTGTTCACTCTTCTTACACACGACTGCAAGGCCAGGTTCAGAAGCAACCACATCCTAAAATTTGCGGATGACACCACCGTGGTCGGCCTCATAACAAAGGGGGATGAAGCTGCCTACAGAGAGGAGGTGGAACAGTTGGCAGCTTGGTGTAAGGCGCACAATCTTTCCCTCAATAACAGAAAGACCAAGGAAATGATTGTGGACTTCAGGACGAGAACCAGGCCACAACACCATCCTATGACCATCGACGGCTCAGCCGTAGAGAGGGTAAAAAGCACCACTTTTTTGCTGACGGACAACCTGGCCCCGAGCAGCAACACCACTGCCATCATTAAAAAGGCCCAGCAGCGTCTCTACCCACTCCGTCAGCTGAAGAGAGTCCACCTGCCTCTCCCAGCCCTGACCACGTTTTATAGAGGCACTATTGAGAGCATTCTCACCTATTGTTTTACCTCCTGGTATGGAAGCAGCACGGCTGAGGAGAGGAAAAAGCTGGACAGGACGGTGAGAACAGCCAGCAAAATCATCGGTACCTCGCTGCCCTCCCTGGCAGACATATACCAGCAAAGGTGCATCAGGAGAGCAACTGGTATCACTAAGGATGCCACCCACCCCTCTCACAGCCTGATCTCCCTCATCCCCTCTGGGAAACGGTACAGGAGCATCAGTGCCAGGACAGAAAGGATGCGGAGCAGCTTCTTTCCCCAGGCAATCAGGCTCCTGAACTCTAGCCTCCCTGGCAGATAGGACATGAACTGTGATCTATGTTCAGTTTTTTAAATGGTTTTTATTCTATTAATCTTTTTTATGGATCCCTGTAGTTTTTAGGACTTATAAGGACTGATAATTTATTATTGTATGAGCCTGTGCTGTCTTTTAACTAGGAGAAACGTAATTTCGTTTTTTTTTCTGCTGCTACAGTTGGAAACAAATGACAAAATAAAGCAATCTTGAATCTTCATCACCGTCCTCACTATTACCTGCAGGCAGTTATCATCATCATCATCATAACATCTTCTACCTTATCAGCATTTATCACCGCTCAATTCACCTCATCTCACGCCATCATCTTTCCCCCCCCTTCCTGACATTAGCCATAATGGCCACCAAAACATTGCACATCAGCCACACATGAGCTGTCATCCTCTTCACTATATGAAATCCATCCGAAGCGCCTTCCTCTTCCACGTCGTTCACCTCCAGGAGGATCAATAAGCTGGCCAGATGTTAATTCATCATACCTCTACTGCTGTCCCCATAATGAATCTGCGTAGTGCGTAGCCTCATGATAATAGACGCACGTCCTTAGTTTACGCTTCAGCAGGCCTAGCCATGATTCATGACTCTCGTATTCATACGAGAGTCATGACGCAACTTCACCCTGGTTTTTGCGAACGCTACATTTACAAAGAATTTAAATACATAAACATTCGCATTTCAAATATAAAGTACTCACAAAGTGTCCCACGGGTGTTAGTTAGTAGCAGCGCCAGCGATTAGAATTTCTGCATCCCGCGTTGTTTAATAAAAAGCATTTTTATCCAAGGTGTTATTTTGCCATTGGCTTTCAACTACGCGCCCCTATCGGTTGGGAGGAGGGTGGCACTCGGTGTGTTCGATATAGGTAGGCTGACCGCCCTGCCAATACAGACTAATAGGCGAGTGCGCTCCCGGTGTGCAACTGTGGATTTCCCAAACGAACCCCGTTTGAAAAAAGTAGCCGGGGAGCTTGGACAAAAATGCTTTTTATTAAACAATGCAGGACGCAGCAATTCTAATCGCTGGCGCTGCTACTAACTAACACCCGTGGGACACTTTGTGAGTACTTTATATTTGAAATCTGAATGTTTATATATACGGAAATCTTGTAAATGCAGCGAGCGCTAAAAACAGGGCAAAGTTACTGCATGACTGTCATGATAATCATCATGGCAGTCATGTTCCAGGGCTACAGCAGGCCTGTCTCCTCGTTCGCACAGAAAAGCATGTCGTTGCTGTCGGGCACACGCCTTCTATCTCAATATTCTAACTTTTCGTGTTTTTTCCTAAACTAATGCCCTGATCATATCCTACAGCAGTGGATTTCAACCCTTTTCATGCCAATAGGCTATAGGCCAATTATCTATTCTGCATTTGAGCCACGGACCACCATTTGATGACATTTTGCCTCTCAGACCCAAAACTAAGAATATTTTGTTGTCGTTGGATAAGATTTTGTCCACAATGTTGTGCTGCCTGAAATGGAGGATGTAAGAGAGAACACACTTTTGTTGGATACAGAGCAGGGTAAATGGGTAAATATTAAGTTTTGCCCCAAAGTTGTGTTTATTATTCCTTCAGTCCAGGCTTATTGTTTTTTACGCACGTTGACAGGTTTGAGGGGCCCACCGACAGTGTGCCCTACTTCGTTGTACAAGAGTGTCGGGTGTAGTGAACACCTCATGCACCACAAATAGAGCCCACCTTGTGTCCACCTATGGATTATGAACTGTCAGCCTATAGATGGAAAATACAGCCATGGTGGAAAGTAATTGAGTATACTTACTGTACTGTACTTAATCTGGAGGTATACTTTAACTTGACTTGAGGATTTCCATTTTTGTCTTTAGTTCAATGTTTGTTTTGTAAACGCCATAGACAATGAAGGGAAAATGTACATCATAATGTGCCTCATTACGTCATATTGTCTCTTTATTGTTAATGGCATTTAATGTTTGTGTTGGCACCGTTTGTTTTACATCACCATTACATCACCTAATCAACATGAGTTAGACTTTAATATATTAGTGCCCCTCACTTCACGCGGGTGTGATTTTTTAATTATGTAGGCTATACTACATACTTCTACTACACTACATCTCAGGGGCAAATATTGTACTTTATAATCCACTAAGTATTAGACAGACAGCTAGTTAATTTGAGTATTAGTACATTAGTACATTAGTACAAAACATACTACCGGTATGTTGGATATTCAGAAATAGGCGATCGACGAGCTCACAATGCATATGACCAATTTGGAAAAACTGAGTAGCCTCCTTTTACATTGTTACTGTAGGCTTAAGTATATTTTGATGCCAATGCTTTTCTACTTAAAGTTACCTTTTGAATACAGGACTTTTACTTAACATAATATTTTTATATTGTGATATTGCTATGGTAAAGAAATATATATATAGAAATTTAAAATAGGATTCTTCCACCACTGATCTAGGCACGCAGTTCATCTGTAATGTGGACCACTCTACCAATAGTCCAGAATAGATCATGGGCTTTCAGGCTTTTGTTGTGAGCAAACAATATTAGTATAGCAGGCAATAGGCATATATACAAATACTGTATATGCAAATAGGCTATACATAATGTACATAAGCCTAGCCTATGTCCTGACAGCTTATCAGTGAGCATTTCCTGCTTGCTGCGTATGATGAAGTGACAGGGCTTCAAGAACAGAAGGCGGGCAAAAAGTCATTACCCTAACGTGCATCCATATGTGACACTAATGAAAATTGGTAGGCAAAGACTAGAGCGGACAGAAAGGGGACAGAGAACTGAAACGGATAGCAGAGAGGAGTGCAGAAGAAACGGGGGAGCAGGGAAGGAAAGGAGCTAGAGGTCTGAAGGCTGATTAATTCAAACTTTTGGATCGTCTATGATTAATGAGCAAATTAATGTGCAAATTGATTACTTGACCACTCCACTTTTCACAGTCAGTTTGCACTCTTCACATGCACACAGGAAGAAATAAATACAGAGACAGACAGTTAAAATGGGTGCTATGACAAGTTGACAACGGGTATTATTACGTTCCCATGTGGCATCGCTCTCAAGTAGGGAGGGTCTAGTGTATTTAAAAAAACTGTTTGAAAAAACTATTAGGTCGAAGGAAAGGAAGTAATACCAGTAGAGCGGTAAACAGATCAATGAGAAAATAGGACTTGAGGAGGGAAAGAGGAGGGGGGGGGGGGGGGGGGGGGCTTGTTAGACACATCTGACTGTTTCTGTTTCTTAATGTATGGTCCGCAGGGCCCACTAGGGGTCCAAATGATCCTTATGGGTCTGTAATTCTGAGAGTGTACAAAATGGAACGTATGCCATTGATTCCATTTCAGTGTTCTAGACCCATAGCGGTCCAATTGGACCCGCTGGTACTGTAGGTCCCCGGACCTGACATTGAGAACCAGTGAGAACATGGTTTTGGAGGAAGAAAAACAAGAACAAAGCAGCAGCAGCAGCAGGAGGAAGAGGAGGAGGAGGAGGAGGAGGAGGAGGAGGAGGCCGGAGGGAACGGAGGTAGAATTAAATGGAGGACCGCCGACCGGAGGGATGAAAGATAAAATTCAATTCAATTAGCCTTTATTGTCTCTGAGGAGAAACTTGTCTTGGGCACCAATAGACAGCGTTATACATTACATACATATATAGATACACACACAGTTCATAGTACAGAAAATACAGTTCGTAGTACAAAAAATAATTATCCTACCCACACTGTGCAAATATATCAAGAGGTTCAAGTATTACAGTATTGCACTCTCCCATCATAAGCACTTCCCCGTTCCCCCCAGTAGTTAGTTATCTGTTATTGAGTTTGATTGACAGTGGAACAAAGGAGAATTTATATCTGTTGAGCTTACAGTATGGTGATCTGTCAGACGGCATCAACTCATATTCTTTATGGAGAATGTGGTTCGGGTCTCGGGTGATTTTGAGGCCCTGCTTCCTCACTGTATAGGGCCTACTCTCAAATATATCTTGAAGAGAACATCGGGGGGGGACTAGGTTTTGAAGTTGGGATTTGAGTTTGACGGACAGGTTACCAAACCATGTGGTGATACCATAACTATAACGGATGATGGCTTCTATGTTTGCCCTATAGAACAGTAGCATGATGTTTGTTGGCACACCATTATGGACCCTGAGCCTTCTCAGAAAGTGCATGCGCTGGTTAATTCTGGAACAAACGGAGTCAACTTGGTTGGCCCAGTTTAACTGAGCATCAAAATAAATACCCAAGTACTTATATGAGCCGGTCTCCTCGTTGTCACAGCCCCCTGTAGTTTGGCCTACTAGAGCCTGTGTGGTTTGTTAGGTAGGCCTATTTCTTTGCTACCCACCGGTTCTGAATTGCCAATCAGTGCATTGGGAGCACCTGGCCAGTGTTCCCAGTGTGCTCTTTAAAGGGCTGGGAGTTGGCTGGCCTCACTCTCTCTCTCTCTCCCCTTCCATGAGAGCAGCAGCATGTGTTTGCAGTTTGCACCATTCAACACCCCGCACTACACTCACCACACATCCACTCACTTACACTACTGATCTACTGAATGACACACCCCACTTAGTATGTAGTATTGTTTGATGCATATTAGTTATGTTGTAAATAAATATTGGTCTGTGCACTTTTAAACAGCCGTGTGTCTTCCTCCTTTGTTATGGCCCAAGAGCCAGGCCATAACATTGTGAACTAGAACTGCACTCTGTCGAGTGCATACTTGCTTGTTGCACACTAGTAGGCCATAAATGGCCAACTAGTGCGCAAGCAGAGCGCGCAAGTATTTTAAACTGTGGAATCTCAGTATCTCTGTGAAGGAACGTTTGAAATGTCTAATTATTAGGTGTAACTATTTGCTACCTATCTACTTTATGCATGTAAACCACCTAGTATTATTAAGTATGGTTCAAGTTTCTATCTATATAAGAAATACACTTCTATCAATTTAGAAATATTCTAGATCCTAGATTCTAGATGTGATGAAAAAAAAGGTATATAAACTGAATTAAAATATGTTATACAGTATTATTTTATTATTGTAAATTGTCAATTGTTTTAAATGTATTTCATCTTGGACTATAGTGATATTAATACTAAATCATGATCAGAGTAATATATGTTGTATTACTTACATCATCATTGAGAGCAGTTATACATATACTATATAGAGTATGTAGTTGTAAGTTTATTAGCGGTATACTGTGGTTACTTTGCGCCAAAAACCGTGCCAGCCAACCCGCCACTTGATGCATATGCAAATAAAACAGCAGATTTGTACCTGGTTTGCTGGGACCAGATTACATAAATGACCATATTTCTTACGTCATCATTGAGAGCTAGTCATACATATACACACCATGTACTCTGGTCCCAGCAAATCAGGCACAATTTGCTATTTTATTTTACTGATTATGTATATAGTATACGTATGACTAGCTCTAAATGATGACGTAAGACATATGGTCATTTATGTAATCTGGTCCCAGCAAACCAGGCACAAATGTTCTGTTTTATTTGCATACGCATCAAGTGGCGGGTCGGCTGGCACGGTGCACACAGACCGGGCGAAATTATTACTTGCGCGCTCTGCTTGCGCAAGTAATGAGGATTGGGCTGTGATCCCCCACAGACCTTGGATCGAAGACGATCTCCTTTGTTTCAAAAAATAAGGTTTTACACGACCTTACGGCCCCTGCTATCTCTTGTTTATATAAGTCGATGTTGGAGGTTTTTTTTAATAAGCTAAGGATTAGGCTACTGTATCGTCCGAAAACTTTATGATATAAGCATTTGGATGCTGATTTCTCAGTTGGTTTGTATAATATACAGTATATTATACTATGAACAGAAATGCCGAATTTACACAGCCTTGGGGGGGGCTCCCGTGCTTATGGCCTGTAGGTCAGAGAGAGTGGAGTTGACCTTGACCTGCACAGTACCATTTAATTATGTAAGGGTTTCAGCCATTTGTTTCAGCCTGTATAACAGGGTCTGAGGGAGAATAGTATATTGAATGCCGAGCTAAAATCCATAAACATTAATCTGGCATACGCTGAGGGATCCTCCAAGGTGTTTAAAGATCAGATGAGTAGTGGAGTTCAAAGCGTCATCAGTACCTCTACCTCTATTGTAGGCAAATTGGTGAGGAACTAAAAAGTGTTCTGCCTTCTCACACAATTTACCTACCATGATACTGTACGTTCTAATGATTTCATTACTAGTGATGTTAATGCTACTGGTCTGAAATCATTATTTTCCTTCGCACAGGATTTTCTAGCGAATAATAACAGCTTTTTTCCAGATAGCAGGAATGCTGCCTGAGTCTAGCTGAAATAGAGGTCTACTCTCTACACTGGAGTTAGCTCCTCGGCAAACGTTTTAAGGAGAAAGGCAGAGATACAATCGGGCCCACTGGCCTTCTTAATGTGCAGTGTTTTATCAAACAACGCTGTACTCCCGTGCAGGGTCGCAGCTGTGCCACACCACCGGGAAGAGCAAGACAGATCAGATCATGACAATGGCCGATATTCTATATAAAGAGGAGGCATAGAGGAGTGTGAAGGGAAAGGGGTTTCTCATAGTAGAGTATACAGTGCATGGAATGATGGGAGGGGTACTGCAGCAGCTATAGGGGGACATGGGAACATACTGCCTGTTCTGCCTGGCTGCTCCTGCTCTGTCTTCAGGGACAGCAGTTGAGGGGAGGGTTGCTATACAGAGGGCAGGGGTGGATATAGAAAGTGTAACAGAGGCAGAGGGAGGGAGGGAGAGAGAGATGGAGAGAACGTGGGAGAGACAGACAGACAGGGGTGACAAGGGAACACGAGCCAGGGGAGCCTTCACTGAGGGAGAGTGAAGAGTAGATAGGGAGGTGTTAGCACAAAAGTGGTCTTCAGGGGCTATGAGTGAGAGAAGGATGGAATGCAGGGAATAGAGGAGAGACATAAGGTCATTATTTGTTCTTTTCTTTTCAGGGGGGGGGGGGGGGTGTAGGACAAACAAATGGTCAATAATTTGCTATATGGTGAAAAAGGAAAGAAAGACAGAAAGAAAGGAAGACAGAAAGAAAGAAAGAAAGTGAAGCCATGATTTATGCTCTGTCCTCCCGTGCGGACTGAGGTGCCGCTGTGAGCTTGTATAGGTCCGCTATTTTCAGCATGTGACACCACTGTGCGATGGGAAGGTGAGGCAAGAAGGATGTGAGCCAGGGAAAGAATGGTGTCACAGTGATGGTGAGACAGGGAGGTGAGACAGGCAGAGAATGGTGTCACAGTGATGGTGAGACATGGTGAGACAGGCAGAGAATGGTGTCACAGTGATGGTGAGACAGGGAGGTGAGACAGGCAGAGAATGGTGTCACAGTGATGGTGAGACAGGGAGGTGAGACAGGCAGAGAATGGTGTCACAGTGATGGTGAGACAGGGAGATGAGACAGGCAGAGAATGGTGTCACAGTGATGGTGAGACAGGGAGATGAGACAGGCAGAGAATGGTGTCACAGTGATGGTGAGACAGGGAGGTGAGCCAGGCAGAGAACGGTGTCACAGTGATGGTGAGACAGGGAGATGAGACAGGCAGAGAATAGTGTCACAGTGATGGTGAGACAGGGAGGTGAGCCAGGCAGAGAATGGTGTCACAGTGATGGTGAGACAGGGTGGTGAGCCAGGCAGAGAATGGTGTCACAGTGATGGTGAGACAGGGAGGTGAGACAGGCAGAGAATGGTGTCACAGTGATGGTGAGACAGGGAGGTGAGCCAGGCAGAGAATTGTGTCACAGTGATGGTGAGACAGGGAGGTGAGCCAGGCAGAGAATGGTGTCACAGTGATGGTGAGACAGGGAGGTGAGCCAGGCAGAGAATGGTGTCACAGTGATGGTGAGACAGGGAGGTGAGCCAGGCAGAGAATGGTGTCACAGTGATGGTGAGACAGGGAGGTGAGACAGGCAGAGAATGGTGTCACAGTGATGGTGAGACAGGGAGGTGAGACAGGCAGAGAATGGTGTCACAGACAGTGATGGTGAGACAGGGAGGTGAGCCAGGCAGAGAATGGTGTCACAGTGATGGTGAGACAGGGAGGTGAGCCAGGCAGAGAATGGTGTCACAGTGATGGTGAGACAGGGAGGTGAGCCAGGCAGAGAATGGTGTCACAGTGATGGTGAGACAGGGAGGTGAGCCAGGCAGAGAATGGTGTCACAGTGATGGTGAGACAGGGAGGTGAGCCAGGCAGAGAATGGTGTCACAGTGATGGTGAGACAGGGAGGTGAGACAGGCAGAGAATGGTGTCACAGTGATGGTGAGACAGGGAGGTGAGCCAGGCAGAGAATGGTGTCACAGTGATGGTGAGACAGGGAGGTGAGCCAGGCAGAGAATGGTGTCACAGTGATGGTGAGACAGGGAGGTGAGCCAGGCAGAGAATGGTGTCACAGTGATGGTGAGACAGGGAGGTGAGCCAGGCAGAGAATGGTGTCACAGTGATGGTGAGACAGGGTGGTATAGTTTTTCAGGGTGGGAGGAAGTGATTCATATGCTAACAGGAAGGAGCACCATGCGCCAATCAAACACCAGTACTCTTAACGGCGTCCTTCTCGGCCACCAGCACAAGCACGCTGATACGCTTAGACGGCATACGGATGCAAGCGCACACACACACACACACACATACGCGCACGCAACAAACGACTCTACACATTTACTTTGCATCTGCGAAAAAAAACAATCCTATCAGGGTTCATTGCATTACCATTTTGTTACCAATATAAAGCGAGGGGTCAATAAGATTTGATCGTGGGGGGAGAATCAGTTGCAAAGGCAGCACAGCAGTTAAGATACAGTGGTATCTTAGCGAGGGGGAAATAAGGTATACAACAGGGTAATAATAATACATTAACTTCACTTTTGAACTTTCAAATGGATATGGATATGAAACCAGAGGACTATATCTGACTCCAAGTCTTAGGAATTATTTACTGGGTGAGTGCACACGCAGTGCTACAAGTTTACACGCCGACGTGGTCAGTCTGCTAACTGTGTGCGGATAGGACCGATCTATCGCTGTGCATTTGGAATACATGAAATGTATGTAACATCACAGACATTCTAGGGCTAACAATATTGGAAAGGTGATTATTATAGGAAAGCCAGAGGATGACCTATAGTAGAGAGAGACAATAATGGCAGAGAAATTATTGTTGCTGCTAGGAGTGTCACAGAAAAAGTGAAACCAATAAGAGTCCAGACAAGTAAAAATGTAAAAATGTAATGTAAAGAATAGGAATGTGGAGCACAGTGAGGCTAGGGGGTGAGGTAGAGAGCACACAACAGGGGATTGGCAGAGCCACAGGCAGCTCATCACGAATGCTCATACAGCACACGCATGCACACACACACACACACACACACACACACACACACACACACACACACACACACACACACACACACACACACACACACACACACAATGTCATGCATACTGCAAACTTGGCAGGATTGTGAAACCCTATACGAAACACACTATGTCATGCAGACATGCATACTGTATACCGGTAACTTGTTAGGATTGTGAAACCCTATAGTAGAATACTCCAATGCACGCACCCACGCGTGCATGTGCAACACACACACACACACACACACACACACACACACACACACACACACACACACACACACACACACACACACACACATTGGCAGTAGCGTGACACGGTATTATGTCAATATATTATGACTTGTTCTTGGAGCAGCGCATCACAGGTCTCTACCCATCCACCCCCCCCCCCTCTGGCCCGCTGTCATGTCATGTAACATGGCACAGCGTACGGCTATAACAGAGATATATAGCACACATGTACCACAGCACAAAGCCATAACTGAGATGTGTGTCAGACCTCGTGTCCATATATATATACAGTACACACACTACACATCATTCCCACACGTCAGGAACCGGTACAGTACACACTGCTTATGCTCCCATCCCTGTAATAAAAATACAAGCTTTTTAACAGTTCACCATCAGTTCATAACCATTCCACTAAACCGAACCATGTGAGGGACCCCAAATTATTGACAAAACATGCAAGATTTCAATATTATATATATTTTTAAAGAGATGGTGTACAAATAGTCATGGTATTTTGTCTTCAAAACCTTCTGAGTACAGATAAATAAAAACATAAAGTATACAACGTTAGTTCCATTGATAGTAGTATAGTAGTATGATAATAGGACATTCAATTACAGAAAAATAAACCCTTTTTTTAATACTGTATGCAGATGAGAGATTTCTACTACAGAGTACACAATTATGAAATTATGACCGATATCCGATCTCGTCATACCTGCAAAATACCGATTCTGACCGATTCCGATATTATACGGATTATGCTGCCTTCAAACATTAGAAATACACTAAATGGCCTGGGCCATGGCTCAGTGGTCCAGGCACCTTGGCTGGTAATCCAGTCTGGCAGTGTGCTGCAGCGGGTCCCTCCATAAGAAATATAAAATAAAGGCGAAAGCCACAAAAAAAAACAGTAAAACAAAACAGAAATACACTAAATGAAAGCGACAGAGCCATTGGCGGTCAGTCGGTCACACATGCGTCATCTATATCTGTGAAAATAATCGGGATTAATTTGAGACCGATCCGATACCGATTTTACGGCCGATATGGCTGATTTCGATATGCTACCGATTATATCATGCATCACTAGTTTCTCCCCGACAGCAACATCTATATACTGTACAGTGTACAGTACGTATACCTACCTTTTTACCGTGATTTTTGTATTTTATTTTTTTCTTCCTTGTATAATAATACCAGATGATCATGTTTTAGGGTGGAAAAAAAACACGGCACTCCATCTTATGGAATAAAATTCTAACTCAAGTATGGATGGCAGAGTCCAAACCACAACTATCAACGGTCAAAGTACAGTTGTATTGTACAGTTAACTCAACCAGTCATGAAAATGCAATAGTCTCTCTTTCAGTGCATATCAGCTTATATAGGCAGTATCTATAAGTAACCATTCTGTCTTCTGCATGGAAAGAGAGACAGGATTTTATGGGGCAGTCTGGAGGAAACAGAAATTGTCAGCAAAGTGTCAGCTTAGAATTGGTGGTTCAATAAAAAGCATCCATATGTACTATTAAGTGTGTGTGTGTGTGTGTGTGTGTGTGTGTGTGCGTGCGTGTGTGTGTTTTACATTTTACTACAGTGACCAATATTCCACTTCCACAGTTGTAAGTAAGGACAGACTGATACACAGGCTGATCTGACCACCAGCTGGAATGTAAACGTGACAGCGTGCCAGGTTCCATGACGTTGTTCAAACCATAGACTGTAAAAAATATGGACAAAGCGTTCGCCGGGTCTAACATGGACGTAAAATGAAGCCTGTTATTCCTGCACTGTAAGTCGCCATCTTTCTAGATCCGTTTGGTACCAGCTGGCCATTGGCTGGCTCCGTTTTGGACCAGCTGGCCATTGGCTGCCCAGACAACGAGGCGGGACTTCCCCCCCTTCTTCTCCGTTGGTTTTTATTTTGACTTGAGTGGGAGGGGAATCCCGATCATAGACTGTAACGGTAGCCACGCCCCTCAGAACATACGCGATGTTTTTTTTTCTTTATGGTCATTTTTGTAATTAATGGGACCATAATTTTCCAAAAAGAATATTATGACATTAGAAATGAGACTTTAAACTAGTGACTGGAAGAAGAAAGTATTCATGACCATGTTTATTAAGGTAATACAGTCTAGGTGAAGTTGGGCCAAAATACATGGGCCTCTATGGAGCTATGGGGCTTTTTGGGTCCAGTCCAGCGCCACAACAGGCCATTATATGAACTACCGATTTCAAATGAGGCTTCACGAAATATCTGGCTGACTGCCCCCCTGGTTCAAACACAGTATTGTGTAGCCATGTGGCTTCATGGGTAAAATATTCCACTTTTGGAGTTCATATGCATCAGTTAATTGCAGTGGTGGACAGTAATGGAGTACCGGTACATTTACTGATTTAGAGTATTCGTACTTTACATGAGTATTCCATTTTATTCTAATAGGCAGGTCTATTATCCAAGACAATACTTTTACTTGTATTAGGCTGTTGAGTAGGTCTATACTGGTTACGTTTAGGGTGGCTGTTCTTCCCCCCCCCCCCTTCTTCTCATAAATGCAATTGGCCACATGGTATGTGTTCTTCAAAGATATAGACTACATTTTAAGGTGCCCATAGACCATAATTATATTATTGACTGTCAGTATAATAAACTATAATAAAACTATTAGAATGTTTTACAACCATGAGACCTAAACCCTATACTAATCTACTAATCTTAGATCTTCGCCAATTATTTGGGGGCCCACTTGCAATATTGTCATGGCCTAAAAGGCTGAGAGCCGCCTGCCTTATACACATAACACTAAACGTTAGACAGAAGCTCTGGACTGTGTCTGCTAAGTGTTCTATGAGGAGGGGTTAGGAAGATATACACTGATGAACACTCACACACTCAAATACCTACCTACAGTACATACACACACACACACACACACACACACACACACACACGCACACGCACATGCACGCACACTCGCTTGCACGCACATGCACGCAATTATATACCCAGGCAGTGTGTGACTTATCTCACACATGGCACACATGCACATGCATGCACACACACACACACACACAAATTCACACAATTTCACACAGAGAAATCCACCATCCTAATTCCTGACAGAGGGGTAGAACAGCTGGTGCATGCATGGCATGCCACCGAGGTACAGTCTTCTTCTTAAAAAAGAAAAGAAAAGAAGAGTGACCCATAATAATTGGTCTGTGACCCACAAATGGGTCCTGACCCACTGTTTGGGAAACGGTGGACTACTTATGACCACAGGCTCTCCTTATACTCAGCGTCACTACTTGGCACAGATCCGTCACATCTACGGCATCTGCAGCCCCTCATGCCTGTCCTGCCCTGCCACGTTGTTTATAGGCTGAGCTGAGGGATGCGGCACAGGCACAGGCAGATGTCCTGGAAGCTGGCACCGCAGTCTGACGGTGCCAGGAAAATGTTTTCTGTCAGAGCGACACGAGCAGTGACGGATTATTACAGCCAAGGAAGAGCCCCAGGAGCCCCCGTCAGGGCCTCAAACCCAGTACCGTGCGGTCAAGTTTCCCCCGAAGGGCCTGTCCAGCCAGGCCCAATGGCTAATTTTGTCCTGGACAGGAGACGTTACATTAAACATGCACACACCCCCTCATTAGAGAACGCAACGCAGACAGAAGAACAGAGAGGGGGCGAAGACGACTCCATCTTTGCTTTATTTGAAGAAGTCTCAGCAGCTCAGATTGTCGTGAGGATCCACAGAGGAAAGCGTTGACATCTTGACAAGCGGTTAGTTCTGTGTATACTGCTTCATCAGCTCACTTCACCGTGGAATTAGATCAAGCAAACAAGACGGAACATAAAACTAAATAAAGTATTATTGGGTTTACATAACGACTCAAAACAAAGCTATAGACATTTTATCTTTAGACACATTCATTTATTTGTATGTCATTAATCGATGAATGAATTGACCCCAATGGAAACAAGCCATAGGCTTTCTAGGGTTTTGAATCCTCTTAGCAGACCTTGTATTCCCTGTGCTTTTTTTTTTGCAAAATGTTAATAAGTATTCAATCAAGCAATCAAAAAATGTATATCAATCATCAAAGCTTCCATTTCCCAAAAAGAAATGCATGTTAAAGGGACATTTCACCGCTGGACGAAACTCCAGTCACTCAATGTTAATAGTATTTGTAGTAAAGTTTGCACACTATAGCCAGAAAAATAGTGTGTGTTTGACTAGGGTTTGACTGGATTGCTGGATTACTACAATGACCATAATGCTTTGGTGCACTACCCCACCTTGTATAGAGGGGGAGGGCTTTCTTACTGAGACAAGGAAGGACATGTAGTCCAGGAAGGAAGTGAGACCCGTGTCTATGACATCACAGGCACTTTGAAATACTAAAATATCTAAAATCACATATTACACACATAAAAAAACGCATGCAGGAAAGTCTTCTAGAAATCTTCTAGACGTCATTAACATATTTTCTTTTTTTGCAAAGGGTTGTGTGGCCCTTTAATTGAATCTGACCAGGAGCAGGGATGAGACATATCCCCGCACCGGCCATATATGTTATATGGCCGGTGCGGGGATATGTCTCATCCCTGCTCCTGGTCATTGACCAGACGGAGGATCCCCCCCCCCCTCCCGACCCCCCCAAACAAAACCAACCCTGCATGCCGGTAGCGTCTGTGCAGTGGGCAGCAGTGTTTGACTTTCAGTCGTTTCACTGAGCATATGCTGAGCTGGCCAGTCCCATCTGAATCACTGCAGAGTCACACCAACCGTCCACGGGCCAACCAACAGCAAGGACACACTGCAGTACAAGACTAGCCTGCGGTGGCTAGACTCATATACCCAACCCTGCAGAGCAATTGAAATTCGCTCTGGTAGATTTGTATGGTTTACCGGCTATTGCTATAGCACGCAACATGTCTATATTATACATACACATCTATATATTTTTGAAATGTTGTTTATGTTGTTCATGCGTATATACATCCACACAGGCAACACAATTTGTAATCGGAACAAGGTCGATTTTTCAGCGTGAATAAAAGGCATCAAACTGTGAATGGTCGAGGCATTTAGGCTACTATATTATATAGACTGATATGAAATATTCACCATACATTTTTGTATTTTTTTTATTTGTCACGCCCAAGGTGTGACCTCGAGTCAGATTTATACTTTCATGGATGTGATACAGTATATTGTGAGTTTGTCACAGAGCACCATCGTTCAACGGATAAAAGTCAGGCATTATAGGCCTGCTTGCTTTTTCATTGGGGTGTGTATGTGCGTGTGTGCGTGCGGTGCGGTGTGTGCGTGCGTTTCTGCATGAGTGAGACCGACTGTGTTGATACCACTATACCGCCGTTAAATTTCATATTTTTCCTTCTCGATAATAACTTTTGGTTTGGTTTTGCGTTGTACCATTCATAATATTGTATTACCATGAATATTTGATAGGTTTACATAACTATTTGTCGTCATAAGAATAATACAGGCATGGTTTTCCGCCCTAGGATTCAATGCTAGAAGGAACGGAATAATGTTCCCTAGTCATAAATTATTAAGAAGACCTATGTTCTTGGGTTTCGTAATGTCAGGTTCAATTTAATGTCAATGTGTGTTGTGTATTGCGTGCACTTAGTTTGGCTTTGACCCCGACATAAGAGTACATATATTATACAAAAACATAAAATTTGTCACAGTTGCATTGCTTCCACTAAAATAATTTAGTGGAAGCAACTTCAAGCAAGGCAACCAACTGTGACATATTATATATGTTGTCTTTTATTTGGACAGCAGACAGTAAAAACGGAGTGTTAACCACGTAACCACTTAGAAGACGATATATATACTTAGTTGGCCATGTTCCCAGGGCTCTGTTGGTCCGCTCCTTTCCCCCCTAGGCTCTACATCAAATAATGAAAATAGAATATCTACAAGGTCACAACGCCAATGTGCGTATATCTGCTATTGTTGCAGGTTGATGGTTAAAATGGTTAATTTAGCCAAGTGGTTTTCAACCCTTTTCATATCAAGGCCCATTATTTAGTGCATTGAGCCATGCACGGACCACCAATTGATGACGTTTAGCTTCTCAGACCCAAAACTAAAGAATATTTTGTTTGTCGGATAAGATTTTGTCCACAATTCCATGCTGTATTGATGTTGGTACCATGGCATTAGGAGATAACAGGCAAACTCTGATCAATATTCTTCTACATTCTCTAATTGTGTAGACTTCTTGTGAATTAAGTAATGCAGATGTTTAACAATAATTGAACTATTGAGAGCGTGACATTAAACCAAATGAACCCATAAGGGTCCATTTGGTTTCATTTTACACTCTCAAGAGTTAAATATATATAAGGGTTAAATATCCAATAAGGGTCCATTTGGTTACCAACTCTCCATCATTTAGCTGGGGACCACCTGGAACCCCCTTAAAGGACCACTGGTTGAAAACCACTGATTTAACGGGCACCCATTTTGGTGTCGGCATCATGTTATGCTTTAGCTATTTAAAAATAGCAGATCTACAAGCTCATATCGCGCCACTGAGTGGCGCGATACGAGCTTGTAGGTCTGCTATTTTTGAAAAATCGAAGAGCGACTGACATTTTTAGAATCTGATCTCAGGTCAGAATGGGTTCATCAGATGATCAGACCAGTGTGTGTCTGGCGAAAACCTCGTATGAATCTGATCTCAGGTCACAATGGGTTAACCCATGAGTGCAGAGGGACAGGGATGGGGAACCTATACTGGAGGTGTTCCATCACACACCAGATGGACTCCAGGAGGTTCCAAAATGCATCGTTCATTTCATACATGCAGGCATGTGTACAATATGAATTGTGAAACAATGTGAAATACTGTATAGGCCTATACCTACTGCATGTACTGTATACTTTTACTACACACACACACGGCCTGTATCCAAGTGCATGTCTCTGGGGGGCTTGTTAGAGTGGCAGGTGAGCCGTTAGCAGCGGGTGTTGGCGACGCCAGGAGGCTCTGTCTGGGCACTGTGGGATGCCTGGCTCCTCCTGCACACAAAAAGGACTATCTTCTGGGTACACTGGGATGGTTCTGGGAACAGGCGAGTGCATAGATAGATAGACAAAGGTCAAGTACACAGCAAAGTCCAGAGTGTTAATTACTGAAGATATCCGTTTACCTGTTTTAAAGGACCACTTCACCACTTTTCAACCTATCTTCATAATTGGTCCTCACTAATTTTAGTTCATTCATGATAAAATACCACATTTATTTTTCTACTCTTGTCTGTGTCTCGTACTGTGGGCAGTTCAGAAACGCGTCCACCATGCAATGACCTCATCGTCATAGGCGGAATAGTTTTTAATATTTAGATTTGTATTATCTTGAGAACGATATAGCCATGCGTTTACGCATTGCAACTTTTCAGGAATATAAAGCCTACAGTTTCTATTAGCTTGGATTCCCCACCGATGATGTCACTGGTGGACGGGTTTCTGAACTGCCCACAGCCCTCCTATGAGACACAGACCGAGTAGAAAAGAAATGGTGCTATTTCATCGTGATCATTAGTGAGGACCAATTATATGAAGATGGGTTGAAAAGTGGTGAAGTGGTCCTTTTAATTAAGGGTGTGCAGTTCTAGACGCTGACACACACACACACACACACACACACACACACACACACACACTCACACACCACACACACCACACAATCAATAAAAGGTCGCAAATACGGTGAAAAAACATCATACGGCTGGTGATCACAGCTCTGAACAAACAACAATAATCTAGTCCTTGATGTAACACGCCCAAATCCTCCACCCTTTCAAAGCAATATGACACTGTTGTATGACCAAACATATATAATCAATGGGATTTGTCTGAGCCTGTGATGATGGTGGTGACTTCAGTCTATTTACTGTACACTCCAGTGTATATTCTGAAGCTCTATATGTGGTCCGTGTGATTTATAACACCCTGCAGGGAGGATGGAGATCTCAAAGATAACAGAGATAAGAAGAAATGGGAGAGAAAGAAAAGTGTTGCCAGAGGCGTATAGAGAGAGAGAGAGACAGGAGCTGCACATAATATTATATCCAAGAACATTTTTTTTCCTTTGTAAGATATTAATATCGCTCTCAGCAATATTTGTTCAGATATAATAACTTTCTTCATTTTGTGTTTGGTTATAGAGTTGGTTTAGACTCGGATCAATTAAAATCTAACTTGTTCGCTGTACAAGAGCAAAACAGAATGTTATACAGTACATAAGCAAGAGCCCACCTACTGTACACACAAAACACTATATGCAAAGTAAATAAATTAGATGGGCTCAAATGCGATTAAAAGCCAGGGAGAATAATTGGATTTTAAGTAAAGGATTTAAAAACCTTGATGGATTGGGCAGATCTGATGCGGGGAGCGGCAGGCTGTTCCAGAGCACGTTGGCAGCGGGAGCAAAAACAAGGTCACCCCTGCTCTTCCTGCATGCTAGTCCTAGAAACGACCAGCAGCTTGTCCACAGATCCCTAGCTGGGGTGTAAGGGTGCAGTAGTTCAGGGAGGGACAGCCCATTTATAGCTATTTAAAAATAAATACAACAACCTAAGACAGGACTAATGTGATCACCTCTTGAGGAGGCGAGCGAGCAGCTGCATTTTACATCAGCTTCAGATGCCCGAGACTGTGTAATGCTAGTGGACAATGAGTTACAATAGTCTGAGACTGTGTAATGCTAGTGGACAATGAGTTACAATAGTCTGAGACTGCGTAATGCTAGTGTACAATGAGTTACAATAGTCTGAGACTGTGTAATGCTAGTGTACAATGAGTTACAATAGTCTGAGACTGTGTAATGCTAGTGTACAATGAGTTACAATAGTCTGAGACTGTGTAATGCTAGTGGACAATGAGTTACAATAGTCTGAGACTGCGTAATGCTAGTGTACAATGAGTTACAATAGTCTGAGACTGTGTAATGCTAGTGTACAATGAGTTACAATAGTCTGAGACTGTGTAATGCTAGTGTACAATGAGTTACAATAGTCTGAGACTGTGTAATGCTAGTGGACAATGAGTTACAATAGTCTGAGACTGTGTAATGCTAGTGTACAATGAGTTACAATAGTCTGAGACTGTGTAATGCTAGTGTACAATGAGTTACAATAGTCTGAGACTGCGTAATGCTAGTGTACAATGAGTTACAATAGTCTGAGACTGTGTAATGCTAGTGTACAATGAGTTACAATAGTCTGAGACTGTGTAATGCTAGTGTACAATGAGTTACAATAGTCTGTCTGAGACTGTGTAATGCTAGTGTACAATGAGTTACAATAGTCTGAGACTGTGTAATGCTAGTGGACAATGAGTTACAATAGTCTGAGACTGTGTAATGCTAGTGGACAATGAGTTACAATAGTCTGAGACTGCGTAATGCTAGTGTACAATGAGTTACAATAGTCTGAGACTGTGTAATGCTAGTGTACAATGAGTTACAATAGTCTGAGACTGTGTAATGCTAGTGTACAATGAGTTACACTAGTCTGAGACTGAGACTGTGTAATGCTAGTGGACAATGAGTTACAATAGTGGAGTGACTCGAGTGAGTTCGGGGGAGAGATAGTCCTAAAAGGAAAATACCACTCATTTACAACATTGAACTATTGTTTGGAAATATTAAAAGTCTTCTATTTAGCCTAGAACTGGGGGTCATGTGATCAGTGACATAGGGAAGGTGTACTATTTAGCCTGCAGAGTAACTATACACCATATGTCACTGATCACATGATCCCCAGTTCTAGATGTCCAGTTCTATAGGCTATAACAGAAGGAGGAGACTTTTATACTCTGAGGTATATTAACACCTATTTAATCCATTAATAAAATGTGCCCATCGCCAGCAAGCGCCTCTAGGCTGTAGAGCGATGCGATCAGTTTTCATAGCACCAATTTGACGGAGATTATCAAGCACATGACCGTGCACTTGAACTTGACGGTGATTTACGTCATGGGCCCCGATGGTGTTAATGACAGTTCAATGTTGAAAATGAGTGGTATTCCCCTTTAACCTTGGTGAGAAGATTAAATTGAAGCTGGTTTTAATGACAGAACTGATGTTTGTCCAATTTATTTGGAATTTATGTTATTTTCATATCAACCACATTAACCCTGGCATCCTTATTTTGGGCACGTCATTATAGGTGATTCTAACATAGTTAAAAGCTTGAGTGCTTGAACAGTCTTTATATTCCACACCATTATTACATGACAAAGCTTGCCCAAGCCTCCCATGACCACAGAGAGCCGATCTCCTCTCTGTGAAAGATTTAACGAGAGAAGGTCAGAACGAAAAAGGTGGACGGAAAGAGGTGAAGAAGACAAAGGGTCTCTAGTACCCTCCTCTTCATATTCAGTGTGCTGTTAGTGAAGGAACACAAAGACCAGGGCACCCATCCGTCATTTCACGCCATACTTTCCTATTAACTCTGGCTGCATACAGAGAGGGTTACCCGTCATATAGGAGGAGACCTGCAGAGGAGAAGAAGGATGAGGAGAGGCAGGAGAGGAGAAGTGGATGATGGAGAGGGAAGTGAGGGGTACACAGACAGGGGGCCGAGGGGAGCAGTGAGGAAGAGGAGGAGAGGAGAAGTGGATGATGGAGAGGGAAGTGAGGGGTACACAGACAGGGGGCCGAGGGGAGCAGTGAGGAAGAGGAGGAGAGGAGAAGTGGATGATGGAGAGGGAAGTGAGGGGTACACAGACAGGGAGCCGAGGGGAGCCGTGAGGAAGAGGAGGAGAGGAGAAGTGGATGATGGAGAGGGAAGTGAGGGGTACACAAACAGGGAGCCGAGGGGAGCAGTGAGGAAGAGGAGGAGAGGAGAAGTGGATGATGGAGAGGGAAGTGAGGGGTACACAAACAGGGAGCCGAGGGGAGCAGTGAGGAAGAGGAGGAGAGGAGAAGTGGATGATGGAGAGGGAAGTGAGGGGTACACAGACAGGGAGCCGAGGGGAGCAGTGAGGAAGAGGAGGAGAGGAGAAGTGGATGATGGAGAGGGAAGTGAGGGGTACACAGACAGGGGGCCGAGGGGAGCAGTGAGGAAGAGGAGGAGAGGAGAAGTGGATGATGGAGAGGGAAGTGAGGGGTACACAAACAGGGAGCCGAGGGGAGCAGTGAGGAAGAGGAGGAGAAGAGAAGTGGATGATGGAGAGGGAAGTGAGGGGTACACAGACAGGGGGCCGAGGGGAGCAGTGAGGAAGAGGAGGAGAGGAGAAGTGGATGATGGAGAGGGAAGTGAGGGGTACACAGACAGGGGGCCGAGGGGAGCAGTGAGGAAGAGGAGGAGAGGAGAAGTGGATGATGGAGAGGGAAGTGAGGGGTACACAGACAGGGAGCCGAGGGGAGCAGTGAGGAAGAGGAGGAGAGGAGAAGTGGATGATGGAGAGGGAAGTGAGGGGTACACAGACAGGGGGCCGAGGGGAGCCGTGAGGAAGAGGAGAACCATTATGGGAGCTTCTTAAACATTTAGACTTGTTTAACATCTTTATACCTTTCCATCAGGGACAGCATCTGCATCATTTTATATGTTGCTGCATGTACTGTACATTGTTCCTGTCGGGCAGAAACTGTCATATTTTAACTTTAAATTGCAGATCAACAAGCTCACGTGTCGCGATGCCACGTTTTGTGAGCTTGTACTGTAGATCATTTTTCACAATTTTCATAAAAATGGTCATTTTCATGGTGCGCTCCCCGATCACGCAGGAGACTATTCCAGCAAGTGATTTAGTAACATTTGAAAATTCAACGTTTTGGAAGTACTGTGGTTAGGACTAGAAAGAAGACTGACACTATGGTGTGACAGTCGTGTGAGAGTGTATAAACATAAGTATGTTTGATTGTAGTTTTGCCGTTGAACGCCTATTAAGTCCAATTCACCAAATACTGTCTTCGCTTTTGGAAACATGAACTGGCATGAAGGTATATGCAACAAAAAATGTTCCCCATCCATTCAAGCCATCACAGTCAGGGGTGAAAAAGTAATAATTAAGGAGTTAGGAGCCAGGGCAGGGAATAATGGAAGGAAGGATTGGGAAAGAAATAGCGTGCGAGGATAAAGACTATACGAGAGAAGAAGGCATGGGGGAAGTAATTAATGAGTAATGATGAGAGAGAGAGAGAGAGAGAGAGAGAGAGAGAGAGAGAGAGAGAGAGAGACTGGGAGGGGGGGGGGGCTATAGAAGATGGAAAGAGGGAGGAAGTGAAAGAGGATTTAGTAGGACAGGCGGCATGGTTTTCCACGCCGTGCGGTGGTGCTCAGATGACATGATGCTCATCAGTGAGTGAGTATAAAATATGAGCCCTGCTAATTATCCTTCAACCTCCTCCACGCCTCGAGAAGATAAAGTATAGGCTGGTATGGGGGGGGTAGGGTTTGGCTGGAGAGAAAGGGAAGGGTACCGTGAAAGGGAAAGTGCCAGGTTTTATAATTATTTTAGTCAAGTTGAACCACAGTAGAGGTCAGTCAGGTCAGTTTTACTAAGAATAGAGACCTTAAGACCTGGAGGCGTGGTCAATGCTCTTTGGCCACTCAGAAAAGCCAAATGGCATTGATCACGCCTCCAGGTCTTAAGTTAAGTAATAAGACCTGGTACTTAAGACACGCAAAATACAGCCCGGTCCGGGAGTGTGGAGAGACATGGATGGGTGGATGGATGGATGGATGGAGACCGAGAGAGCAGAAGGGAAATAATGCTGTTAAAAGTGACTAAATGGAAGGACAAAGATAACAGACTGAAGCTTATATGCTTATAAGGCATGTTGAAAATAGCAGATGTGCACGTGTTGCATCGATACATAAGACTTGAAAAGGATATGGAAAGAGAGAGAGAGAGAGAGAGAGAGAGAGAGAGAGAGAGAGACTGGATGAAAGCAGAAGGGGATGACAGAAGTCAGTGAGTGAGTGCGTGCCAGAGACGCGGATTGACTTTCACTACAGCGGATCAGAGAATGAAAGAGAGACTAATCTGTCTAACTCCCACACACACACACACACACACACACACACACACACACACACACACACACACACACACACACACACACACACACACACACACTGCACACACACTGTCACACACACACACACACAATTCACAAGGGGGATATCATATTGAAGAAAAATGATAGCGGTGATTGATCGTTATGATGAACATGATGCATGTTGTTGTCGGAGACTATGGACATTATAGTTTGATGCTGCATAATGATTTGTATCATTATAATATGTTTATATTCCCTGCAGGCAAATGAGGAATCGGGGAGAGAGATCTTACACGTCTTTTATATTTGAAATAATTAATTGATCTCCTGGCATGCAGTGTCTCATCTCGTATAGTCACACGCACACACACATTCAGTATATTCATACACACTTTTCTCCCTCTTTCAGACACATACGCATGCATGTACTACGCTCGCATGCACCAAGCGCACGCACGCGCGCAACACACACACACACACACACACACACACCCTCACACACACACACACACACACACACACACACACACACACACACACACACACACACACACACACACACACACACACACACACAAGAATGGAGATGTGGACCACCGTTTTCCCCGGAGCGTTAGTTATAATTCATGCAAATGAAATCAAACATAATCTAATATGAATTTTAAATGATCTGATTCTGACCCCTTCTCTTCACTGTGTCTATTGATTGTTTTCATTGATTCAAGACAGCGCAAGCAGCAAAGTTGGACAGCTTGATTGATTTTTTTGTGGACATGCAGGCTCTGCTGATTGGATTCCCTCTTTTTTTGAGTGGTGCAACCACTCCTACAACCAGCAATGTCCGTGTACCTGTTTACGTACCTGTGTGTGTATACCTGTATAAGTGAGCACGAGTATGTGACTTATTTATACCAGTAGGGGGCACCAGAAACAGAGAGAGGGGTATTGCTGTGCTTGCTAATGAGAGAGAGAGAGAGAGAGAGAGAGAGAGAGGGGGGGGGGGGTGGAGGGGGGGGGGGGGGGGAATTGCACCACTCAGTTCACACGGGTGTGATTTTTTTACTGAAGAGAGAAATAAAGATGAGGCTACAGAGAGAAAGGAACTGGCAATGCAACCCATTGGAACTGGATTCCAACCCAGGATGTCGTTTGTGGTCGCCTCATAGTAGGCTAAATCACCAGCAATGTGTTTGACATCCAATTCTTGCTTGGTTAGATAATTATAAATGTATTTTGCAGATTTGCACCTTTGGTACCCTTCATACATAGTAGTACAGTATTTGGTAACCTTCATACTGGGGGTGCACGATTATGAAATTATGACCGATATCGGAAAAGTAATCAGGATTATTTCGAGACCGATCCGATATACCGGTATGGCATTTTTATGGCCCATATGGCCGATTCCGATATGCTACCGATTATATGCATGCATCCATACTTCATACATACAGTATAGTACAATGTCTTTGGTGACTTTTCTCCGCATACAAGTATACAACATACAGTATATGTGGGTTTAAATTTCACGGCAGAATGTGTTGTGTGACGCACGCAACGTCTCCTTCTTCCGCCTGTGACAGAAGGCTGTCTGTGATTTCCATAATCAGCTTAACACCTGCGAGAGCAGAGGGTCGTGACTCCTGACTCTGGGCCGTGAGTAGGAGGGGTGGGCTATGGTGCAGTCAGCCACACACGGGACAGAAAGATCAAGGTCTTATGTAACAGCCTATACCCACAATACACTTAACATTGTTGGTCAACATATCTTTCCAGTTGTAAAGCAAAGAAAGAGAAGCATCAGGTGGTGTAAAGGTGTTGCTTTTTCTTTTAAAAAGTTGTATTTTTATTTTAAGAAAAGCACTATATTCCGATATAGAGTGTTTTGTTCAGTAACAGAGGTCTCCCTATCTCTACTCCGGGCAGAATACTTAATAGGCTACTATTCTTTTTTCAGCTTCAATTTTACAATATTCAAGTTCCAATTTTGTCACTTCCATTTCCCTTGTTTATCTTTGTTTATTTCACTTATTTATTGTTATCTCTCTCTCCTGGCTGGTTGGTTAAAAAATTGTATCCGGCCCGGCCTTACTTTCTGTCTAATAAAATAAAATAAAAACTAACCTAAACTAAACTGAAAGCCAATCTACAAGCTCACATATTGTATTGCTTGCGATTTTCAGCATGGGACACGACCAGTGACCACACACAGTGGAGCAAGGCATTAGCATACAGTGCTGTGTAATCTTTGAGTTGAGTTGGTTTCACTGGTTTGTGAGGCGAACTGAGGAACATAGAGGCATTTCATATTTCTTGGTTGACATGCAGCATAGAGAGGCTATTATCAGCTTAATGTGTCTATAGCGGAGAGAGGAGGCAGCTCTTTGATTGATGAGCCTAAGAGGGGGGCATGGGAAGCAGGCAGAAAATAAACCCATCATTAGATATTCATGATCTCCGCTTGTTGGAGCTGTTGAAATATTTTCTCCACTTGATTTTACTCTACCTCTCCTTCCTCCTCTTTTCCTTTCCTTCCCCTTTCTCTTACGCGTGCGTGCAATGTGTCTATGAGTACAACGTGTGCGCAGATGCATGCGTGAGTGTGTCTTTGCGCGTGTGTGTGTGTGTGTGTGTGTGCGAGTGCACGGAATGGATTACACGCTCATTTCATGCTACAAGTCAAACTTAGCATTCTGCTGACACAGCTGCTGCAGAGGAGAGAGGGGAGGAGGAGAATGTGAAAGGCGGTGATAATGCATGAGTTGAATTTATACATTAAAAAAAGTCCTTCCCCATCAGCGGCAACAGTCCGGCCAAAGAGACATTGAGAGATGAAAGGACATGAGAACTTGACTTATAGCAGGTGTGTTGCATGGGGAGAGATAACATTGGCTACTGAGCATGGTGGGAGGGCCGGGGAGGGGGGGGGGGGGAGGGGTAGCCTTGGATGGAGGAGCGGGACGAAGGACAAAAGGAGGATTATAGAAAATATCAGCAAAAGACGAAAGAGAGAAGAAGAAAAGGTCTAATTGGAACAGAGGATGTCGACGGGATATCAAAAGACCAAAATGCATAATACATTAGCCAATTTTGGCCTGAGCCTATTTATAGCCTCGTTGTGGGTGTGATTAAGTGAGGAGGATCATGTATTCTTATGCAGATATATAGGCCTATACCGCTTTTCTAAAACCATAAAAGATGCCATCAAAAATCTATTAAAATAAAATGCATGGATAGTCTCTGCAGTAGAGCTCATCAAAGCATTCCTGGTCACCTATAGCGGAGGTGTTTAACAATGGGCTTTCATGATTGCCAATGCATTATTGGAGTCATCCAAAAGTCACGCACGCACGCATGCACACATGCGCACACACGCGCACACACACGCGCACGATTGTATAGGGCGCTAACAAGCAGAAGCCCTGGCTACAGCAACATACCAACCGGTATATAAAGTATCATATCGCATGGAGATGCTGTACAGAAAAAAACTTTTATTTCCGCTGCATTATTTATTGGCTGCTATGTAGCTAACGCTTTAGACACTCTCTACATACAACCCATTGAACCCAATGGGAATACAGTATAGCCTATATCGCACACACTCGCATACACTATGCGACAGCTATCTTGAGAGAGAGAGAGAGAGACAAAGAGAGATTCTCTTACTGCATGTTAACTGGTCTATCTACTGTATGCGGTAATAAACGCACCATTATCAGCACTTAAAGTTCACTTCATAATGTGAAGTGACTCCAGAGCGGGCCTGTAAAGCTGCTTGGTTTGCATGTTTATGGGAAAGAGGCAGCAACTTTTTATATCCAGCGTGCATGCAGTCTCGGAGGAGCATCGACTCTGACCTCGTTCTTGTTCCTAATGGTCCGCACTTAACCATATGAACCACAGCGTCCCTATTCTGGGGCGAACATTGAGTAAAAATAGCAGATCTACACTCTACAGGCTATTCTCGGCAAAGTCGGACCTATATTCAGCCCTCGGGGACCCCGGTCAACTAAGACCATAGGCCAGGGTATAAGTGGCTACACCCAACGTAGTCTTTCCGGCACAACTGTGTCATCGGCCGAGAATAACTGATATTCGACTGAAGAACTTAGTGCTTTTAATTGTTCTTTTCTGTGAGCAACAGCCGTACGGCGATGTAACTTCACTGGGGCTGTTCCCACAAGACCTCATTCACAGGAGAATTTTAATCTCTGGATAACGGCGTGTTCCATTTCGTGAGGCTTGTGAGAGAGAGAGAGAGAGAGAGAGAGAGAGAAATATATTTTTCATCTAAATGGAAAGGGCATTGTGCGCATACAGTATAATGTTGTTTCTGGATTGTGTGCATGCGTGCGTCACGGTGCGTGCGCGTGTAGTGCTCGCACGTGTCCGTGTATGTGTGACATTTGTGCACATTTTGTGAAAAGTCAGCAGCTTTTCTCTGCGAACACAATCATTTGCTGAAATAATACTCAGCATGCCCCATGGTAGGCGCTGCTATTTTGGGCCAGCTGTGCATTTTGACTGACAGTTATATACAAGATAATGGGGTAATTGCATAGTGAGCATTACAGTGGGCAGGGTCGCCGTGATGTCGCTCAGTCGTTAGTGTATGTTCATCACCATGGCAATTAATTCTGCTGAAGGAAATTACCACACGTGTGGAAAAGAGAGATAAGAACCATGATGATTACAGTAAGCACGCACACACGCACACAGGTACGCGAGCACACACACACACACACACACACACACACACACACACACACACACACACACACACACACACACACACACACAAACACACTACATCTGTAATACAACAGTGCTTGAATGAACAGCAAGAGAGTATTGAGATAAAGCCACACATCAACTTAACATTCCAC